>NW_028292581.1:14152097-14483307 GCF_029948245.1 Actinia tenebrosa | reverse complement strand
TTGTGCGACTCTGGAAACAGGCGTTGAACAAGTGAGAGGCCTCCCATCCATATGTGTGGGCGGTCTGTGGGGCTATTGCCATTGAGCAGTTCCAGCAGATCGCAAGGGGCGTAAGCGAGAAGTAACCTTATGGATCATAGGCCACGTGTGTATGTTGTGAGCAGACTGTTATCTACAAAAGGCGCGCCCCGCCGGTATCTTTGGAGTAGCCACACAGGTACAAAGAGCCTGGGTGCCGGGCAAGGATGCGGTTACGAACGGGGCGAGACCCCAGAAGACGTAGCCAAAGAGAACATTGCTAAGAAACTCCTTCGCTACAAGCGCCACGGACGAAGAAAAGAGCAAAGATCCCCGCTATGCGGGGATAAAGTTTGACCTATGCGTGGACGACGTCTATAAGAAAGGGCGCCCGCTGCGCAAAGTGTAACATACCTCTACTATGGAGGTTTGACCCAAATGACGATCAACAGTTCTCCGTGGATCGCATAAATAATAACGCGGGGCATTGCAGAGGCAATGTAAGACTGACATGCCTAGAGTGCAATCGGGGCGCGTGGAGCTGCACTACTCTGAGTCTTTGGGGACTATGAGCAGCTCTTCCATGACGAATCCACGACTTGGGCCATTTAGGTAATACAACACGGGTTGCCCTTCCTTGGTGATGGACTTCGAAATCTCATACGTTTTCAGAGACCAGTTAGGATCCGTGGCTCTCTTACTGCCACCTTCGAGTTCCCCCGGCTGATAGAGGTATCTGACCACTATGTCGCGGGGTAGCTTTTTTTCCTTCAGTCCGACCGCCCTCGAACTTCTGACGTAGGACTTGTGTTCCACGTGTTTCTTTTTTATGGCATCCTTGGGTTTTATTCCCGTAGCCCTGGCCGCCTCGTTGTTCAAAGCCGCGACGACCTGGGGGAGCCTCTGAGTCCATTCCCTGTTGCGTTTGGAGGGATCTTCCAGCTCTTTCCAATACTGGTATCCAAAGAGACGCTCGGCCAAGGTCTTATTGAATCTTTCGACGATGCTCTGACCCCTGTGGTACTCAGCTTCAGCTCTCCTAATCTTAGTGTCGTGGTCTTTCAGGGTCTTAGTAACCACGCCCATGAACTCTGTCCCCGCATCCACTTGCAGCAGCTTAGGCCATTTCAAGACGCGCTTATAAATCCTACCTAGGGCTTCTGCGACTTCCCCAGAATCCTTGCTGGTTATGGGTTCGGCGTCCTTGTATCTGCTTGCGATATCAACTACGGTCAAAGCGTATCTATAGGTCTTTTTTCTCACCTTATCGTGCGGCAAGAAAAGCAAATCCGCCTGATGAACTTCATTGGGGGTATTTACGGTAAAGCTGGGCCTGGGAATGTACTTGGGCACGGGAAGATAAACCTGCCAGAGGGTTTGTTTTTTCAACCAGTTCTTAGCCGTTTCTTCTGATACCCTGGCCGCGGTCGCGAGTTTCTTGATGGCCGACGCTCCTTTCCAATAGCCTTCAGGCCCATAGTAAATCCTCTTGAGTTTATCCTCTACGCGGCCCATTATATGAATTTGATTCAAGCGAAGGATAGGACAAGATTGATCTTACGTCCGTTAAAATCCACCGTCTTTCCGTCCACCTTAATGGTGATGTTTATGCTTTCTACCAAATTAGACAAGTCATAGCTCAAAGAAATGGGAGTGTATTCTACCAGGTCAAATGGATTACCTTTGGGTAGAAACTTGGACATAAGAGAAGACTTTTCTCCATTGTTGTAACTATGGACTAAATCGCAATAGACTTTGTAAGAGGATGCGACTTTCCATTTCACAGGTATGGCTGTGTTGGTAATTGTCTTGCCCGAGGCACATAATAAAGATCCCAATGGGTCAGACTTTCCAAAAGTCATTGAATAATTTGACATATTATGTTTGAGGGTCATTTCGTGCGGCAATCCTGTGGTGAGAGTATAACCGTGTTTTGCTAATTCCTTGGCCAGTGTGATTGGTGTATAATGTCCATCGGGCAGCAATACGGCTTGATAGTTAGATCCTCCTGTATGCTCAGTGACTATGCCCCTAATCAGGTTATACCAAGAATTGTACAAAGAGCAACTAACCAGCCGGACCTTATGGGCTTTGATGGGAGGATTCAAGTAAGTGGTAAAGTCATTCTTGTCGCTTTCCAAAAAGACGATCATTATATTCTAGGCGCCAAAGGCGCCACTAGAGGCTAAGCGCAGCTTAGACTAAATACGCCAAAGCTACGCCTCCCGCCAGCCCTGCGACTCCTACAAAGACCAATTCATTGTCTTTTTGTTTCTTAGAAGGCTGGTAGTAATTCTTGAACTGAGGCTTTCTTAACCCCGTTAATGCCGCGGGGTGCGCCTGCGCATAGAGCTTAAAGGCGTAGTCTGTGTTTTCGAAGTTCTTATCCGCCTGCATTTTGTCTTGGTAGTTCTTGTCCAACCAATCCCTGTAAGCTTGTCTTTTTTCATTCCAAGCTGCCACGTCCCGCTGATATTTCTCCAGCGCTAAATCATGCCTTTTCCTTTCGGCGGCCAAATCTCCGCTGCGATCACCTCTAACTAATCTATCCAAATACTGACCACCATAATTAGCTCCAGTGAATGCTAAAGCTGCAATAACTCCGCCTACGACTACGCTAGCCATTTATATGTTAGGCAGGTACTTTTCTTTCCGTAGGTAATCCTTTACCATGATAGCCCCGCCTACGGCAGCGGTCATCTTAGCAAGATTAGCGAAGCTCTTACTTGGGTCTTCAGTAAAGTCTTCTTTGAGCACTTTCTTACCTACCCAACCAATACCCGCAACGATGGAAGTAATAATAGCTGCTTCTTCAACAGTTTTCAACAACGCGGTCGACATTATATTACAAAGCGAGAAGGAAAATCTAGGTCGCCACGGCACGTGGTGATGAATCTACTCCATTTCAGGGATCTTACTTTTTCTAACAGCCGGCTCCACAGGTGCGTGATATGTTGGTGGTTCTACTTTTGGCTTCGTAGCCCGCCATTGTAAGTAAAGGCTGCCTGCTGCTATAGCAACTCCTAACGCGCCGATGACGTACCCAGGATTCCAAAAGGATTCCTCTTCTTTTTCCTCCACCTTTTCCTCTTTCTTTGCTTTGTTCTTCCTGTTCATCTCCGCGAGCTTCTTTCCGGCAGCGACTCTGCCTGGAGATTTAGCCTTGGTAATCTTGGTATCTTCTACGGGTGGTTGTTCTTCGGTGCCACTCATCTTATATCTAAGGACTTGAAGGACTTGACAAGTAACTTGATGACGACTTGACAATGACTTGGCAATGACTTGACAACGACTTGACTAAGTACTTGAGGTGACTTGACAACGACTTGACAATGACTTGGCAATGACTTGACAACGACTTGACTAAGTACTTGAGGCGACTTGATCAGGTACCTCAGCAAGTGCCGCCTGGAAGACCTTTTCGACTTCTCTGTCCTTCTTGAAGTCCTTCCAAGATGTTCCAAAGGAACCTAGTACCTCCTTCAAGTCGACATGCTGAGCTACGTGAAGTGCCGCAGAGGCGACTGCCATTAACTTACCGCACTTCAAAGACAACCACCCGCAGGTTATCTTAAGTTCTTGGGCGATGACATAGTCCTCGCTTATGTCCTTCCGCAGTTGCTCCACGTCGTCTATGGGCAGCGCAAGTCCGAGAAGCTTGGTGGCCAGCTTAATGGCTGAGTCTGCTACGGCGTCCGTGGTCTTACTTGCAAGGGCGGCCTCGTACCTCTTATGGAACTTCTTAACTTCCTCTTCTGACAACTTATTAACTTGCTCATGGGTAAGTTCCTTGCCTATCATTTCTTTACACTTCCCAGAAGACACAAGGATGTTGAGTTGTTCCTTGAGGTTACTTTCGTCTAACTGTGTGGGGACTTCATCTAAGAGCTGCTCAATGTCCATATACATTAGGAATCATAGATTCCAACCGTGTAGGGAAACCTCAAAGAGAAGATCATCTTGGAATGTTGGTGCGTCTTTAGGTGCCGCATGTATTCGTGTAACTGTTCCTTGGATATCTCACCGCCGTAGTCAGAAAGGATGGTTTCCAGGTCACTCCGGCTTGGAGTATAAAATACTACGAGAGAGCCTATGTTTTCCCTGAAGGGCTTAGAGACACTGGTAAGCTGCTGGGAAAGCAACCAAACGCTGATATTGTCGTGTCTACCGCTGAAGGCGAGCTTAACGAGCTCGGAGGTGCGCTTTTTTACGTCGTCCCCGCAGGCAATGTCATCCAGTATGAGTAAAGTCTGTGTATCTTTAGGGAATTGCTTATGCCAGAACTTCAAATGGCTGGATAACTCGTTAGGGTCTAAGATATCTACAAAGAAGTCGTCATCTTTCACTCCTATGCCCGTCCAGGTGCGGTTATTCACGTAGGTGGGGCATAATAGCACGATGTAGTCGAAGCGGTATCTAAAGGGTCCTAATAGCTGCTCTACCACGAACTGGGTCTTTCCGCAGCCGGTGGGTCCTACTATCAGAGCGTTACAAGGAATATGGTTCGGATCCATTATATATACGATGGACCCAGTGGACGCAGTAAGAAGGATTGCCACCGACGCAAAAGATAAAAGAGACACCATAGAAATGCAAAGGGAGGAGATCGATCGGCTGAAAGAGCGCGTGCAGGAATTGTACGATGAAATGTGCGGTCTGAAGCGCGCAGAACGGTTTGGCGCGCTGATAACGATGGCAACGTGGGCTAAGGAGTCCGTTAAGGACTTCATGCGATATCCCCTGTAGAATGTTAACAATAAGGTTAAATCTTTGTTAAGTATATGTGGAAACTATTCCAAAGAATGCCTCAGAATGTTGACGTTTAGGTTAAATCTTTGTTAAGGATGCCTGGAAACTATTCCAAAGAGTGTCTTAGCTTTACTATTTTGAATCCTGCAAGCGCCCTTTAAAGGGGGTCTTTATTTTTATTTATTATTATTAAATATCCTTAATTATTCTTAATAATAATAAATAAAAATAAGAATGGGATTTGAGACTCTTTGCAAGAACCCTACTTTACTATTTTAAGCCGCCTACTAATCCTTACGGGCTTTCCACATATACTTAACAAAGATTTAACCTTATTGTCAACATTCTAAGGCACTCTTTGAAATAGTTTCCAGGCATCCTTAACAATGTCAACATTCTGAGACACTCTTTGAAATAGTATCCGGGGCAAAAGAGTCCATTAAGGACTTTATGCGGTATCCCATATAAGGGTTATTAAATCCTTATTATATATGGAGTGTGAGCGGTGTAACAAGGAGTTCAGCAGCAAGCAAATGTTAAAATACCACCTGGAAAAGAAGGTGTGCGCTAAGAAGGCACGCGAAAGGCGTTGTAAGGAGTGTAATCGCCTCTTTAGCAGCGTGCAAATGTTGGATTATTACGTAGAAAACCGCGTTTGCCTAAAGAACGTATGTGAGCGCTGCGAGGAGGACAAGAACGACGAATGGCATCGACATCGGTGCCGCGGCAATTACGACCTGCTGAGCGTGGCTTGCGAGGAGCACGGCGACGTTGCTGCACGATGTTGCCCAAAGGAAACCCAAAGGAAGTTAACGCGCCGGAAGAAGGAAATTGACCAGCGCTTTGCGGAGTTTGACTGCGTCGAAGGCGTAAGGTGGGAAGATAGGGAATATTGGGAGGCAACTTGTGAGCGCTGCGGCTGTCAAAGAAGTGACCAACATATTTGGCAATGCCTCTACGACAGTCAAGGCGGCTTTAAGGAGTACTTAGATCGCTTCGAAGCTTGGCATGCCGGCAATGAGGCGGCAAGGAAAGCCCGTAGAAGTTAGAAAGGACCTAAGATAGTAAAGTAGGGTTTGCGCAAAGAGTCTCAAATCCCATTCTTATTTTTATTTATTATTATTAAGAATAATTAAGGATATTTAATAATAATAAATAAAAATAAAGACCCCTTTTAAGGGCGCTTGCATAATCTAATAATAATAATAATAAATAAAAATAAAGACCCCTTTTAAAGGTATATGCTAGCCTACGCAGCTGCCTTTCTGGGAGGCATTCTAATTACCCTTTCAATATATGGACTGTATTACTTGCGAACTACCTGCCGACTGCATTACCCCTCGTAAGCCGCGTAAAAAATACACCTGCCTTCATTGCGACAGAGTATTCTCCGAAGGATCCTTTGTGGGGCATTGGTGCTCCGCGGATCCTAAAGCGCAGCGGGCGCTTAACTACAAAGAGGAGATGGAGTGACTGTTCTTTCAATGTCAAACTTCCATCGGCCATTTACCTTACCATAGCTGCGTAAGTGGGTGAATTCCTCGCCCTGAATTACGTACCGCACGCAATCCGGCGCCCAAAGGGAATATTCCTTGCCTTCTAAGTCTTTGAGGACTAACCGTAAACGGTCGATGTCTTCGAAGACGACGTAATTTTTTATTTCGTATGCTTTACCGTGGACAAGATCACGCCAATGAATTAAGTTGAGCTTCATTATACCTATGGAATATCTTTAGGTGCGTTTTCAAAGTGGCGTAGGATTTGAACCGCTTTACACAGCCCTTACAGGGAATACGAATGCCATCCGCGTAATCCATCAGGGCACGGCAGATAATGTCGTAATCGTTGCTAACCATCGTTAGGTAACCATTTACGTCAAGCTGCGAGATTTTCTTAGATTGCTTCGCGGATAAGACGCCGTTTCCTTTTGGGGTTTTCAACTCAATACACAACCCGCGGTATTTCTTGTGGGCGTTAAGGATTAAAAGGTCTGGCTGGCCGGCTTGGTAACCTTTTCGCCAGCATGTTATGCGCTTGCTGTCAGAATCTTGAAGCTCGCCAAGGCCTGGTGCTATGATGAATTCAGGGTAAAACCTACGCATGTAATCGACTACCTTTGCATGCAGGTCAGCTTCATTTTCGATCTTAAATACTAATTTATTCGGGCTGTCGAAGCGTTTGTCCATCGCATATTTACCCGTCTTTCTCAACGCGGGTAGGACTTCTTCGAGGACCCAATCTTGGAATTCTTCTGCCTTTGCCATCTTCGAGGAGAATATCAACTGATACAACCCGGATTCGTTCACATACAGGGAATGTGGGTGTGAATTGGAAGGGAGGCGATTCACCTCCATTCTAAGTTCGCTAAGCCTTACCTTGTATTTATCGCGAACGTGCACCTTAATTGCATCTTTTGGGCGCTCGTAACCCAATGCGGCCGCTACTTCCTTTGCTTTGAAGTACAATTTATCGCCTTGCACGACTTGCAGTTTCGTACCGTTGCTTTCAAATACGCGAAGCATTGTATATTCAAGAAATATTTTAACATTAATAGGCAACGCTTTTCAATTGGTTCATTTCTACGCTCAGTTGCGCGTCAGACACGACGAAGACGTAGCAGTTTATTTTATCACCGTCGCCCGCGGAGGCATTCTTGGTGCGTTTGATTTCCAATGTTATGCCATCCTGCGTATTTACTAGACGGAGGCCTTGACCATGTAGGTCTTCGTCGTTAATGGTGCGCATGTCAATCCACAGCGCATATTTGTCCTTAAAGAATTCTGCGGGGCTAATTTGGTCGCCAAACTTGCGCATTGCCTCCCTGTACACGTCTGCGGGCTTTATTCCCTGGGAGTAAACCTTGTTTGGAACGCCGTTTATGTTGACCCCCACGTTAGTAATGTTGGGGTTGTGAAAGGCCTCGGAGTCGCGCTTACCAGCCTCATAGGGCTTAGCAAACACCAGCATCAACCCCGTAAGACTTCTTCGGGGGAGGTTAATGCTTTGGTTGATAACCTCATCCGTCTTATCCAGGAAGCTGAACGTCTTATACATCACTACGTGGTCGTAAAGGAATGCCTTGCCGGAGCTGTATTCCATGCCAGCGCTACGGGCCAGCTCTTCGCTGTATACCGTTTCGTACTGTAATTCTAGATTAGTGATAGAATAAGGATCAACGGCCCCGCTAATTGCGGTGTCCATTCCTCCTATGACGTTCGTAGTGTCTGCCAAGGTTACTTCAAACTGTAACTCAGATAACTGCCTGGGGTAGTACACACCATGACTCGTAATCACTTCGAAATCTAAAGGGATAACGTACTTGCTACCATAGGCGGTCTTTACCCTTGTTGCGTCTGCTACTGCGGTTGCTCCACTGGAGTCCGTAGGCGCGGGGTTAGTCTCGCTGCGAAGCTGACGTAGGATAACGCTTCCGATTCCCTGCTCTATCTTCTGCTCACGGTCGAAGGCCGTCAACCATAAGTCTTTATACGTGGTGTACAGATCGTACCTATTCAAATCCAAGAGGGATTCCCCTGCGAACTTGATTCTCATCTTAGAGACGAGGTTCCTACCCACATTATTGACGGCATAGCGCTTGTCCTTGGTGCTGGGTTGTATTGCTAGGTCGAACCTTAAAGCCAAGGTACCAGGAACCAATACTAGGTTAGGCGGGGCACGCCTACGTACAGCGTCTCCCCTGGCTTTGCGCTAGAAGGGGTAAAGGTGACCCGGTGAAAGGTGCGTTCTGCTTTCAGTCCGCCAACCTGCTTAGGTAATACGTTGGGATTTAACTTTGAGCTTATCATATATAATGGAAGTAGAAGGAACGGATTTTGACCCCCTTACCGAAGAAGGCCAAGTAGACATTAACGACGAAGAATACGAGTCTTTACTTCCTGATGACAACGTTGACGGGCGGGGCCTTTTTGACAAGCTAAGACGCAAATATGGCAGCAGGGCCCGCGAGGCCTGGCGTTCCTTAGAGGATAAGTGGCAATCAAGGAACCCAGGGCGACCTATTCCAGAATATTTGGAATTGCAAAACTTGGATTCCACGGACCTAAGAACCGAAATGCTAAGGGGGCTTTTGGACGACGTAAGGGAGAAATTTCCAAATGTGGACTTGGCCCGCCTTAATTTCCAAACCGGAGATAAGGGGCAAATTCAAATCCAGTACCAAGGAAGGGATAAGTGGTATAATCTCTACCAAAGGAAAGACTCCGACAGGCTCACCAGTAATCTCCCAAAAGAAATCAAAGACGCATTAGGAAGACCTAATTTGGTGGAAAGACTAAGAGAAAACGATGAAAACACCAGCGAAGCCTTTGAAAAGTTCGAGACCCTAATGCAGCGGCAACGAAAAGGCATCGAAGCGATAAGGGAAGTCGAAGGACTAAAGGAAACAATGGAGGAAAGGGAAGCAGATTACATGAGGCAAAACCGACTACTCCTCGATGCTCAAAAGAGAGAACTTAACGATAAAAACCAAAGAATAATAGAAATGAGAGAACAAACAGACAAAGCCCTACGCGATAGGGACCAAGCCCAAAAGGCCTTCGAACTTGCCCTGCAAGACCTAGACATAAGCAAGGAAGAAGCTAAGAACTTACGTACCACCATAGCTGGCTCTTTAGAGGAACGGCGGCAGTTGGTTGCCGAAATTAACACTAAGGAAGAACAAATCCGGCAAAGAGATCAGGCTATTGAAGACCTGGAGGGACAAATAGAGCGGCAGCAGGAAATAATCAATGACCAAACTCGTCCCGAAGAGGAAAGGGAGGCAGCACAAAGGGAAGTGGAGGCCCTTCAGGAAAGAGTCGCGGAATTACAAGCGCAAAAGGAAAACCTGGAAAGAGAATTGGGGCTTACCACCAAGGAAAAGGTAAAAAGAGCTCTGGTGAAGTATGGTCTTCCGCTGGCATTTGCGGTTGCTATTTCGAGCGTAGTAGGAGTCATCCTATCCACGCTTAAGGCTACGGGCGCGGGCGTAAAGAAATTAGGCAGTGGGCTGACGGACTTG
This sequence comes from Actinia tenebrosa, assembly GCF_029948245.1. Taxonomy (NCBI): domain Eukaryota; kingdom Metazoa; phylum Cnidaria; class Anthozoa; order Actiniaria; family Actiniidae; genus Actinia; species Actinia tenebrosa. The sequence continues at coordinate 14,473,520 of NW_028292581.1, read as the reverse complement.
GGAAAAAAGATGGCAGCCGGTCTTCCTGGGCTGCTGGGTAGCGTTCTTGGCCTGGCGCTTAGGGCCGGCGGAGAACTGCTAAAGTTTGTGGGGAATAACATTTGGATATTAGTCGTAGCTATTGGAGTGGTACTCCTGAAGAAGATGAAGGGTTAATCTTATCCTTGTATGTTATGTCGGGCTTATCGTCGTCGGGTGCACGAGGTGTTCTCGACTTGGGATAAGTAAAGATAGTATTCGCGCCGCCTTGGTAATGCGGAACTAGCGGTATGGCAGTCATGGTGCTAATGGTTCTATGATTGTAAGCATCATTAGGGTTATTGGCGCGCCCGTCCATGCTATTTATGTAGGCCACACCACTACTACCTTTACCGTCGGGGTAAATCTGTAACTTAGCATACTTACAATTAACCACCATTTGAAACGTGACCGCGTGAAACGACTCGCCGCTAAATGGATATGGTTGCACCGTAAAATGAGTAGGCCTCCGAACATTAGTTAACGTTCTAAGGGGCGTTAAAGGTTCATCATTCTCGTCAATCAGCCTAAATCCTATAATACAGGTATACGCTTGGGTAACGTCAATGCTACAAATGATCAATGCAAGGCCTCCAACTTCAACCCACATCCCAATATCGCACCAGGCGCGATCATCGTAAGTTTCATCCTTCAAGTGATAAACGTAATGGGTTTCCTTCCGATGTGGATTCATATATTTAAAGACTAAGCACCGTAAGAGTGCTGATGGTTGCGTGGTTATAAGGCTGATCTCTTTGATCCTCTATGCTATTCACGCAAACGCTCCCACTGTCGTCTACGCGTATTTGTAGCTTTACCTTTCCATGACAGTCGGTAACCATATGAAAAGTCCAAGTCGTAAGATTCTCAGCGCTATTCGTCGGTGGTTCTACGGAGAAATGTACAGGCTCCCTGTTGTTTGTCTTCGCGCGCATAGGCTGCAGTACGCCATTGTCATCGCAGAAACGAAATCCTACGTTGGCATGGCTGCTCGTGCCAATGCAAATACTACAAAGGATTAATTTCTTCCCTGAGTAGTTCAAATTCACGGACATGCCCGTGACATCAACCCAAGCCGCCTGGGTGTATTTTTTCTCGCCTGTGTAAGTCGTATAGACACAATCCACTCCAGCTACGTAGGGGTTGTTCATCGCCATATATAATAGCTCAGACCAATGCTTGCAGCTGCTAGGCCGGCCTTTAGCAGGTTATGGTCATATTCCTCGGTAACCTTCTTTACTGGTTTCTTTGGTGGCTTTTCTACATGCGCCTTCTTTGATGGTTTTTCTACGTGCTCCTTCTTTGGCTTCTCCACGAAATGGGGAATGTTCCTAAGAGTGTCAGAGTTCACGTCATTCACCCCAAACTTCATATCCTTAGTAGCTCGTTGAAGTTTGTTGTTATAACCAACAACGGGATCGGTGTTGATGACCAAATTACTTGGCATTAACCAACAACCAGGACTCAAGGCATAATCCAGTCTAACCTTTGATTGCTGCACCGCAAGTTGATATCTTTGAACTGACTTAGAAATCTCATTCTCGATAACAGCGCTTTCGAAGAGGACAAGGAATACTTGTTGCGTTTCCTGTGACGCACCGGAGGCACTCACGATAGGGCTGCGAGTGCTAACCTGTGCTCCTAGAATGCAGTAAACAAAGGCTTCAATACTGCGGTTAATCCTTGCTAGGTTTTTCAGTCCAATGCCCTTTGCGGCAAAGAAAGGCGCCCACGGGTATTTCTCTTTGCTTTCTATGAAGTAAATCAAGTCACCTTTTGACGCTTTACCCCCTAAGTCGGAGAATTCCCATCTGCTAGGATACCCCATACCCGGAGTTTCTATGCTGGCGCCAACATACGAAGCATAGGTGTAAGTCTCTCCTAAACCATGGGCGGCACCCTCTTTGTTGCGAAAATCAGGGTTGGTAAGCTTAAACTCATTCCTTAATCGCTCCCATGCGACTTTGTCATATTTGTTATCCTTCGGCTTAAAGATAGTGTCACTAGGAAGCGGCGCTCCTAACTCAAACAATATCCTACGAATAGTAAAAGCAACATGAAATCGCAGGAAAGGAATATGGAACATGTCCGCGGCTATACCGCATCCTTTAGTAGCAGCCCAGACGGCAAAGTTTAACTGCTGCGGCCAATACCGCATGTTGGGACCTGATAACCATTCTCTGGATTCTTTCCCTGAGGTATGTTTCATGGCAGTTTCTCTAAAGATGTCTCTGACTTTTATTTCGAAAGTCGTAGAACCCACGGGGATTTCTAAGGAGGTAACCATCTTAGCAAAGTCATTTGCGCCGCCTTTGTTGTTGTAAAACGGGTAATCCTCCGTTGCCGGTAATAAATTCTCTGGAAAATTAGGCTGCCTTTCTTTATGCTCGGGTTTTGGGTTCTTTGGCTCCAAGTCCGCATTGCTGTACATTCTGGAGCCGTTATAGTAAATCCCATCGGGTCTTCTTTCAAACTTACTAGGGTCTGCATGCGGAAACATCTTCCTAAATGCTCTCCAGTTGGCATAATCCCGGTTGTCGTGATGTGGCTGCTCCTCTATGTTATTCCCAAAAGCGTCGTACATTAGTATATAATGGATGTTATACCTTCAGCACCTCAGTTGTACCCAGATGTTCCCAACTATCACACCACGGCGCCCATTGAAAATGCAGAGAATTTCCGTTTAAATAAAGCGAACTTAATCCTGGCTTACTTGGAAGGGCAAGCGAAACACTACGAAGAGGTTAGGAAAAAGTATGCCAGGGCCCGAAGCATACTACATAAAATCGCGATAACTTCCGGCTCCATGTCCGTGGCGTTAACAGGCACTGGCGTTGCTACTTCGCTTACCGGGCCTGGAATAGTCGTTGGCGTTCCTTTGGCCAGCGTTGGAGCCGTCTGCGGCATCGTTTCCGCTGTTACGACAGGCATTATGAAGCAATTGTCCGGTAAGATATCCAAGCACGACACACACATAGCCCTAGCAAGAGCAAAGGCTAACACCATCGCCGACTTAGTCTCCCAAGCTCTGCGGGACCGCCGCATAGACGACACGGAGTTTTCTTTGATCCTCGCGGAGGAAAAGAAATATGGCGAATTAAAGTCGGGCAATAAAAAAACCATCGTGAAAGATCTTTCCGAGGAATCTCGCAAAAAGATCTACCAGAAGGCAAAGGAAGATCTACAAAGAAAACTCGCTCAGTAGACATCTGCTTTGAAAAGAACGTAGGGGGATTTCGGCTGCACATTTCATCTTCTCGGAATCCATTCTAACAGCGGGTGGTTGGGGTCTATTTTGTAAAATATTTCGTAAATTACGTCGGGGTAATAAGGAATATCCTTATCCAGCCGACAGAATAACCACTCGGCCCTTTGCATATCTGGGACATGAGGAATACGCCTACCGGTAATTTCAGACAAAAGATAGGGAATAGCTTTGTAATATTTCCCTAGCTTTAATTTTTTCAGCGTTTTCCGTAGACTTTGCGGGGTTGGCTCTTCTAAGTGGTCTATGATTTTCTGCATGTCTAAATATACCGGATGTAAACCTTGGATATGACTCATCCAGTCTCGGAAGTATTTTATTCTTTTGTATGGGGTCTTCGTACGACCTCCATTGGCGTAATATTGCTCTTTGGTAGCATTTGGTACGGCATTACGAATATTCTTACCACACTCGTAACACTGTGCTGACGTGTCCTCCTCTATCTGCATTTTTTTGCCACAACACCAAAAGAGTTCTGGCTTAAGCACGTTAACTTTAAGCCTTAAACAAATCACACAGAAGTCATTAACGAACTCCTTACATTCATGCATCGTATATCTAAAGGATGTCTTTCCCTCCATTTACGACCCCAACAGAGCAGCAGTTAGGAACCTTTCGCGCTGTCGGCCGATCGCGCAAGACCCCCTGTAGGGCGGTTAACCGACCTCTAAAAACCCACCCCCCCCCCCCCCCCAGGTGTTTTTCGATATGCGATTTTTGGCTTTGTCGGCGTTTCGCGAGTCCGCCTAACTGCTGCTAGACCAACTCATTGTCTTTTTGTTTCTTAGAAGGCTGATAGTAATTCTTGAACTGAGGCTTTCTTAACCCCGTTAATGCCGCGGGGTGTGCTTGCGCATAAAGTTTGAAGGCGTAGTCTGTGTTTTCGAAGTTCTTATCCGCCTGCATCTTGTCTTGGTAGTTCTTGTCCAACCAATCCCTGTAAGCTTGTCTTTTTTCATTCCAAGCTGCAACGTCTCGCTGATATTTCTCCAGCGCTAAGTCGTGTCTCTTCCTCTCAGCGGCTAATTCTCCGCTTTTGTCGCCTCTAACTAATCTATCCAAATATTGACCGCCATAATTAGCTCCAGTGAATGCTAAGGCTGCAATAACTCCACCTGCGACCACGCTAGCCATTTATACATTAGGGATGTACTTTTCCTTCCGTAGGTAATCCTTTACCATGATAGCCCCGCCTACGGCAGCGGTCATCTTGGCAAAATTAGCGAAGCTCTTGCTTGGGTCTTCAGTAAAGTCTTCTTTGAGCACTTTCTTACCTACCCAACCAATACCCGCAACGATGGAAGTAATAATAGCTGCTTCTTCAACAGTTTTCAATAACGCGGTTGACATTATATTACAAAGCGAGAAGGAAAATCTAGGTCGCCACGGTACGTGGTGATAAATCTACTCCATTTCAGGGATCTTACTTTTTCTAACCTCCACAGGTGCGCGATACGTTGGTGGTTCTACCTTTTTCGTTGCCCGCCATTGTAAGTAAAGGCTGCCTGCTGCTATAGCGACTCCTAACGCGCCAATGACGTACCCAGGATTAATGAAGGATTCCTCTTCCTCCACCTTTTCTTCTTTCTTTGCTTTGTTCTTCCTGTTCATCTCCGCGAGCTTCTTACCGGCAGCGACTCTGCCCGGAGATTTAGCCTTGGTAATCTTGGTATCTTCTACGGGAGCCTTTTCTGGTTGTTCTTCGGTGCCACTCATCTTATATTAAGGGACTTGAAGGACTTGACAAGTTACTTGATGACGACTTGACTAAGTACTTGAGGTGACTTGACAACGACTTGACTAAGTACTTGAGGTGACTTGACAACGACTTGACTAAGTACTTGAGGTGACTTGACAACGACTTGACTAAGTACTTGAGGCGACTTGATCAGGTACCTCAGCAAGTGCCGCCTTGAATACCCTTTCGACTTCTCTGTCCTTCTTGAAGTCCTTCCAAGACACCAGTACCTCCTTCAAGTCGACGTGCTGAGCTACGTGAAGTGCCGCAGAGGCGACTGCCATTAACTTACCGCACTTCAAAGACAACCACCCACAGGTTATCTTAAGTTCTTGGGCGATGACATAGTCCTCGCTTATGTCCTTCCGCAGTTGCTCCACGTCGTCTATGGGCAGTGCAAGTCCAAGCAATTTAGTCGCAAGTCGGATAGCGGAGTCTGCTACGGCGTCCGTGGTCTTACTTGCGAGGGCAGCCTCGTACCTCTTATGGAACTTCTTGACTTCCTCTTCCGACAGCTTATTAACCTGCTCATGGGTAAGTTCCTTGCCTATCATTTCTTTACACTTCCCCGAAGACACAAGGATGTTAAGTTGTTCCTTAAGGTTACTTTCATCTAACTGTGTGGGGACTTCATCTATGAGCTGCTCAATCTCCATATACATTAGCGTCATAAGGAAACCTCAAAGAGAAGATCATCTTGGAATGTTGGTGCGTTTTTAGGTGCCGCATGTATTCGTGTAACTGTTCCTTGGATATCTCACCGCCGTAGTCAGAAAGGATGGTTTCCAGGTCAGACTTACTCGGCGTATAAAATACAACAAGTGAACCTATGTTTTCCCTGAAGGGCTTAGAGACGCTGGTAAGCTGCTGCGAGAGCAACCAAACGCTGATATTGTCATGTCTGCCACTAAAGGCGAGCTTCACTAATTCGGAGGTGCGTCTTTTTACGTCGTCCCCGCAGGCAATGTCGTCCAGTATAAGGAGGGTTTGCGTACTCGCTCGTCGAGCCTCGCGAGACGAGAATTGTTTGTGCCAGAACTTAAGATGGCTGGATAACTCGTTAGGATCCAGTATGTCCACAAAGAAGTCGTCGTCGTTCACTCCTATGCCCGTCCAGGTGCGGTTATTCACGTAGGTGGGGCATAATAGCACGATGTAGTCGAAGCGGTATCTAAAGGGTCCTAATAGCTGCTCCACGACGAACTGGGTCTTTCCGCAGCCGGTGGGTCCTACTATCAGAGCGTTACAAGGCATGTGATCTGGGTTCATATATAGATGGAACCAGTGGAAGCAATGCAAAGAATTGTCGCCGACGCAAAGGATAAAAAAGACACCATAGAAATGCAAAGGGAGGAGATAGACCGGTTAAAAGAGCGCGTGCAGGAATTGTACGATGAAATGTGCGGTCTGAAGCGTGCAGAACGGTTTGGTGCGCTGATAACGATAGCGACGTGGGCTAAGGAGTCCGTTAAGGACTTCATGCGATATCCCCCGTAGAATGTTAGGATATATGCTAGCCTACGCAGCCGCCTTTCTGGGAGGCATTCTAATCGCCCTTTCAATATATGGACTGTATTACTTGCGAGCCACCTGCCGACTGCATTACCCCTTGCAAGCCACGTAAAAAATACACCTGCCCTCATTGCGACAGGGTATTCTCCGAAGGATCCTTTGTGGGGCATTGGTGTCCCGCGGATCCTAAAGCGCAGCGGACTTTAGCAGACGCGCTTAACTACAAAGAGGAGATGGAGTGACTCTTCTTTCAATGTCAAACTTCCATCGGCCATTTACCTTACCATAGCTGCGTAAGTGGGTGAATTCCTCGCCCTGAATTACGTACCGCACGCAATCCGGCGCCCAAAGGGAATATTCCTTGCCTTCTAAGTCTTTGAGGACTAACCGTAAACGGTCGATGTCTTCGAAGACGACGTAATTTTTTATTTCGTATGCTTTACCGCAAATCAGGTCACGCCAGTGTATTTGGTTTACGATCATTATATCTATGAAATATTCTTAAATGCGTTGCCCTTGTCTCCGTAGTCTTGAAGCGTTTGCAGCACCACCGACAGGGAATACGGATGCCTTCCGCGTAGTTGCTAAGGGCACGACAGATGACGTCATAATCGTTGCTAACCATGGTCAGGTAACCATTCGCGTCATACTGCGAAATTATCTTGCGTTGGTCTGCGGAGAGTATACCATTTCCTTTCGGCGTCTTCAATTCGATGCAAAGCCCTTCATACCTTAAATGCGCGTTCAGTATTAAGAGGTCGGGTTGACCCCTTTGATAACCCTTCTGCCAGCATTTTATGCGTTTGCTGTCAGAATCCTGCAATTCCCCTAAGCCGGGTGCTATGAGCATCTGTGGGTAGAAGCGGCGTATGTAGTCCACGACTTTCTTATGCAGGTCAAACTCATTTTCCATTTTGAAGACTAACTTGTTAGGACTATCAAACCGCCTTTCTATCTCATACTTACCCGTTTTCCTTAGCGTAGGCAGCACCTCTTCAAACACCCAATCACGAAACTCCACGGCTTTAGGTAGCTTAGAGCTAAATATCAGTTCGTACAAACCAGGTTCGGAGATAAACACGGCATTTGGTTGTGAGGAACGATTCGTTCCCCCTTTTAGATCTTCCCACCTTTTCTGGTACTTTTCAGAAACGTGATCTCTAATCGCCTTCCTGGTGTTTTCATATTCTAACGCCAGCGCAACCTCCTTTGCTTTGAAATAAAGTTTATCGCCTTGCACTATGCATTGCAGTTTGGTTTCGTTGTTTTCGAATACGCGAAGCATATTATACGTAAGGGATATTTTTTTTATCAATAGGCAACGCTCTTTAGCTGATTCATTTCCACGCTCAGTTGCGCGTCGGACACGACGAAGACGTAGCAGTTTATCTTGTCGCCGTCGCCCGCACTGGTGTTCTTGGTGCGCTTGATCTCCAATGTTATGCCATCCTGCGTATTTACTAGACGTAAACCCTGACCATGTAGGTCTTCGTCGTTAATGGTGCGCATGTCAATCCATAACGCGTACTTATCATTAAAGAATTCCTCGGGACTTACCTGGTCACCAAACTTACGCATGGCCTCTCTGTACGCGTCTGCGGGTTTTATTCCCTGGGAGTAAACTTTGTTGGGAACGCCGTTTATGTTGACCCCCACATTAGTAATGTTGGGGTTGTGAAAGGCTTCGGAGTCGCGCTTGCCGGCCTCGTAGGGCTTAGCAAACACCAACATTAACCCCGTGAGACTTCTTCGGGGGAGGTTAATGCTTTGGTTAATAACCTCATCCGTCTTATCCAGGAAGCTGAACGTCTTATACATCACCACGTGGTCGTAAAGGAATGCCTTGCCGGAGCTGTATTCCATGCCAGCGCTACGGGCCAGTTCTTCGCTGTACACCGTTTCGTACTGTAGCTCTAAGTTAGTGATAGAATAGGGATCCACGGCTCCACTAATTGCGCTGTCCATTCCTCCTATGACGTTCGTAGTGTCTGCCAAGGTTACTTCAAACTGTAACTCGGATAACTGTCTGGGGTAGTACGCACCATGGTTCGTAATCACTTCGAAATCCAAAGGGATAACGTACTTGCTACCATAGGCGGTCTTTACCCTCGTCGCGTCTGCTACTGCGGTTGCTCCGCTGGAGTCCGTAGGCGCGGGGTTGGTTTCACTGCGAAGCTTACGAAGAATAACGCTTCCAATTCCCTGCTCTATCTTTTGTGCACGGTCAAAGGCTGTTAGCCACAGATCCTTATACGTGGTGTACAAATCGTACCTATTCAAATCCAAGAGGGATTCCCCTGCGAACTTGGTTCTCATCTTAGAGACGAGGTTCCTACCCACGTTATTGACGGTATAGCGCTTGTCCTTGGTGCTTGGTTGTATTGCTAGGTCAAACCTTAAAGCCAAGGTACCAGGAACCAATACTAGGTTATCCGTTAGACGGGGTACGCCTACGTACAGGGTTTCCCCTGGCTTAGCGCTGCTGGGGGTAAAGGTAACCCGGTGAAAGGTGCGTTCTGCTTTCAGTCCGCCAACCTGCTTAGGTAATACGTTAGGATTTAACTTTGAGCTTATCATATATAATGGAAGTAGAAGGAACGGATTTTGACCCCACCACCGAAGAAGGTCAAGTAGACATTAACGACGAAGAATACGACGCATGGACTAAAGGCGCGGAAACCGACCCCCTAATCTACGACATGGCTCTAGAAAACACGTACGGTAGTAGGTGGAAAAGCTTCAAGGCAGCCTTGAATCGCATGTGGCACGAAAAGAACCCCGGTGAGTCCCCTCCTGAGTACATAGAACTTCGAAACATGGGTGAGCAGGGAGCAACCGCGCGGGAAACCGTAGAGTGGGCAACGCAAGAGCTACGAATGCGCTATTCCCACTTCGAGGCCGACGACGTAAGGCTCACAGAACGCGGAAACAAAGTCCTCATAAGCGTCCAAGACATGAGATATCCCGACAAAAACCGCTGGACCAAACCACAAATCCTCTTCGACGAAAATGGCTCGGTCAAGGTTAACGTGGCAAGATTAAGAGGCTTTCAACTAGCTACCAGAAGTGCGTTAGAAAGGTTGGGAGCCCTGAATGAAAGGGTCGCATTAGAAAAACACGCCGAGGAACTACAAGAAACGTTGAAAGAAAAGGAAGCAAAGTACGAAAGACAAATACGGCAGCTAACCGATGCTCAAAAGAAAGAAATCAAGGGCAAGAACGAAGTCATACTGCAATTCAAGCGAGAAGCTGAAACGGCTTTAGACGAAAGAGACCGAGCCAGACACGCCTTCAATCTTGCTCTAAAAGACCTGGATATGAGCAAGGAAGAAGCTAAAAACTTGCATATCACCATAACCGGCTCTTTGGAGGAACGGCGGCAGTTGGTTGCCGAAATCAACACTAAAGAGGAGCAAATCCGGCAGAGAGATCAGGCCATCGAAGACCTGGAGGGGCAAATAGAGCGGCAGCAGGAAATAATTGCGGACCAGACTCGTACCGAAGAGGAAAGGGAGGCAGCCCAAAGGGAATCAGAAACCCTTCAGGTGCGCCTTGCGGAATTACAGGCGCAAAAGGATAACCTGGAAAAGGAGCTGGGGCTTACTACCAAGGAAAAGGTAAAAAGAGCCCTTTTGAAGTATGGCGTTCCGCTGGCATTTGCGGTCGCTATTAGCACCGTAGTAGGAGTTATCCTATCCGCGCTTAAGGCTACAGGCGCGGGCGTAAAGAAATTAGGCAATGGACTAACGGACTTGGGAAAAAAGATGGCAGCCGGCTTGCCTGGGCTGCTGGGTTCGGTTGTTTCCTTGGCACTTAGGGCCGGCGGAGAACTGTTGAAGTTCGTGGGGAATAACATTTGGATCTTGGTCGTCGCTATTGGGGTGGTACTCCTGAAGAAGATGAAGGGTTAATCTTATCCTTGTGTATTACTGGTGGCTTATCGTCGTCGGGCATCCGAGGCGTCCTCGACTGGGGATAAGTAAAGATAGTATTCACACCGCCTTGATAATTCGGTATTAGCGGCAGCACGCTTATAGTAGAAATAGGCTTATGACTCCAAACTGCGTCGGTAATACTGCTACCCACACCAATGCTATTTATCCTTGCGTTGCTAAGTTTCGACCCATCGCTGGTAGCATCATCGGGAAATATTTGTAACTTAGCATACTCACAATTAACTATCATATGAAACGTGACCGGCGTTAAGTCTTCTAAGCTAATTTTGTTTGGCTCCATCGAAAAGTGAACAGCTCTTCTGTTGTTCGAAGAAGTCCGATAGGGGAGCAAAGGCTCATCATTTTCATCAACGAGTCTAAACCCTACGTTCGCGGTAATTCCCGTGTTAATGCAAATGGTGCAAATAACTAACGCAGGTCCTCCAACTTTAACCCACATTCCCGTATCGAACCACTCATGTCCTACGTACTCCTTCACGTCTAAGTAGTGAACATAGCGCATTTCACTTAAATGTGGATTCATATATTACAGGAAAACAGGCTCCCTTCGTTTGAGGGGTAGGCAACAAGGTTATCTTCTAAAGACTTATTACCGTCAAGGTGCTTATGGTCTTGTGATTATAAGTCGTATCTCTTTGATCTTCTATGCTATTCACACAAACGCTCCCAGTATCGTCTACACGCATTTGCAGCTTTACCTTCCCATGGCAATCGGTAACCATGTGTAAAGTCCAAACCGATAAATTCTCGGTGCTATTCGCTGGCGGCTCTACGGAGAAATGCGTAGGCTCCCTGTTGTTTGTCTTCGCACGCATGGGCTGTAATACTCCATTGTCGTCGCAGAAACGAAATCCTACGTTTGCATGACTACTCGCGCCAATGCAAATACTGCATAAAATTAGCTTCTTTCCCGAGTAGTTCAAATCCGCGGACATTCCAGTAACATCAACCCAAGACGCCTGGGTATATTTTTTCTCGCCTGTGTAAGTCGTATAAACACAATCTACTCCAGCTACGTAGGGGTTGGTCATCGCCATATATAATAACTCAGACCGATGCTTGCAGCTGCTAAGCCGGCTTTTAGTAAATTATGGTCATATTCCTCAGGTATCGCAGGCAGGACCTTCTTTAATGGTTTCTTAACTACGGGTAGCTTCGTTTCGTGTGACTTTTTTGGCTTCTCTACGAAGTGAGGAATGTTCCTAAGAGTGTCAGAGTTCACGTCATTCACCCCAAACTTCATATCCTTAGTAGCTCGTTGAAGTTTGTTGTTGTATCCTACTACAGAACCAGTATTTATAGATAAATTACTAGGCATTAACCAACAACCCGGGGCTACTGCATAGTCCAACCTCGCCTTAGAATTTTGTATAGCTAGTTGGTAACGCTGTACGCCCTTGCTAATGTCGCCCTCCAAGATTGAACTTTCGAATAAGATCAAGGCTTCGGCTCGCGTTTCTTCTGCGGCGCCGGTATTCCCCACTATGCTTGATCGGGTATTTACTTGGGCTCCAAGGATAGAATACACGTAAGCTTCTATGCTTCGGTTCAAACGGGCAAGGCCGGCTTTGGTTAGTCCTTTACCTTCTGGGGGCATGAAATTAAAGTATTGCTTCGTTTGCTCGTCGTTGGTAATCTCAATAATCAGCGGGTTAGCCCCTGCATACTTACCACCCTCGTCTTTAAACAGAGGCCCGTCTCTAACTTCCTTAGTGGTCTTAGCGTTTGGTTCAAAGAAGGTGCTACTGTCGTGAGTTTCCTTATGATATCCCGTGTTCCACCGTAGCCGCAATGCATGAACTTCCTTATCGCTTAGCTCGTGTCCGCCAATCCCCCAATAAGCCCAAATATGTCCCAAACCATTGTTAGCACCGGTAGTGCATCTAAAATCCTTCCCTACAACACCGAACTCCTTACAAAGCCTGTTATAGGCTGGAACGTCGTATTTGTTATCTCTAGGATAAAACGCAGCATCTCCCGGCAATGCAGTAACACCCATCTCATGTAGTATTCTCCTAACCGTGAAGTGAAAATGAAACATAAATATTGAATTCTTCATCAAGTTCGCACTTACACCACAGCCGCTGGTGGCGCACCAAACCGCAAAGTTTAGTTGCTGCGGCCAATAACGCATGTTAGGACCACTTAACCATTCATGAGATTCCTTGGCGGTGGTATGAATAATGGGCACGTCTTTGAAGATATCCCGCACCTTTAACGGAAAGGAATGCTTGTTAGAAATCCGCATGTTCAACGTTAAATCCAAGCTTGGTTGTTTATCAAATGGAACCGCGGGTATCGGATAAGTACTGGTACCAAGCAATAATTCCTTTGACCAACCTTGCACGGGCTTATGTTCAATATATGTTGGCTTAGGCTTATGTTCAACATAACCAGAATTCTTCAGTTGATCGTCTATCTGATTAACCAGCGTAGGTTTCAAATCCTCATTACTGTACATCCTAGAGTCGTTATAGTAAATACCATCGGGCCTTCTTTCGAACTTACTAGGGTCTGCATGCGGAAACATCTTCCTAAATGCTCTCCAATTCCAGTAATCTCGATTATCGTGATGTGGCTGCTCCTCTACGTTATTTCCAAAAGCGTCGTACATTAGTATATATAATGGATGTTATACCATCAGCACCTAAGTTGTACCCAGATATTCCCTATACTACACCTAACGAACTAAACGCCGAAAACTTTCGTCTGAATAAAGCGAACTTAATCTTGGCTTACTTGGAAGGGCAGGCAAAACACTACGAAAAAGTCCGAAAAAAGTACGTCAGAGCCCGAAGTACTCTACATAAGATTGCGATAACTTCAGGGTCCATATCTGTTGTATTAACGGGCTCCGGCGTTGCTACTTCGCTTACTGGACCTGGAGTAATTGTTGGAGTTCCTTTGGCCGGCGTTGGGGCAGCCTGTGGTATTATTTCGGCTGTTGCTACGGGCATTATGAAAAAGCTATCCACAAAAATATCCAAGCATGACACGACAATAGCTCTGTCAAAGGCTAAAGTAAATACAATTACCGATCTTGTCTCAAAGGCTCTGCGTGACAGAAAGATAGACGACGTAGAATTCTCGCTTATTCTGGCCGAAGAAGACAAATACGAGAAATTAAAGTCGGACATAAGGAATAAAAAAACAGTCGTAAAAGATCTTTCCGAGGAATCTCGCAAAAAGATCTACCAAGAAGCGAAAGAAGAGCTTCAAAGAAAACTCGCTCAGTAAATATTTACTTTGAAAAAAGCGAGACAGGATTCTATTTACATATTGAACGCCGGCTGTCTGGGTCATATGCAAATTAATTTCACAAATTTATTTCACAAATGTGAAACGTTTTCACAAATGTGAAAGAAAATTGTGGAGGTTTTGATTGGCTAAAAACATGTGACGTAATCGTCCACTATTTTCTCGGAATCCATCCTAACAGGGGGTGGTTGGGGTCAATTTTGTAAAATATTTCGTAGATTACGTCAGGGTAATAAGGAATATCCTTATCCAGCCGACAAAACATCCACTCGGCTTTTGTCATATCAGAAACCTCAGGAATAGACTTACCGGTAATTTCAGATAAAAGATAGGGAATAGCTTTGTAATATTTCCCTAGTTTTAATTTTTTCAATGTCTTCCGTAGACTTTGTGGGGTTGGCTCTTCCAAGTGGTCTATGATTTTCTTCTTTACTTCGTTGTCTAAATATACCGGTCGATAACCTTGGATATGACTCATCCAGTCCCTGAAGTATTTTATTCTCTTGTATGGGGTCTTCTTACGACCTCCATTGGCGTAATATTGCTCTTTGGTAGCATTTGGTACGGCATTACGAATATTCTTACCACATTCGTAACACTGTGCTGACGTGTCGTCTTCTATTTGCATTTTCTTGTCACAACAAATATACTTATTTGGTGGTGGGGTAACAAACTTGGGTTTCAAGCACTTTACACAGAAATCATAAGCAAACTCTTTACAATCTTCGCACTCCATATATAGACTAACATATTTTACATAAACACGGGATGCGGGTAATCGCGGTACGAATCGAGGGGGGTACTTTAGACGGGTAATCCTCCGGTGGTCGTTGCGCTGGAACCCCCATCCCCTATACTACTAATACCCCTTTACCCCTTTTGCACCTGGTATTGTCCTGTCAGTGTTCCTGGCAGAGGATTTCCTGGAATATTTCTAAGGGTTTTCATGATGGTAAATTAATCTCTTATGGCAAACATAATGGCTTCTATTCAATACTCCTTTACTACTTTTATAACTGATATTGTCTGGTCAGACTATTTCCTGGAATATTTCTTAGTTGGCATGTAAGGTAAATATGGCGTAGAATTTTAAATCAAAAGACAATATCTAAGAATGATGTGATTATCACAGCTTTTAAAAAAGCAAAACAAAGATGGAGTGGAATATTTTTGATTTTATAAGTTATATATTTTTTGCAATCATCATTATCTTGGAAGGAGAAGGAACAAGAAATACAAAAGAAATGCCGCAATTTCCATCGAGAAAAAAAATGTGATTTTCTTTTATATTTTTCTGTAAATCTCACGCCAAGATATTTATGAAAGGGTCATATACTGTTAGGAGGCCGTTTACACGAGGGTAGAGTGATCCACCCTTTTGCTAGGGCTAACTATTGTTCATAGTATCCCCTGGAGAACCAAAACTGAACTAAGAGACCAAATTCAAAACTCGCATGGATGTGAGGCTTAAGTTGTGAACAAAGGAATCTGGCGTGACTCGTGACTTTTGAATCACGCCAGATTACTTTGAGTCACGCTAGATCTCTTTGTTCACAACTTAAGCCTCACATCGGTGCGAGTTTTGAATTTGGTCTATACTTTACTCTAGTATTCAGAGTCACCTTATTTAGTCCTTTAACTACTTTACAACAATTAGTTCAACCTTAACATTATTTTTCTTCAGTGCTATGAAATAAAAACAACAAGAAATTAACCATGGGTTTGATAAATAATTATCGTGTAATTCTAAACCACCTAATTTTAAACGTTACCATAAATTTATACAACCGATATTTCCCCTTTTTTTCGTACTGATTGCCTATAATGATCGCGTTTCTAAAATCCACGTTATGAAATACTGCCTCTCAGTGCCCGAAAACGTGTGCTATAAATGAAAAATTATTTCAGGGGACTTAAGCTTTGTTCTGTACTTTGATAAAACCGTTTTTCAGCAAATCAGCGGAACGCGTGCGCGTGAAAATCTATATATCAAATATAACATGAAAAGACCTCCGGAAAAGATCTTCAACGAATGTATCCCTTCGACGCTTGATAATGCATTTCAGGTTAAAACCCATCAACAAATCTTTTTTCGTCGATTCACTTAACTCGGAGGATATGCTATTTCCCGAACGAGTTTTAACGGAGTTATTTTAAACTCTGACCGATTTGGGAATGTCATATTTTAAAAACCCAGATCGATAGGAAACTGTTAAATAAGGGAGGCAAAACGTACCCAAATTTTAGATAGCTAGTGTAAACGTTGATCCGCACGAAAAGTGGTCACATCTGTAGCTTTTTCTTCTTCACACGGATGTGCCCCAGAGTTCTATATTTGGTCTTCTTTTTAAAAAAAACAGTGTTATTAAACACTTGTACTACGTGCCCAATATTTTCTAATTTTACGCATACAAATATATACATTCCAAGCGGTATTTTCTTGGGTATTCTTTCTGCGGCATCAGTAATCCCTAAGACAATAAATATGAACTCCAAGAAGGAAAGGAATCCAAGAGACGTTCAAATCCTATTGGAAAATATTGCTACGCACCCAATTTATTGGGCCGCAAAACATTACTTTTCTTCTGTAAGTTGAAAGTAAATGTGAGAATATAGTGCCGAATGAAAACGAAAAGTATTTAAGATATTATTTTTATTTTGTTCACCCTCTTGGTCAGTTATCCATATGGCATTCCGTCTTATTCTTATATTTATTTCTTTATATTAAAGTTAAAATTCATAGAGTATAATTTTATCCATTATTTATAAGTTATCCATTATTTATTATAAGTACTTTACTTTTACTTTTTAACTAGAGAAAAAATTGTACAGTATCTCTATTCTCTTACCAGACGTATGTCTCTGGGTGTTTGATCTATTGAGTACATATGTCTGAATTAAGGAATCTTATTGACCAGACTTAAAGAATCCTTTTTTGCCACTCAACACTAGCCGCTTAGATTGGCCATAGACACCATTTGGCCGTCTTTAGGGATGTAATTTTCAATTCATTCTCACTTCTAATATGGCATTGAGATCGTATTCAAGATGAGTAACATCAGAACTTCAACTACTGAATGGCTCGAGTATAACGAGAGTTCATAGAATATATCTATTGGAAGCCGCTTTAATGATCTAAAGATAAAATATAAGATTTGATAGTTATACAAGCACTGAGTCGGGAGCGGCTGATGTGCATTGATACATTATTGGACTCGATTAGATGGAGACTATTCATTATTAGATTTTGGATTGATTGATGTACAATCTATCTATAACTAGCTGTTTTACTGGAGAAGGTTATCAAGGCGTTTTTTAGAGAAATGATTTATGTAAGCCTCTACACAAGATGTCGCCGTATACTTGATTACTTTTTGTATGCATTACGTTATTTTATGGTCAGCGATAGTGAAGATGGGCATTTGTGTGTGTGTATGGACTTTTTGAGTTTTGAAGAGTAATCAAACGTTTAGCGAGAAACACGAAAGCCAGCAAACGATAGCAAAAAGAAAAACATGCGGACAAACCGACAATCGATAAATTGAAACAAACGACGAACTAATCTCAGGTAACTGACAAACAGACAGACGTACCAACAAACAACTTGAACGACGAACGAACGAACGAATGAACGAACGGATGAACAAACGAACGGATGAACAAACGAACGAATGAACGAACGGATGAACGAACAAAGAAACGAACGAACGAAAGAACAAATACATTAACAAAATCAAATCAAAAAAACAAGAAGATGAACAAGCAAACAAGTAAACGAATAAACTAAAAATCACCAGAAACAAGAAAGAAAACTAAACAAGTAAAGACGAAACAAAAGTAATCAAACGAAGAAACAAATATACTTGCAACTGAGCCAAAAAAAAACAAGAAAAACACAAACGGTCAAGAAAACAAAACAAGTAAACAAGTGAGAAAGATAAGCACAAGAAATCAAATATTATAATTATCTACAGCAAGCAACCTTTAAAGCTCCCTACAAAATAAAATACGCAGACATTAAAACTCAATCAAACTCGACCAACTTTGAGCTTCATGTTATCTCTGCCCCACGTGTTGCTGCCAGTGTATGCAAAATAACTAACCCAGTGCTACACTCAGCTACTTGAAAAGGAAATCACGACAAGAAACTATTCAAAATGCTGAACAAAGTGAAAGGCACTCGCGATATTTCTTCAAATTTTTACCATTCAAAATTCACATGTTTTACATGGTTTCAAATGAATTAGATCGATCTCCTTTTAATTCAAGTCCTGCCAAAATTTTGTGTTATATTTACAACTGATTCCCATTACTCCATCTCGCGAGTCCTGCTGTTGCATGGCTTTTCCAATGTATTTTTAAAAAAAGGTCATAAACTCAAATATTTGTAATTAAAACTTGTCTTTCTCGTCAATTATTTCTTATATTAAAAAGGATATATTGCATAAATTTTTGTCCCGCGGCTTTTTTACAGTAAAAGTAATTTTCTATTTAGACAGTAAAATTACTTTTATTTCGTTGGCTGGAGTTTGTGCTTCGGGAAGATTTGCAAAAAAAATCGTTCATCTTAACTTAAAACTATTTTAAAAGGATATGACTACTTCTGTAAGGAGTTGTTTTGTTTTTTTGGGTTTTTTTTGGGTTTTTTTTTGTTTGTTTTTTTTTTTGTTTTTTTTTGTAAGAATTATATTAAGCAAGTAAGCAAGTCACAGTTAGTTTCCTCGGGTCAAAAGAATAAATAAAGTTTATAGTTTTATACACCAGATATTTCTAGATTAAAGTTCCTGAATGCAATCATTCCAGCCGTGATTTTCATCAACCAAACTAAAGCCGGCTTTATTGAGGCTTAACAGCACTAGACAAAGAAAAATGAAAACGAAAGAAAGGATATTTCAGATAAAATGAGATTCTCATTCAATGTAGCAGGGATTTATTTATCAGTTTGAATGCAAGGTTGTTCGAATTCTTTCTTCCCCCGAGGAACGGATTTCCGCCGAAGGAAGCGGCCGCTCTAGATAACATTCACTGCCTACCCTAACAAAACCATTAAAACTTCGAATTGACCAATTCTCTTGGGAAATTTTTATTTTGTTGTATGGAGGAAAATGTAATGGACTTAGGAACAAAGAGTCGGGGGGTTAGCCATAGGAGAGTTCTAGTGATTTCCGTTACTGTAAATCATCTTTGATTTTGAAGATAAGTTCTCTCTGACATCTTTTTACTTGATCACTATAACCTGTGTGTACGTGATTGTGCTCACCTCGAATGAGCCAATATTTCTAACGAACTAGCTACTAAAGGGAAAAAAAACCCCTTGTCGATGGATATGCCTTGAGTTAATGATATCCAAAATCGAAACGATCCCATTTGTTATCAATTCAACAAAAAAATTGTATACGAAGTTTATCTGAAATAAATTTTCTTCACCAAATGTTACTTAGTTTACACATCGCTTTTCACCAATTTTTTTTTTTTGTAGTGTAGCTTGCTAGAGGATGTAAATGTTTCCTACAGAATTACGTCCATGATTGCTACACTTTATCTTTTGATAAACTTAGGGTCATGAATCCCTAAAATGTGTCAAAATTATTCCGGAGTTTACTAATGCGTAAAGTGTTCCCTGGCAGAGAGAGCGGATCACTTTTCACTAAAGCAAAAATAAAAAGCACTGAAAGTCAAAAAGAAAAACGAAAATAATGGAATGTAGTCCGGAACTAAGGTGTATCATCGTAATAAAGGTTTATTCCTGTTCAAAATATTCGTAATTCTAGCAATTTGCTACTATTAATAGCCATATGCTAAAACGTTTTAACTTATTTTCAATTCCAGAGGCGAAACGTTTCTCTAATGTTGCGAAAAAACAATTGATTTTTAAATTTATTTCATCCTTTTTTTTATCTTTTTTACATTCGTTCGCTAGTATTTGCATGACTTCTTTACTTTTATCACTCAAAAATACCTTTAAATAATTTTGAGTTTATGATTTTTTAATTTAGATAGAAGTCTATCTTTTTTGGTAATTACAATTGAGTTTCACACCGAGAAAACAGTGTTGCAAAAGTGCAAAGCAACCAGATGTATTTCGAGTTACAGCTCACATACTTTGTGTGGGTTTTTAATTATTTTTATGTGTTTTAGTCATTATTTGTATCACTTGTTGTCTCAGTAGCCCGCATGGTTTAATAAAACTACACACCAAAACATTCTATCGTGTTTTTAAACCAGTTTTTTTTTTTTTTTTTTTTTTTTTTTTTTTTCATGTCTTGCGAAAAGACGTTAACTAAATGAATCTTTCAATATCAAAACCTTCAGCAGAGGACTTTAACAATGCAATCTCTAAAACATTTTCTTAAAAGTCTTTAACGACCTCGATAAACTCACTCAACTGATAAAACGATTCAAGGACTTTGCAAAATTCGGCATTTTTTTCTTCCCCGTTTATCAAGCGAAGATTTCTATAATCAATTATTGCGGCCAAGCATTAAACTTTTAATGATTGATTCAAATAATTTTCAACAGCAGCGAGTAAGTTTTTATTTGTGGACTATCACAGCTTGAATTATTTCGTTAATAATTCAAAACTTTGTCGCTAAATTTTCATACCACGTTTCGCAATTTTTTTGAATTTAATCAACACTTTTGAAGTCTTATTATCTTTGGAGGTAATTTGAGATCTCCGCAATTGTTTATCCCAGAAGTTGATTAAGAATTCTGGTCTGACTTCATTAGGCGGGTTAATCAAAGTAAAGCCCCAATGAGTAGACGCAAGGCAATGGACAGTTTATCCAACGTTTTAAATGTTGATGGTAATGTTCTTTCATAAGCGGTCCCCTTTCCATAGTATAAATAACGGCGCCGATATCACTCACTCAAGCTGGTTGTCTTTTCATCTTGGAAGTGGAGTATACTTTCAAGGCTGGGTTGTGATAAAGAACAAAGGTTTGTATAGGTATAGTCTTTCTTTAGTTCCGAACTTCTAAGTGATTGGCTTGGGCCTCGCGATTCGAATACTTCCGACGGAATTACGAAATGTAAGCCATTTGTCAAGGATCTGAAGCTAGACAAAAAATTAAAGAAAAAAAAAAAACACAGAAAAATCCATTCTGTCATGATTGGAAAAGAAGCTTAAAACAAAGCAATTAAGATATCGTTACAAATCCATTCCTGGGCGAGTTGAAAGACGTCAGCAATACGATCTAAGGCCCTCCAGAAATATTCTTTTTAAAGCCATTTCTTCATAGGAAGTTTTGAGGCTTCACTTACTGACTTAAGTACTCGTTGCCAATCAAGATATATTGTGCGTACAAAGGCTTCCGTTATCTCGAGTAGTTTTTCGATATAAAAGTAGCGCGAAAGCATTCACGGCTCTACATCAGCGAGGACCAGAGATCGTTCAACAGCCAAAAGCAAAGCGGTATGTATCAAGCAGTACTTTCCATATCCAATTCACTGATTAAGTAGATCACGTGCTGCAGATTTTGCGCAAACTATGAACTTATATAAAATTTTTAAGTCTTGTTTTTTTCCCTTGTGTTCGTATTTTTGCGGCTTAGTTTAAGGTCGTTTAATTTTAGTTCAGGGAATGCTATCCTCCATCTCTGAATACAGTTAACTATAAAGTTAACTTATAAGTGCGGCTGCAAGACAACTTTCAAGAGTTACAAAGTAAAAACAAGCTTAGAGCGCACAGCCGATTTTCATATTTTTCGGATCCATTACATGAATAACTTAACTCCAGATGATTAGACTATATTTTGGTTTACAGTAAAACTTCATGAACGAAACTCAAAGACTGCCTTCTACCTAAAACAGTAACTGAATCAATTAACAAAGTCAAATGAACGTAAAATTCAATCGATAACTGTGCATCCATTATTTGATTTTTATCGAAAAAACTCACGAACAAACTTTCAAGACTTACATATTAGTTTTTATTTTAACATTGCATTCTTAGCGGCTAAAAAGTCGATGTCCAAAGCCTTAATTTTTCTTTTTGAATTAAAAACGGTGTGCAGCGCGCTTTTTAGATTAGATTATCGTAAAGGCCATGAAATTCCAAGACCTGCAATTTTTCCCTCAGTAATTAAAACTTGCCTAGGGTCTGAACTTTACTTTACTTTTGAATTAAAATCTTTCACAGATTTTTATTTAGATTCCAATTTTATCATGAAAGCTTTCAAGACTACCACAAGCTTGAAAGAGATTGTTTGATTCTCCGTAAATAATCTACTGACTAGCAGTTTACAGTTTTTATATTGTAAAAAGCGTTTGAAAATGTGTCTCCCCTTTTTTCAGTTCGTACGAGAGATAAAAAAGCCCCAAATTTCATCCGGCCTAACACGAATAAGAAAATAATAAAGTTTTCTTGTAGACTAAATTAATTTTCAGTTTTCTCGAGGACTACATTTTTATCCTGCGTTGTGAGTAAACACAGAGAACTGGGGAAAAAGAGAAAAACGTAACATAAAAAAGGAGGAAGGATAAACAAAGGGTTTTAACTTTTCTTTATGGAATTAGCACTTGTCTTGAAGTTAAATAAGTTATTATTTTAGCTTAAATACCGACAGTTAAAATCAGACTCGGGGAATGAAATTAGTTCTTAATCAGTCGTGATAGGAGCGGTCAAGTCAATCGCAAATGCTTCTTGTTTGATCATGACACAGAATTTACGACTCGCTCGGCAAGCAAAAGTGTCGCAACAGCGCAACAGCGGAACATGCGTCGTAATTTAGTGAACCAAAAAACACTTCATGAATAATATATCTAGCAAACATTTTACCTTATAATATTAAATTCAACGAGAAAGGAGATTTTTTTTTTTTTTTTTTTTTTTTCTTCGCAACTGCCTTTTCTTTCTTTATATCTTTCTCTCGCAAGAAGCCACTGTAAACAACTATCACGTTGGTGTTCGCTTTTTTTTTCTTTTTCGATAAGGACTTGCACAATTATATTTTCAAAGATGGTACGAGAGGGAATTTATTAGTCGTAAATCACGAAAGAGTCATTCTACTCACACTTAAGACTTGTTTCAAAGTACATGAGTACTTCTTGGAATGTCGTGATTTTTGACTCAATATACGAGATAAGGAATATAATACTAACAGACTCGATATTCAACTGTCGCCAGCGGTCTTGGTTTTGTCAAGCCTTCATAAGAAGGATTATACAGAGATAGTTAGTGTATATAGGGACTTTCATGACAGGCTAAATCCCGTCTCGTCTCTTGTCTAGAGCCGTGTTTGGGTATTGTAGCAATTCTGTATAAGATTACGGAAGCCTCGAAAAATTAGACGGCCACGAAGAGAAGTAATTATCCCAAATACAAACAACAGAAAAAAAGAAATTATCAAATGAAAAAAGGAGTCATTTTACTGCTGAACTTTGCTTCGTTTGACGACTTTCGATGAAGAAATGTAAACACCTTCTTTTCTCTGATTGGTGAATTTTCTTACTCCATATGTATATGAACCAATCATGACTACGTATAATAATCACGTGCTAATAGTGCAAACACTATGTAATTATCGCACTTGAAAGATAGGAGATGAATCTTAACAGTCTGATTTTAACCGTAAAAACACCGATATTTGTTTAGGTAGCTCTGGATATCCTTTAGTTCCCACAGACTTGGTGGCACCGAAGCCATGAGTCGTTTTTCACTAATAAAGACAGATTGCTGACTTGACTCCATATTGGCTAGTCTTGTGAGATGCAAAGTTTAGGATGTATAACGCCCATATAACGAGGATATTTTTATAAAGCCTGCTAAGCTAGCTTAAAAAGAATTAAACTTTGACTATCCTTAGACTTAGACTTTCATATCTTTACAATGGTATGAAACAAGATGTGTTTTTTTGCCAGTTATTGATGTGATATAGTAATTATATTTACTATATTAAAAATTCATAGGCGATTTTTTATGGCAAAGAGTAATCTAACTCGCGCTTATATTCACATTAAAAATTAATATCATCCCTTAATTCTCTGAGTATCCATCAGTTTATTTTTCATGTTGATTGTCAAAAAGCGTTCTTTAAAGAAACAGATAATTTCAGCAAATTTATGACATTTAGGAAAAGATAGAAGATTATTCTCGTGACGTACAAGAGAAGAGAGTTTGACTTCACAGCTAGATTCGATTAATTCCAAATTGGCAAATTCTCCTATAGTTTAAGGATTTTTTTCTCGGGCTCACTCCTTTGTTTCTGGCAAATCATTTCACAAGTCGAACTCACTTTGAATATGGAATTTAAGGGATCGATCCGCCCTTGCAAATTAATGCATTCAGAGCAACAGAGATCGATTTAACATTTGAGGATTCATAATGCAGTTCACACACATTTTCTGACAAGTATTTTTTTCTTCGGAAAAGAAAATAATGAAGGCAAATTAAAATAATTTAAAATTAAACACAAATAACCCGTGGCAAATAATTCTTATATTCTCTAAAAACCTCTAATATATCCATAATATTAAAGCCTAACATATATAGAGGGCCTCTGATCTCAGCTTTTTTTTCATCAATCCTGGAGATTTTATCAAATTATACGAAAAAGATTAAAATTAAAGACATAGCACGCGAAGTAATTCATATATTCGCAGTTCTCCTGCCTACCATTTTGAATATTAGTGGGTACGCAATTAAGAAATCCTATTTGCTCAGCGTTAACTTCAGTTGTTCCAATGCAATTTGCCATCGTCCCCTCATTATTACGATAAAGGCTGCGCTAACTGTGTTTAGCAAGAGGAATCGGTGAAAACTATTCATTATATTGGGTAGTCATATATAATTAATATTACGCCAAGATTAAACAAACCATATCTCTTGAGCTAATATACTTTTCGAATTCTTCGTAAGCTAACTGACCTAAGATTTTTAAAACAGAAGCACACAGTTTATATCTAGAACACTAGTCACAAACCCTTTATTTTACTTCACACTCGTACCAATACCATCTTTAATGGGCTATTTTTTGTGTTCTGTCATAAACGAGGAATAAAAGGGCCAATATATGTTAGTAAAGGCGAAACATTATCTACTTCCAAAGTTAACGATCAACACTGCACTAAGGAGTTTAATGATAGTATAATAAAAGCACTTTAAGGTCAGTTAGTTAAAAGTAATGAAAGCGTAGCGGCTAGAATATCGGCTTTCGGATTGTTTAGCCAGAGGGGATTTTGCATTAGTAGGTGCCGGAACACATTCGTGAACCATGATTTCATTGACCTTAAGTGTCGATTAAAGGAGTTGTAAAAAAAATAAGGGAAGCCATTTCAATGTTAAGGCATGTAGTACCGTGTACGTGTAGCAAGACAATACCGTAAATTTCATCAAACCGAACTGATCCTAAAAGATAATGCACTGGTCATAAGTTAAGGGAGGTTGAAGGGGGGGGGGCAGGGGGGTCACAAAATTTTGAACTTCTTAAAAGGGGTGGGCTGTCAGTATGAAAATGTACATCATTTGCATGGGAACTTTACCGCCTTTACTTTATGGCCAGTCTCTAAGCATTTTAGAATTTTTAACTTTCGTTCATTACTGCAAAAGTTTTTCGATTTCTCACTGCCTGCACCTCAGTCTGACCTGATCTAAAAGTTTAAGTGGATACTAATTTGGAGGTTAATTTCGGTTCAGATAAACAGATTTTTTTAAACAAACTTTAAAGTCGAGTTGTGTTTGGGATTATAAAAATAAGAATTCAATATAATCATTAATTAATTGCTTCGCCATGTCCTTCCTCACACGACACAACATACATAAACTCTGGTAGCCATTTTCTTGGGTGAACTTTTTTCTTTTCTTCTTTTACAGAAAAAAATCTTTCTTTCGTAAATCAACCAATCACAAGATGAACCGAGTAGCCCTAGTCCTCCTCCTCGTGTGTGTCAGCGCAGTCCTAATGCCAAGTGACGTCAAGGCTTTCTTCAAAGCAGGACGTGAGTTCAGAGAAAGAGAGGCTTCTAGACAGTATGGAAGTGAGCCACAATATGGTGTCGCAGACGACAGAGAACTATGGGAAGCTCTGATGAACGCTAGAAACTCTCAACAGAAACGAAACGTCCCAAATAAACAATAAATCCACGCTTGGATGAACTCCCATCTTATTTATGCTAAGAATAAAACCGATATCAGTTCACGTGAAAATTCTAATCCATACCTGATGTAAATAGCTAAAAACATCGTTGTGTTCGTTAGGGAATTGCTTCATAAAATGTAAAAGATTTTGTTGTTAGGGGTGTCGTTTTGACTAGACCCAGGCAAAGCCAGGATTGCAGGACTATCATTAGTTGACAGGCTATGACTTATTTATGTAAGAGTTGTAAGAAAACAGTGCACAACAGAGTTGTAATAAACGTCTGAGATACACAGACTAACCGTGTTCTTATATTGATCGTGAATGAGAGAATTGGCTTTACAGTGAGTACACTCGAAGCTTGAACACTTCGAGTTTATTTTTCAGGTTGTTATTTCCTGAACTTTCTAACGTTTCATAAAATGAAACATTGAGTTCTAACACACCGCTGAATGTTTAAAATAAATCTTATTTCCAAGCGATTGGCTCAAAGAATGATTTTGTTTTACGTTATTCCTAATGCTAGCTAAACACTATGTCTTTTTTTCGGTAAATAGTAGTCTTGTTTCTTAAAATAGTCTTTATAAAGTGTGCATTTTTAAAAACTCAAAGTTTTCAAGGTTAATATTCGTTTTGCACAATAGAGTTTCCATAAAATTTTTTCATCTCTTTTAGATCATTCTTGCCGTAGTAGTCGCTGCTTTCTTTGTGTATTCTTACTTCAGTGCTGTTGCCCTTTCTAGAGTAGGTAGTGTCATCCTTGTTGCTCATCAGTGTTGCTGTCGTTTGGTCTTTCTTTGTCGTTCACCCGCCGCCACGGCTGTTAGTCCATATCTCTGATCTGTATATCAATCCAAAAATTGTGGATCCATTTTTTTTTTTTTTAAATATGTTTGTATTAGTCGTCGGAGACTGTCCTAAAGAAAACTATGAATTGGATAAAATAAGGAAAGCATGGTTTCTTCTCTTCTGCGCATTTTTCTGGGTTTTCTCCCTCTTTTCTTTTTTTCTCGGCTTTCCTCCTTCCGTAAAAATCAACTTCTAAATTCCAAATGGAATTTCGTTGGGTGAAGAGACACTATGTAAGTGCAACTGTTAAATCCTTATTTTTTTACTTTAGTCCTATTCTAAATCAGTCTTTAGGGCCTAGCCCATCCTCCTAATCTAGTTTGGAAGAACAAATAAGTGCAAATTCCCCAACCTCCGTCGGATCGATCCTAACCTCAAGACACAATAGGTGAGAGGCAAGGGATGCCGGGCGTCGCCGCTCGCTTTTAATGACATAATGAACATGTGGGGCATTAGAATAGAAATTCTTTCCTGGTATATTAAAAAATATTGCATTGTCCATGCCCTAAGAGATGGTCGATGTGAAGGCAGTTTTATCGGGTAATGAAGATTCCAGTCTTTTAAAGCCTCAAATTTGATTGTCACTGACCCCAACTGAGTCTGCGTGTAAATACAGGTTGAGGCTAGGCTTTTAAAAGGCATCCCACATGGAAAGACATGGTCATAGAGGCTAGGCCATCAGCAACGTAATTCGAAATTTGGGTCTGCTGATCATAGCAAGGGGTTAATCATCTTTTGCAAGTAAGCTCACGATTGCCGATAGTTGGTGAAGTTTTTCTTTACAAGTCGGTGTAGAAATTCAAGTCCAAGATCTGAGATTCACAGTTCAAGATTCAAGGCTCAAGATTCTCAAGACTCAAGAATCAAGATTTCTGAAGTCAAGAGCTGGAGTTGTATCCTCCTCCCTCTGTTGGATTATTCCCTAGGTTTGTCCTACTTCGACAACCTAGGAATATTTCCTTCAAGGGCACTGATTATTAATATTTTTGGTATATTATTTTTTGGTCAAATATGTTCTCTGTGCATAGGCCAAATACATTAGAATTAGGGCTTCCACGTCAATTACAGAGGCTTAGACAGCCGGTCACTAGGGATAAAATTATTGCGGCCATTGGAAAAGTTCTTGGAAACGAATTGCGTACTGCCATAAAATGTGTTCAGGTGTCTAATACAGGTTATTCTTGTAGAGTAACGTTTAAGGAGGAATCTCATAGACAAAGGGAACAGTTATTTACGAAAGGAATCTATATTAGGGGCTGTTTTTGCTTTTTCAATGGGGTTGAATCACCTCAACAAGTTGTGACGGTTTCAAACCTCCCTTGTGAGGTGGAGGATGACGACATCAAGGAATACTTTGAAAAATATGGGAGCGTAAATCAAGTGGTGAGAAATTTAGACAAATTTGGCTTTGAAACTGGAGATAGACGGCTTTTTGTGACATTAAATGAGCATATTCCTACGAGTGTTCTTTTGGACCCGTTTATTGCTCATATTAGATACCGTAGTCAGCCATTATGTTGTTTCTTATGCAACTGGTGGGGACATTCAAATACAAGATGTCCCCTAAAAGGTGTCTGCAACCGCTGTGGTGCGCAAGGTCACCATTCTTATGCTTGCTCGAAGGATCTTATTGAACCCCCTCGTTACGCTATAGATCGTCCTGAAGGACAGGACTTTCCGCAACATCCTGCTCTTTCTCTCCCAGAGGAGTCTCAAGAGTTGACAGAAAATATATCTCAGTCAGGTGTGATCACTGAAGTCGTACAGGAACCTACAGATTTGCGTTCTTCTTTGCAAAAGGATTCCTCCTCAGAAGTTATTTCTTCGCAACCGCTTTTTCCTAATCCTTCTTCTCAGGATTCTCTTCAAAATGTTGAAGTACTATCTCTGTCGTGTGATTCTAACTCTTCAATTTCCTTGGGAACATCTTTGTCCTCTCCTTCATTTAGTCATATGGTCAAACAAAACACGACGAAGGAAAAACCTGCTGAAGGGATGGACATTTGCTTTACTAATTTACGTAACCTCAAAAGATCTGTGGATCCAAAGGAGGTTATTACTCAACGTTCTAAAAAGAAACC
Source organism: Actinia tenebrosa (assembly GCF_029948245.1). Taxonomy (NCBI): domain Eukaryota; kingdom Metazoa; phylum Cnidaria; class Anthozoa; order Actiniaria; family Actiniidae; genus Actinia; species Actinia tenebrosa. The sequence continues at coordinate 14,444,769 of NW_028292581.1, read as the reverse complement.
CTAATTTTTCTTGCGTATTTATATAGTTATCTATATTTCTAATCATATATTGAAGGATTTGTATTGAAGTATGAATTGTTTACGTAATGTCATGTGTTATATGAATAATGTTACAAATAATGTTATGATTATTGAAAATGTTGAAATTGATGGTTTATTAATAAGCAGTTATTCAGAATATTGAAACTATCATAAATGCTTGTTGATTTTTGTTTAAAATGAGGGCTCTCACTATAAACATAAATGGTCTGCGAGAGTATGTGAAAAGAACAACATTTATTTTTTGGCTGTCTTCCTTATCTCGCCCGCCTGATATTGTTTTGGTTTGATAATTCTCCTTATCTAGCTTTTGGAGATTTCAACACAAAGCATTCTGGTGGTACTGCAATTTTGTTAAAGCGTGCCTCTCCCTTTTCTGTACTTAAACAGTACTCGGGTATCAATGGCCGCTTCACTTATTTAGATGTCCAATATGACTCTTGCAAAGTTTCTATCGTCTCCCTGTATGCTCCCAATCACAATCCTGAAAGAGATGGTTTTTTGACACAAGTAAATGATAGGCTTGATCCTACGTCTGACATTCTCCTCTTAGGGGATTTCAATACGGTTTTTACACCTATTCTGGATCGTCGATCTTTTAATTCTGTACTACCTGCTAGTTATGACAGTGTTACTGTCCTTCCCATCTTATTCCATGAAAATCGCTTGATTGACATTTGGAGGCACTGTCATCCTAGAACCCAAGAATTTACTTATATCAGTACTAATGGCATGGCTGCGTCCCGCATTGATATGATCGGACTTCCATTGCGTTTTGTTCCTCATGTTTCTGAGTGTAGTATTTTACCTTGTCCGCATTCTGATCACTCTGCTGTTTTCCTTGATTTCATATTGCCTGAAGTTCCACCCAGAGGCCCTTATTTTTGGAAACTCAATGTTAGTATTTTGGATAACGATGCATACGTGGAGCTCGTAAGGGACTTATGGAAGTCCTGGCAACCTCAGAAAGAGTCATGTACGTCATTGCTTGTTTGGTGGGATATAGGTAAAAGAAAGATCCAACAAGCCACCACTAGGTTTTGTTCCAAGTTATCTTTCAAACGACGGGCATCCAGGCATTCCTTGGAAGCTCAAGCAAGATCATTAAAAGTTCTGGTAGATGGGGGAGATCTCTCTGTTCTAAATCAATACCATAGTGTACTCAATGAATTAGAATTGTTTGATCGAGAGGCAGCCAAGGCGGCAGAAATAAGAGCTCGTACCAAATGGACTGAAGAGGGTGAGAGATCCACTTCCTTTTTCTTCCGTATGGGAAAGAAGAATAGGGCCAACAAAATGATTGATCTTATTCTAGATAGCAATGATCAATACGTTTCTGATCCTGAGAATTTGAGGCAGGCTTGGTTCTCTTTTTACAAGGGTTTATTTACTTCACAAGAAACTGATGAAACCATTGCAGATGATTTTATTTCTAACTTGGAACGTAGAATTCCTTTAGAAGTGAAAGATGTGTGTGAGGGTCCTTTGACCATGAAGGAATGTCTTGAGGCTCTTGAGGGGATGCCGTCAGGTAAAACGCCTGGTTTTGATGGTCTTCCCAAAGAATTTTATCTAAAGTTTTGGGATCTCATTGGAAAGGACCTGGTAGCTGTACTTAATCATGCCTTTAGGTGTGGTGTACTATCAGTTTCTCAGAGGAGAGGGATTATAACGCTCTCATATAAAAAGGGAGATAGATTTTTGATGAAAAACTGGCGTCCCATCTCCCTATTATGTACAGACTACAAGGTAGCTTCAAGATCAATCGCGGGCCGTCTACGAAAAGTGATTGCTTATGTTGTATCTCCTGACCAGACCTGTTCGGTACCTGGCAGATTTATTGGTGAAAACATCAGGCTTCTTCAAGATGCTGTTACATATGGCAAAATAACTAATTCACCTCTGGCCTTATTGTCTTTGGATCAGGAAAAAGCTTTTGACAGGGTGGAATGGTCCTACATGCTCAGAGTCCTTGAAGGCATGGGGTTTGGACCTTCCTTTTGCTCGTGGGTACGCTTGTTCTATACTGGACCTCAGTCTTCGGTATTGGTAAATGGCTTCTTTACACCTTTTATAAATTTATCGAGGGGTGTAAGACAAGGTTGTCCACTGTCAGCGCCCCTTTACGTACTGATTGCCGAATCTTTAGCGTGTCGTATCCGTGCGTCAATCTATTTAAGAGGTTTGGTTCTTCCGCACCCTGATTATGAACCAGCACTTATTTCCCAATACGCTGATGACACGACCCTGTTATGTACAGATGACGATGAAATATCCACTGTCTTGTCCATCTATGAGGAATATGAAAAGGCATCTGGGGCTAAGATTAATAAAGAGAAATCTAAAGGGCTTTGGGCAGGCTCTTGGAGAGGTCGTAGTGATCCTCCCATTGACTTGCAGTGGTCTTCAGACAGTATTCCTTGTCTTGGCACATGTTTAGGAAATGATGATGTCTCTCATCCAAATTGGGATGGTCGCTTAAACAAACTTTCTAGTGTACTAGATTCTTGGAAACATCGTAATCTTTCCTATTCTGGTAAGGCTCTTGTCCTGAATGCACTTGGCATGGCAGGTCTATTCTTTTGTGCCTCAGTACTAGCCATGCCAAACTGGGTCTTGGCGCAAGCTTCCAAGTGTACTTTGGATTTTTTTTTTGGTCGGGGAAAAAGCATTTGGTGTCACAAAACGTTCTTTTCCAATCCACCACTCAAGGTGGGTTTGGTTTAATTGATATACAATCAAAGGTGCGCGCACTTCATTGTCAGTGGATAAAGCGGTGGGCCCTGTCCCCATCGAAATGGTGTGCTTTCTTCTCCTTTTTTGTGGAGAAAGTATTTGGTGATGATTTACGTTCTGTTCTTTCATATCCTGCATATTATCCTTCTCATTTACTACCGGATTTTTATGCCTCACTTTTAGATGCTTGGGCATACGTCGGTGGCCATTTCTCAGTTCAATTGAAAACTTTTGCTATTCTGCGGTCCTCTGATGGTAGTGCATTGTCTATCTCATCTCTTACTACAAAATCTGTTTATTCAAATATCATTGAAAGGAATGTTATGCTTCCTAATTGCGTTCTGAAATTTCGCCCAATCTTTGGCGAGCTCTATTGGACGGACACATGGTCACAAGTGAACATTATGCCTTTGGATCGTCAAGTTCGTGATCTATCGTGGAAGATTTGCCATGGAGTGCTCTATACCTGTGATCGACTTGTCAAGTTTGGTATGAACATTGCTGATCCTTCATGCTTTTGTGGACATCCTTTGGAAACTCCAGTTCATTTATTCTTTGAATGTAACCTCATGCAAGAACTGTTGCTATGGGCTCAGACCTTATTTCTGCGTGTTACTCCCTTGGCGTCATCCCTTCAATCTCGTCATATGCTATTTGGATATGACAATCATGAACGGCAGATTATTCCACCTGTTTTTTCCTATTTTCTTAATCTGTTGAAGTACTTTGTGTGGTTGGCTAGGAATGAGTATTGCTTTGAAGGTACTCTCCCTGTTGCCTCTGTGGTTAAAGCAAAGGTTGTGAAACGACTTAATATCCATCTGCTCTGTTACTCTAAACGTTCGGTTAGTCGAAAATCAAGGCGTTTTTTCAACAGATCCTGGAATGTTTTGGGAAAGTTTTCTCCGGATATTACTGTTATAACCTGGTCAGCCTAAAAGTAGTTTTCTTTGTCTTCTTTTCACTTGTACTTGTGTAACGTTTATGCAAGGGAAAACGTTGTGTTCGTTTGAATATACCTATGAAGTGTTTTGATGAGTATAATCCTAGGTAGACCAGGATGATACTCTATATGTAAATGATGTTTTGATTATCTTTTTGTATTAGTGTTTATTGTAGTAATCTGTAGTGTGTAGGTCTACATGGGGGGCGGGGCTCATTACCCCGGCGTGTCTCTGGCGTCCGTGTAGGACCCCCCCTTGCTAAAGACCACCATGCTGTCCCTTTTGCACATCTTGGGACACTGGTGCGAAGCTAAAACAAAAAGGGGTTAATCATCTGCGGTCTAGGGGCCGACTAACCTCTCCCTTAGGCTTCGGCCGAGCTTCCTGATCAGTCTGTAAATCCAGGGATAGCGGTGTCGGGGTCGAAATCTCCGGCGTAGCCTTAAATGCGTCGCGCTGCCATACGACGGTTCAGCACTCGATGTCTGGAAGTATGGTCCTTAATTAATTAATAATAAAAACTAACTACAGTCAAACTTGTATATAGCGGTCACCCTGTATATTACGGTCACTTGGCAATTCCCCGAAAATCTTGCCATACATTCACTGTAAATCTTACCTGTGTAACGGTCACCATATTGAGTTAACGACCAATCCATTAGAAAATCATAAAAAAACTTTATTCAATTGTACTTTTGTCTACTTTTACAAATCACACTGTAAATGTATTCCACGAGCATCCCTTGGGAAATTTTGTCACAATGTTGTGTTCTTTTATTTGTTTTTGTTAATAGAACTGATATCACCCAATAAAAACGTTATTCATCAACTGTCATTAGTATTGAAGGAAAACCTTTATGTAACGGTCACCTGTCTATAACGGTCATTTGCCATTTCCCAAGGGTGACTGTTATAGACAGGTGTGACTGCAGTTTTCTTATCGGGTAAACGTTTATGAAAATAAATTTTGAAGAAAGGTAGTCCTAAGTGCGCATGCGAATTAAGCGAGCCGACGGTAAGTTATAAGTTATCCATGGACGGACATGGACCGAGCGGAGGGAAAGGGGGGGGGAGGGGATAAGGGGGAGAGGGTCCAAAGATTGACCAACTTACAATACCTGTTATTCTGAAAAAGTCGATATGAGACTACCACCCAAACAGTACCACCCAACCACTACCACCCAACCACTACCACCATCACTACCACTGACCACCCAACCACCATCACTACCATTGACCACCCAACCACTACCACCCAACCACTGCCACCCAACCACTACCACCATCACTACCATTGACCACCCAACCACTACCACCCAACCACTGCCACCCAACCACTACCACCCAACCACTACCACCATCACTACCACCATCACTACCACTGACCACCCAACCACTACCACCCACCACCTACCACCCAACCACTGCCACCCAACCACTACCACCCAACCACTACCACCATCACTACCACCATCACTACCACTGACCACCCACCACTACCACCCAAACCCAACTACCACCCAACCACTACCACCCAACCACTACCACCCAACCACTACCACCAACCACTCCACCCAACCACGACCACCCAACCACTACCACCCAACCACTACCACCCCAACCACTACCACCATCACTACACTACCCACCCATACCACCTCTGACCACCCAACCACTACCACCCAACCACTACCACCCAACCACTACCACCCAACCACTACCACCCAACCACTACCACCCAACCACTATCACCCAACCACTACCACCCAACCACTACCACCATCACTACCATTGCCCACCCAACCACTATCACCCAACCACTACCACCATCACTACCACTGACCACCCAACCACTACCACCATCACTACCACTGACACCCAACCACTACCACCATGACTACCACTGACACCCAACCACTACCACCATCACTACCACTACCACTACCACCCAACCACTACCACTACCATAAAATACCAAAAATTACATTTCTAACTTAAAGGTTGTGCTTCTCGTATCACAATCTTTTAACACGGTCATGGTCATGCCAAGGTCACGGCTCTTCCAGTCCAATCACATTGAGCGAGAATTTACTCTCCATCTAATCAATTACCCAAAACACAGCACGAACACAAACACGGCGCGGACACAAACATGGCGCGGACACAAACACGGCGCGGACACGGTCACATCGCTGAACATCACAAGAATACTGGACACGACATTGACTGGTACTCTGCTGCATGCATGTATTACGTATAGCACCAACTACCATCAACGCCTTACCAGTAGCGTAGCGAGGGGGGGGGGGCAGGGGGGGGCACGTGCCCCCCAAAATTTTAAAAAAAAAATTTTGAAAAAAGAATAACAACAAATAAAACATATTAAACCGAAACGAAAGAGGAAAATAAATTATTACAACCTACAAAAGTGCGAATTTATATGAAGTTATCCGGACGGGCTACCTGTGCACTGCGAACCCGGTCAGAGCCTGGAATCTGCACGTGGTAATTTGAATTTTTTTCTTATTTTGGATCAGTACCCCTCCCCCCCCCCCCCCCCCCCCCCCCCAGCTCCTAGGTCCTCGCTACGCCCCTGCGCCTTACACTTGAAAGCTTGTATGCAAACTTAGAATAAAAACCGATTAACAGAAGTCAACAATTACCGGCAACTTACAAAAGACTCATTTACTACCTCAAACAAAAGACTGTGACTTGTGATAACACCCACGCATCTTTACATAACAATACCGACTAATTACCGTTTACATTATGAACCGAACCAGAGGTAGTGGCGTAACCAGGGATCTTGCTGGGGAGGTGCACAGGCACAGATTTGCAGAACCAAAAAAAAAAGGTAACCAAAAAAGCAGAACCAAAATGTGGGTGGTTCTTAAATATCCTACAGTATGCAGCTGCAATGTGGTCTTAATTTAATCAAGAGACACTGATTTACATGCAATTTTAAAGCAAAAGGAGATAATATTAATGAGCGGACCTTAAGCTTTAATTTATGGGGGTGCACGTGCACCCTGTGCTCCCCGTGGTTACGACCATGAGAGGAATAAATACCATACACTGTCTCTCGTTTTCTCAATGGACTCTGAAGATGACTTCTGCTCGATCAAGTCGTCGAAACGTCAGTCACCACCAACAAGACTTTCAATCCAATTATCCGTTCGTACGATTCGTAATCACAAGTCAAAATCATAATCAAATCCTCTATGAATTGCCGTTATCAAAAGTCAATGGATCGTAATAAACCACGCTCGAAAATCAAGTCAAAATCTTAATCAAATCCTATATGAATTGCCGTTATCAAAAGTCAATGGATCGTAATAAACTACGCTCGAAAATCAAGTCACAGGGCCGTAACCAGAACTTTTACAGGGAGGGTGCACATCGAATAAAATCGGACCATTGATCGTTTCTTTTAAGAAAGCAGAACCAAAAGAAAAAAAAAGGAGATGGATGAGCGGACTTTAAGCTTTTATGGGGGGGTTGCACGTGCACCCTGTGCTCCCCCCAGTTACGGCCCTGAATCAAAATCATAATCAAATCCTATATGAATTGAAGTTATGCCGTCAATGGATCGTAATAAACCACGCTCGAAAATCAAGTCAAAATCATAATCAATAAGCCTTTTCACAGTTTAAGAATCGATTCCACTGCGCATGCGATTTTATCCCAAATTTCTACCTTCTTTTGTCTAAACCTTCTTTTGTTCTTAATTAAACAAAAGAAGGTGAGAAATTCGGGATAAAATCGCATGCGCAGTGGAATCGATTGTTAAACTATGAAAAGGCTTATTCGGTCGGTAAGACCCACCGATCCGCCGTTGCTTGGATATACACACCTCTGTTTTGAAGTCGGGAGAAAAAATTATACCTATCCTGAGCTTCATCGACAAGATCCCAGTCATATAAAGCCTCAATTTTGATTGTCACTGACCTCAACTGAGTCTGCGTGTAAATACAGGTCGCGTCTAGGCTTTTAAAAGGCATCCCACATGGAAAGACATGGTCATGAAGGCTAAGTCATCAGCAACATAAGTCTGAATTTTGGGTCTGCTGGTCATAGCAAGGGGTTAATCATCTACGGTCTAGGGGCCGACTAACCTCTCCCTTAGGCTTCGGCCGAGCTTCCTGATCAGTCTGTAAATCCAGGGATAGCGGTGTCGGGGTCGAAATCTCCGGCCTAGCCGTAAATGCTTCGCGCTGCCATACGACGGTTCAGCATTCGATGTCTGGAAGTATGGTCCTAAATTTACGAATAATAAAACTAACTAGTTTTTTTATCGGGTAAATTTGGATGAAGAAAGGTGGTCCTAAGTGCGCAAGCGAATCAAGCGAGGGCCATACCGTAAGTTATGTACCAAGGGCGGATCCAGGGGGAGGGTCGGGGGGGGTCGCGACCCCCCTGTCATTCCTGAGGTCAAATGGGCTTCCTGTGGTAAAAATGCGACTGGGATTCCTTTGCCCACAAAATTTACCCATGAGACCCCCCTTCAAAAAAACCCTGGATCCGCCCTTGTGTACCGAGTTTTTCCCTCACTGCCTTATGGCCCAAGCGCGTTGCGAAACGAAACGAAAAGGAAAGGAAAGGAAAAGAAAAGAGAATGGCTGGGAAAAACTTATAATCAGCAAAAAAAATTACTTCCATCTACAACAATGAATTCTTTAATGACTAGTAAAATATATCAGAAAAACTTTTTGTCAAGGTTTATTAATATTTATTTTTTTATTCATAAACAAAATATTTATCACAATGTCTATTATGATGGTTATCATTCAATGTCTTCTGGTCTAACAGGGTCCTTTAGCGGTATCACTGACTTTTTGTCTCTGTCTCTTGAAAGAGCTTTCCTCATATCTGTGGAACACAAAAGCCAAGTCTTAATAAATACATATACACCGTTACCTATTTAAAAAGACGCTGTCGGTCAGAGATCTGAAACAGGCGATATGAGACTAAAAGGAATTTTTGAGCTGTTATGTTTTATGGCTCAAATATGCGAAAAATCACATTTCTAACTCAAAGCTTGTGCTTTACATCCCAATATTAAAATGAAACTACGTTGGTCGCAGGGCCGTAACCAGGGGGGAGCACATAAAAGCTTAAGGTCCGCTCATCTATCTCCTTTCGCTTTAAAACTGCGTGTAAATGTTTTTTGATTAAATGAAGACCACTTGTCATCTGCATATTGTAGCATTTTTAAGAATCACTCACCCATTATTCCTATTTTTTCTTGCTTTTTATTTTTTGGGTCTTCTATTTTTGTTGGTTTTTGGTTAGATAAATTTATTGGATGGCAGGATTTATCCATCAGATAGAGCTATCCACCCTTCGTACAACTGTGCCCTGTTGTTCACAACACAAGTGAATTAATCTTACCATAAGCATTCTCATCTGGGTCCCCTGAGTAGTAGTCCAGTACGGTACGGTATACAATGTAACCTAACTTTTTGTACATATCTACTGCTACATGGTTAGACACTCGAACAAAAAGATCCACAAAGAAGGCTTCTTTCCTGAAATAATATGTATAGTTAATTAAGTGTATAGCCCTTTTACAAAGACGATGCTTTGTGACATTGATGAACAAAATAATGATGTTTGTACCCAAGCTAGACCACAATGCATCATGTTCAATATCTCAGAGAACTGAGGTTCGTTATTAATGAATGGAAATAAATTAAGTGAAAGAGAGAAAGAAGAGAAAATATAGACAGAGGGATGAACAGAACAGCAAGAAAATAAGGAAGGGAGGGAGGGAGGGAGGGAGGGAGGGAGGAAGGAAGGAAGGAAGAAGGCAAGCAAGCAAGAACAGAAAGAACTGGAAGATATCTGTGTCCTCTTCTTCCCACCAACTAGATGCAAATGGGAAGATAATATGAATGGGACATTCTCCCAATTAAAACCTATTAATCATGCCACTTCCATCTCATTTCAGACTTACTTTTCAGATATGTTTTCCAGGCTTGACATCAATTTTGCTGCTATCCCTAGTCTTCTTGATTCTGGTTCAACACTGAGTGCAGTCACATGACCATGCCATTGGTCTTTAGAGCTGTCGCCTTCTGCTTTACCCATGACTGTATAAGAGAATATAGTTAAGGAATCAGATATACGCATGCTCCACTTATTCTGACTTCTGGTATGAATTCAAACCGTTATTTTTCTTCAAAAGAAAAACAATCAAGCTTATTTATACATTGTTTATGGAACAGTTTATTTATCTGTGATTGACATTCTGAAAAAATGCACAATTTAGTGAGACCCCCTGATGTGTACGGTAAAGTATTCCAATTTCTACCGTTGACTTTAAAATCAGCAAACAAGATGATAATGTAAAAAAATTTAAACCAATCAAATTACCAGTAGCTTTGATTTTTTGTTAGAAAGCTGAGAAGGCTTTGGGTCAAGAATGATCATCCATCATATCATGATTCTAGACAAGAGTCTCGTACACTTACTGTATCCCATGATTTTTCCAGATGGTGATTCAATAACTTGGAAGTATTCTGGCCAGTGCGCCATGTACTGAAGGTAGAATGCTAAGCCATACTTGAATAAGTCAAGGTCATTTACTTATCAAGAAGTATTATTTCTATTAATACAATTGTCACTAATGTGCAACCCATGAAATTTGATGTCTCATTCACTGACTAGCATTTCAATAAATGTCAATCAAAGAATTGCTCAATGTCAACAATGGGACTTGAATTTGATTCCCAGACAGGGGTGATGTATGTGAGTAGAGTTGCTAGTTGGGTTCTCCACTCTTTGCAAAAATCAACTTCTAAATTCCAATAGGCAATATGCATCAAAGCACAAAGCACTATGGAAAATTGAGTACTGCAAACATGGGTCAGGGAAATCAAAGGAACTATCAGAAAAAAAACCCAGTTATTTTCGTCTGTTAAAATACTTTTATTTCCGTAAAAAATGTCAAGGCAAATATGGTCAGATGAATTCTAGGGGGGGGGGGGGGGAGTTACCTTTGACCGTCCATTTGACACTAATCAGGCTTACCTTTTCCCATTACTTTTTGTTTTCTATATCTCTATTATTTTTATTTGTAAAGGCAGGCTAATGGAAGCTTCTAAATTCTTAAAGGAACCAAAAAAGTGTAAACATACTCAGTTTCCCATCATGTTTAGAGTTATGTGAGTGTGCACATTGGCAACACATTGTCTATTAGCACGGAGTTTAGTGGAAAAAGAGCCGCTGTGTGGAATCACTGTTAGTTAAATCCCATCATCGTTATTATCATCATCATGTTCATCATCATTATTATTATTATCATTATTATCATCATCATAGTCATCATCATTATTATTATTATCATTATTATCATCATCATGTTCATCATCATTATTATTATTATCATTATTATCATCATCATAGTCATCATCATTACTATTATTATCATTATTATTATCATCATGTTCATCATCATTATTATTATTATCATTATTATCATCATCATAGTCATCATCATTATTAATAAAATGATCATCATGATCGTTATTATTATTATTATCTTAAAATATTAAGCATTGGAACTTTAGTAGCTTTGGAGCGAGTGTATTTCTATTTCTATTAAGACATGCATAGACTATTGAGGTTTATTTAAATAAAATTATTATTATTATTATTATCATTATTATTACTATCATTATTATCGTCATCATAGTCATCATCATTATTATTATCATTATCATTATTATTATCATTATCATTATCATCATCATAGTCAGCATCATTATTATTATTATTATTATCATTATCATTATTATCATTATCATTATCATCATCATAGTCAGCATCATCATTATCATTATTATCATTATTATCATCATCATAGTCAGCATCATTATTATTATCATTATTATTATTATCATTATCATTATCATCATCATAGTCAGCATCATCATTATTATTATTATCATTATTATCATCATCATAGTCAGCATCATTATTATTATCATTATTATTATTATCATTATCATCATCATAGTCAGCATCATTATCATTATTATTATCATTATTATCATCATCATAGTCAGCATCATTATCATTATCATTATTATTATTATCATTATCATTATCATCATCATAGTCAGCATCATTATTATTATTATTATCATTATTATCATCATCATAGTCAGCATCATTATCATTATCATTATTATTATTGTAGCTTTCAATGCATACTGTCTCATATCATATCATTACAGTAAGGATACATTTTCTGTTAGTGGGTCAAGATTTCTGCAAAAACAAAAAGCAAGATATAAAAAACTCAAAAATAAGAAAACTAAAACAAAAGACCATATTGGGTTACCAGTGTCTAAGCTTACTGCAGCTTTCAATATTCTGTGAACTCAAAAATTTCAACAGCTTTTGGTAAAATTTATTTGTCACTGTCGGCAGTCAAGAACATAAAAGGCATTGACTGAATATTTTTGATTGACAGCGCCGAAAGATCAAATTTCAAAGTGCACTTGTAACTACTAAATTATAGAGTGTCTCAGAAGCATGAAGCAGCAATAAGCCAATCACGTATAGAGAACACAACATTCTTGTTCTATAAATAAACTTCAAAATTCAAATTCTCTGGGATGTAGCTGAAAAGAGATTGCTGTTCATCTTTCATTTCTGTATTTACTCATCAAATATAATCACCGATGACTAAATAATTCATTCCAGAACAGTAAAAATATCGCCATGCTTCAAGATCTACAAAGTACGTGTAAGAGTGAGTATGTTCTGCACATGTCTGCTTTAATAAAGTTTGCATTTTGTTGATAGAATCAAAGAATTACTGCTTAAATACCTACACGTTGTTAAAATGGAACATGTCTTCACATCTAAAGGCTCGTATGGTAGACATTTCCCTATTTTTCTTTCAGAACTTCGATGGCTTTTCTTCTTCTTTAGTGATTCTTGAGCCCTTTATATTGATGGACAGCAGTATTTAAGACAAAACACAGGGAACCCAAGATAGAAAACAGCTTTAAACGGGACAAGATGAACGGTAGATTTAATATGAATGATTCGGGTTAACATCGAAAGAGTCAAATATTCTTAGTTACAAAACTAAACTTGATTGACTTGCTAAATCATGCAAAATTACTATTTCAAGTGAATAAATTCTTATTCCTAGAACTCTGGGTCTGGTTGTACAGAGGGTGGATAGCACTGATCCAACGGGTAAATATTATCCTGTGGATTAATTCATTGGACAACACCATTACTTTATCCATTGGATAAGGATTTATTGTATCCGTCGGATAGCGCTATCCACCCTTTATACAACCGGGCCCTGTGCATAACACCCACTTCTAAAGTTAATGTAGATGTTACCAGCCATCTGAGATCAGAATTCTTAAAGGACAACTGACCCCAAAAATTGCCGTTTTTCATATAAAACTACAACGTACATAGATCACATAAAGTCAACTTTGAACTCTGATACAGCTTCTATGTCGCCGAAAAGAAATAATCAATTCGCGAAAAATAGCAATAGAAGAGCGCCATATTTGAGCCCGCAATAAATTACCGCATTAATGCCGTGACGTCACAACGTGAAGCTTGCATTCCAAACTTGTTGAGTTTGTATATTTCGAGTGCTAGTCGATCTTTTAATAGTCTAAGTTAGAGTAAGTTTCTTAATCCAGATGGTCCATTGTTGTGTGCCAGAATGCACCAACCATTCTTCCAAAACTGAGTCTGTTAGCTACCACAAAATTCCTAACAAAATAGCTCTTCAGAAGGCATGGATAGCGCGGATAAAGAGAGAGAACCTGCCGCCTTTGAAGAACTGCTACGTTTGCAGCGATCACTTCGAGGATTCATGCTTTGAAGTGGATCTGATGGAGCAGTTAACCGGGATAAAAAGGAAGAGGAGATTAAAGAGCGATGCTGTTCCGTCAGTATTCAATTTTTGCAAGCCAGCTAAAAGAAGAGCTACATCAGAGAACCGGCTCAAACGCAAACAAAACGAAGAGGTGAGATAACATGTCATTTATACATAACATAGTTTACATTGTTTTTCGAAATAATCACTCATGAAAAAGACTTATTAATGCATACCGAAGCGAGTCATCAATCATTAGCTATTTATGCTTTCATAGATGAAATGTTGCTTAAAATCATAAGTATAGCTAGTAATATTTGATCGATACTTGAAATTTTCAAAATGGTTATTTGCACGTGTTTAGTTTACATTTGATATCTATTCGTAAACCATAACAATGTTGCCGTAATATTCCAAATTTGCTTGGATAAATGACCACGGAAGAATAATTTATAGCATTGTTGGTTAATATGTTTATTTTGTATTATTTAAGGTAAAGTAGGCCTCGAAGAATGGTTTATAGTATTGTTGAAAACATTGTTTATTTTTGTATTTTCAAAGAATGTGGAGCAGCTATGTGCCACAATAAATCCCTCGTGTGAAGATCCACCAAGTATGGAAACACCAGAGTTCTCTCCTGAACCACTTTGTAAGGAGATTGGTGTTCAGTGTTGCCTTGGTTGTAGATATGTTGTAACATCCACTGTATCAACTCAGACAGAGCCTGGATACTATAAAGATGCCGACACAACAACAGTTTACAATCCCTCCCCTTCACCAAACATCAGTAGAGATGAAATACTCAGTGTGAGCTTCCACGACCACAGCTACAGTACTAGCTATCACCCCTCACCAGTAAAGTCAATGCCAACAGTGTCTCCACAAAAGTCAGAAAAGTCTTTGTTTTCAGAGGAAGAGGGACTCCCACTAAGTGACGATGATCATGGTTTCATTGTTTCATCGCAAGAGACAGTTTCAACAGCGGACAGTGAATTAGAGCCAGAAAACAAAGACTGCAATAAAACTCTTGAAAACCATATCAAAGAACCTAAATATTTGGTATTTAACTCTTGTTTGCAGCAGTTATTCAAGTTTTGTAGAAGCTGTGGAGCACCTGTCGCTGATGTCAACTTTGTATGTCAAGGCAGCCTACTTATTGTGACAACTATATGTATGAAACATCATGCTTTGACATGGTACTCACAGCCAATGTTAAATCGCTTAGCTATTGGGAACTTGTTGATTTCCTCATCAATATTATTTACTGGTAATACTTTTACCAGACTTCAAAACTTTGCATCCTGTCTTGGCCTAAAATTTCTGAGTGAGAGGGTCTTTTACAGACATCAGGAACGTTACCTATTTCCTGTTGTTAATGATGCTTGGAAGAGAGAGGAGGCTGCTGTAATTGAAGAGCTGTCAAATAAGGACATAGTAAATCTCAATGGTGATGGCCGAAGTGACAGTCCTGGCCATAGTGCTAAATATGGCACATATACTATGATGGAGACAAGCACAGGGAAAATTGCCACCTTCAGCATTGTTCAAGTCTCTGAAGTAACCAGCTCCAATGCTATGGAGAAAGAGGGGTTTCTAAGGTGTTTGAACACTTTAGAAGACACGGTCAGTATAAAATGTATCACAACTGACAGACACACATCCATCACCAGCACTATGGCAAAAGATTTTAGCCACATCAAACACCAGTATGATATGTGGCATCTTTCCAAGTCAATTGTAAAAAAGCTGAACAAGAAAGCAAAATTGAAGAAAAACCAAGAGCTGGCACCCTGGATACA
Organism: Actinia tenebrosa; assembly: GCF_029948245.1. Classification (NCBI taxonomy): domain Eukaryota; kingdom Metazoa; phylum Cnidaria; class Anthozoa; order Actiniaria; family Actiniidae; genus Actinia; species Actinia tenebrosa. The sequence continues at coordinate 14,429,389 of NW_028292581.1, read as the reverse complement.
ATCCATTTCAAACCATCTTTGGTGGTGTGCTGCTACATGTAATGGGGATGTACAACTTTTGAGAGAGTAGTGGAAATCTGTTGTTCACCATTGCGTGAACAAGCATTCCTGGAAGGATGCAGAGGTATTCAAAAAGTGTGCCCATCCTCCCCTAACCCGCAGACAAGTGCGCACCACACACTGGATCAAGCCGGGGTCACCAGCTCATGTGGCCCTAGAAGAGGTTGTCCTTCAACCAAAGTTACTTAATGACTTGGCAAGATTGACCGACTTTTGTCACACAGGAGGGCTTGAAGTTTATCATTCGATGATGCTGAAGTATTGCTCAAAAAGAGAGCACTTCTCTTACAAGGGAATGGTTGCTCGTACTCAACTTGCTGCCATTGACAACAATTTCAATACAGCTAGAATTCAAGCAATTGTTCAAAAAGGCCCAAGGAGTGGAGAAGCTCGTTATCGCAAGTGCTTCCCTAAGATGCACAAGCGCTGGGTTGTTAAGCCAGTCTTACAAAGAAAAAGCTATGCTTTCCTCCCTGAGCTACAACTGAAAGTACTTGAAATTTGTGAGGGTGGCATGGAGGCTGCAGGGGTTGACCCAATTGAAGAGGTTGAATTACCAAGAAACATTGCTAGTGTTCCTGCCCCAGACAAACAGGAATTGATTGAACGACACCGGTCAAGATTTTCTAGGTAATTAATTTAAATGGAATGTAGTAGAGACTAAAAACACTAAAATGTGTAGTGTTAAGTGATGCTAATTCTAACCATTTCCTATTTTTAATTAACACTATTTAGTAGAAAATAATGCAAAGCATCATTGGCACTCTTTTAGTGATTGTACTCTAGTGAATAGCTGTTTTGAAAGAACTGTCAAGTAAGCCTGTCGTCCCAATCCCCCTCATCTTTGAACAGTTGTGTTCATTACTGGTAATAATTACAATGCTTCTACAAATGGGAAGGTACATGACAGACCCAAGTAAAACTGCTATAAACAAAATATGTAATTAATGTGAAGGGGACCTGATTAAAGTGGTAGATAAGTTTGCAGTTTTTAGATGTTCAGATGGAAATTTTATTAAAATATCATTACCACTTAGGAAACGATTGACTTTTAAATGAAATCTTAAAAGAGGTCTTTTCTTTAACTATCTACGCTCCATTATATATGGGGTCTCTCCCAGTATGAATGTAGTATAGAAAAAATTCCAGCTGAATAGTGACTTTCGCTTTCACTCATGGGAATCAAGATGTTCATTCATTTGCTCTCAGTGAATTAATCAGCACATGATTACTGAGCTGCAAAGGGCCTATTTGCCTGGAAAAAAAATATATGAGCCATAAATGGCTGACAAGCCTGGATGCCAAGATTTCCTAGTGCCAATTTGTCTGACAATGAGACTAGTCAGTACCGAGATTCTAAGATGGGGTGGGATTCTATCACCAAGAGAATATTTTTTTCATTTAGCACAATTTTTGAATCCATTATAGCATGCTACTTCAAGGCAAATTCTTTATAAACAATACTGACTAGCCTTGTTTTCAGACAAATTGGTGCCCAGGAAATATTGGTTATCCATGTCTAGTATAACTGCAAAATTTGCTTGGTTAGCTCATGATTTTGTCCACTAGTGCTTTGTACACTAGGTTCTCTATTCAGCTGGATATTTTGTCTAGGTGTAGTTGTTTTTAAATAATAAAATATGCAAAACCTAGAAAACATTTATATAAACAACTTTCTATATGTACTTCATCTAAAAATAAATTCATGACTAATCTTATACATTTTGGTCTCAGCCTTTCCATGTTTTCCTTTTCAATTTATCAATTCAGAAATCCTGATAGAAAAAAATCCACTCTGTGTATATGAAATGAAGTAAGGAATAAATAAAATGTATATAATAACTCCATGTAACTTTAGGCCAAGCTAATCATCTGCATAGTGAAAACCTTCAAATTCAAAGTCCTCCTCTAGTCCAGGGGGAGGGAAGTGTGCTCTGATGCACATGACAGCACAAGAGGGCAGAACAACCCGAACTTCCTTTCCAAGGACTCCCCAGCACCATCTTGCTAGTTGCCTATATGCAATGTGTCTGTACTGCTTGTGCTCTGGGCCTTCATACGCATTACTGTACTGCTGTTTGTACTGAGCCCATGCGGTTCGAAGAACATACTTATTGGCACAAACAGGTAAGAATCCAGGATGTTGAGTAATGCATGGTGGTGGTTCATCAGCATCTCCATCTTCAACAACAGACTGGCATGTTGCAACCACTTTTTCGATTTCTTGGCAACAAATGCATTCAGATATTGAATCCATAATTTGGCAGCTACCACAGGTACACCTATTTAACAGAAATAAAACAATTCTTAGTATCTTTGAACATTATCAACGATTGTCCCAAGTGAGAATATACATACACAACTTGTGACACAACTATATCCCTGTATCTATATCCTGCAGTATATAACTTATTGACTATCAAGCGATGTTTTTAAACATGTTTTTAATTAAAATTGTGAAAGTTGGTATTGCTTTTGGTCGCAAACTGGATTCATGCATACCAATATCTAAAGAACATATTGCAAGAACACGAGTGGCAAGATACGATTTTATATAAAATGGATATGTAGTTCAGTTTTGTGATAAGACAGAAGTACGACTTACCAATCTGAATTTGTAAGTCGATTGTTCTCTTGTTCATCGTCTTCAATAATGTCACTGTCAGATCCTTCTCTGAACTCTTCATCTGAGGAGATTTCTATTTCTGGTTCAAACTGATATGGCCGTAAACCAAATTCGTCGTCCATTCCGAAAAATTCTTGAGCGAAATCGTCTCCCGAGCTGTCCGAGCCTTCGGAAGAAGAATTAGATTCTGACATGCCTTTAATTTGATGACCAAGTTGTATTTTTTCGCAAAATATTGAGTAAAACGTATAAGAAACTGAGGAAGAAGTCAGGCAAACAACTGGAAGCTTGAACTCTTGTGACGTTGTGACGTCATTACGCTATTTTTCTGAGCCCGCGATAAAAGCGCAAGATGGCGGCCACCAGAGCGATATATGCGATGTTTTCAAAAAATTGTTTTAGAAAAATGGATGCTCTATCCCCTTTAAAAACTGGATTTTTGGACTTCTCAAATGATGTAGTTCCTCTTAAAAATGGGTCATTTTGGAGGGTCAGTTGTCCTTTAAGGGATTTTTAAAATGTCCTTAGGAAAGCAATGCTATGATAAGTCTTTTAACCTCATTATTTAATAGAGTACTGACTACAGTAAATAGTGCTGATTAAACAATAGAAAACAATATGATTAGCATAATTTAGCAGTATTTAGTGGTATTTATTTTGTACACTTATGGTGTTTGTACTCTAGCATCCCATATCTTATATCATATATACGCGGCTGATTGGCTAGAGATGACGTGTACAAGTGGGTATTTCACTTTGGAAGGCGAATGAAAAATCAGGGATCCCAGGTTCAGAAATTCAGGAAACCCGCGCTGTCTTTTTTTTTTTTTTTTTTTTTATCTTGTAAATCAAAACACTCACGCGTCAATAAGTCTATGTTCAAGCCGACTTTCATCGTCTGACGTAGGAAAGCTCACACAACTCGAAAACTTATATCGTAATCATTGCTTTGAAATTCGTGCGATATCGGTATTCGCGTGAAATCCAATGTGCAAGTTCCCTTGTCAGCCAATGAACTATTTAATAGCTCTAGAGTAACTCAGAATAAAGAGAGTAACTCATATTCCAGGTTTTGCCGCGAAAAGCCAATGAAGTGTCTACTCCTACTGCGCATGCGTAATAAGCTGCCTTGAAGCAAACACAGCTGATGGACTTTCCATCGGCTGTCGACACGTATTCTCGATAACTGTAAAAGATACGGCTTCTAACCTTCAGATCCTGTAATCGGGATGTTTAAGGTCAAAATTATAAAGGTTGGTCACCTCGCTGTGTTGTGTCAATCTGCTTAAATCAAGGACTTTTAATCTCGATGAAGAAGCCTTCGAAAAATTTCGTCTTTAAAGCCACGTGTGCAGTTTTATTACTTTTATTCTTTGGTCAAATTTCTTTATTTTTTATCTGCCGTTGTGGTGAAAGCCAGGAGCTTTGGGCCCGCGAAAAACGAAGCTTATCATGCGAAGAAAAGATTAAGAAATACTTAGAAAAAATTGCAGAAAAAAACGAAGAAATCAAGAAGTTAAAAAGCCAAGCTGATGTACAAAACAGTATCATTCGAAAACTTGGTAAACAAAGTCAAGATCTTACGTTACTTTTAAAGGCTTACAAGCGCTCAGAGCTGAAGTTTACCCAACAGCTACCAGAAAGCAGGAATAGCGACTTGGTGAAGGAGTTTAACGAAGGAGAAATCCTGACTTCTGAATTTGAGGTGACTCATTTTGATAGTTACACTTGGAATGCTGTTTATAGCTTGAGTACTGGTCTTGGTCATAGCCCTGGAGTACGACCTATGCCTCGACAACCAATAGGAAAAGAATATCACAGTATCTTAAACTTTGCTGTGGGTAAAATTAATGAAGACTCGGAAGATAAGAATATGCTGACTTCGGATTTCGATCTAGTTGATGGTATCTCCAGAACTGATAGAATCAAGGGCGGAGAGTATGACTTGTACTTTAGAACAAATCACTTAAATGTGTATCACAGGATTAAAGCGTTCAGACCATTCACTTCTCTTCAACTTGTTGGCAATGTAGAAACAGTAGATACGAATCATGACATTATCAACTTAATTCTACCTCTCTCGGGCCGAATAGAGAAGTTCAAACTATTTATGGAAAATTTCGTTGCAGTCGGTATTCACTGGGACAGAAGGTTATTCTTAACTGTTGTATTCTTTGGTGAAGAAGGAAAACATGAAATAGGGAATATACTTTCTAATGTTTCAAGAACAGCAAACTTCACAAGTTATCAGATTATATATTCTGATAAGCCTTTCTCAAGAGGGCTTGGATTACAGAAGGGGGCACTTGCCTGGGACAAGGGGAACGTCTTGATGTTTTTCTGCGATGTGGATGTGTTCTTTACACCTGAATTTCTGGAAAGATGTCGCTTTTATACAGCACCAGGTCATCAAGTGTATTATCCAGTTGTATTCAGCTTATTTAATCCCATGGTCGTCTACGGCGGCAATCCTCCTCCCCTTAGAGAGCAGTACAAGATTAACCGTGAGACAGGATATTGGAGAGATTTTGGGTTTGGAATGGTGTGCCATTACAGGAGTGATTTTTTACAAACAGGAGGTTTTGACTTGACCATTAAGGGATGGGGCAAAGAAGATGTTAAATTATACCGTAAATATTTAAACAGTAAAATTAAGGTAGTGCGAGCTGTAGACAGAGGGATATTTCATATGTATCATCATAAATATTGCAGCCGCAATTTGACTAGTTCGCAGTATGTAGCCTGTCTTAACAGCAAGGTAAAATCTGAGGCTTCTCATATTCAAATGGGGTTGCTGGCTTTTGGAGGAAGGATTTTTGAAAGCAGTGATCCAGATTGGTTTGAACAGCTGCAGGCATCGGCTCCGAAAAACAAAAGACCAGATCCCCCAACTTCAACAGCTTCAATTACTAATAACTCTGAATCCAAGGTTGATGTCAATCAAGACAAACAAAAATACATACAAATCAAAAGTGAAACTAAAACAACTGCCTGATAATTTGTTTTAAAATCTAAAATATATTTAAAATCCTTTTTTAAAATCCCTTTTTCAGAAATCAAAATATACCAAAATATACTTTGGTCTGTGAGTCGTGAATTTAAAAATATGAAAAAATTAGATGATTGTTTTGTCTATTTAACTAGTAGTTTGCATCGAGTTAATATCTAAATGATATACCTTTTAGCGATGACCTGTACTGGCACATGTTTGAGTTGTATAGAAATTCATGTGTCTTCACGTGTGCAACCATTAAACAAAGAAATGATACTCTAGGGAAAGGCAGTACAGGTGGTCTGAAATGGAAATGTTATTCTGCCCAAGGTAACAGGGTTTATTCGCATCACAAATTTAGTGTTGAAGCTCAACAATTAAGAATTCCCAATCACTTGTATAGTAAAATTTAAAATTGTGAGATGAATTTATCATAAAATAATTATTTTATTATAAAAGTCATACAAATATTTAAAATTATTTTAGTATATTCATTACTATAACATTATGCAAAATCATTTAAAATTTATTCTTAATTCCAATTCGGATTAAGCATTTTCCCATTTCAGACCCTGTGTCATTCTCTTGAGAATAAGATTCTTAGTTTGAGTCTTATCCACATTCATTTGTCTTCTCATGCTCAATCGTTAAACAAAGAAATGATACTCTAGGGAATGACACATTGTCTGAAAAAGAAAAAAAATTATACAAGATCTAATTGATTAATATATTCATCATTTCCATTATCATTTATTGTATATTCTCTTTTTCAAATGGTACTCAGTTTCCCATCATGCTTTGAGCTAGAGATTCATGCTCATGCACATTGGCTATTAGACCATCTTGATTTTATCAAACTTCACATAATAAAAGGACAAGTACGAACCTCTTAATTAAGCTAGAAGTTTTTGTGTGTGTGAGTTTGCCAAACTACAACCCTTATTTTTGGTTTGATTCACCAGTTCAAACCTCCCTAGAGAAAATCCTGGCTAATTGCCCCTGTACCATGCCACTTTTAGTGCTACTGCTACCCCCTTACAGCTACTACCGCTACTATTACACTATCACTACATAAACCACAGGTAGCCCACTGACTATTTGTTCTTTATGGTGATTTAGTAAAAATACACAGGTGATTATAGAAAATCTCGCGCGCTGATTGGTCAAGAAACTCATACTGTCACACGATAATCACCTCGATTGTTAAATACGTTATTACGCATATATTGCCTAATATGTGTATTGCCTAAAAACAGAGCTGGGGCAACCTGTGCATAAACCAATCAAATTGGATCAACCATATTGGGACCATTATTTTGTAATTTTTACTAAACTTAATATCAAAAATATTTTCTAAAAGTATTTCAGGCCGAGACAGAGACTATCGAAAACTAGTCCGTGTGATACTATAAAATATAGTTTTTGTTTTTCTGTCATTAAAGTGGTTTTTGGACATCACATGAACTCTGACAGCAGTTGCAAGCTACCTGCTAAAATTTGCATTTTTTGCCTACATCACTAAAATTAATAATCAATCACAGTATCTTTTACAATCTTGACTGGCAGAAGTAAGAAATCAAATTCCAATTATGCATAACTCACAACCATCTAGTTTGTGTAATTTTAACCTTGAAAATTCGATGTAACTAGAGAGTTTATAAAACTGAAAAAGATTACTGACGTTTCGGACGCTCGTCCTTTGTCAGAGTAAAAGAGAAAGAGTTGGTAGAAAGGAGTGTATACATACAATAGAATAAGACAAAAGAAACCAATGAAACCAATGTCTTGTTCTCAATATATAAACACTCCTTTCTACCACCTCTTTCTCTTTTACTCCAACGAAGGACGAGCGTCCGAAACGTCAGTAATCTTTTTCATCTTTTCATGGTGTATGATTTACCCTTGTATCATTACTGTTTCATTAGAAACACCGACACAGCTCACACTAGTTTTTAGCTAGTTATCTCTTCAGTCTATAAAATTAGTTTCTGTGGTGAAGTCAAATCTTGGTCATTTCCTATAATTGATGATTAATTAATTTGAGAATTTTGTATACACCTACTTGCAAGAAGGTTGTCATACAATATTAGAACATTAGTAATTTAGTGAGAAAGGAATACATTAAAAGACAAAAGAAAAAGTTCAGCTTCAGTGATATTCTTTTGTTTTTTAATATAATTCCTATCCCACTAAATCACTAATGTTCTATTTTCGTATGACAATGTTCTTGCAAGTAGGTGTAATTTATGACATTATTAAATCATCGTTCTAATCATTTTTAATAATTCTATTGTATTAGGCCACCTTATTAATTGGCAGCACATTGATTGGTTCAAAGCTGTGCTCTATTTAAAAAAAACAGAGCATTGGTCACATTATCTGCAAGTGCAAGTATATGCCGGCCTTGCGATAAAGTGAGAAAAAAACTACATTTCTTAATTTTATACAATAAAACAAATAGAAAAGCTTTTTTCAGGCTCCTCTGAATAGTAATGTGTGAAGCATTTGTGTATCTTCACACATCTAATTTTTCATTCCGTTGATCTGTATTACTTTGTGAAACAAGGAAAAAGCTCTTCCATTTCTTAAATACACCTAATATGCCTATTCGTATTTTAAACTTGTTTAAAATATAATAAAGATTATAAACTATTCCTTATGGCAGTTGATATAAAACTTTGCTAGGAATCAAATCCCCCCAACCTTAGTTTCTTGATGTCATACAATGAAATGTACCCAAATGACCTGCACTTGTTACTCCTGTAACATGATGTTCAAGGTGGAGTGAGAGGAGATACCACATGCAATAATGATGTCTGTATTGCATTGATTATTCCAGGAAAAGAAGAAAGAGCCATAAGAACATCAGCAGCACCCTCCCTGGATTGACACAAGTAAAAATGTTATAAATATCTATCCATCCCACCTATCGTATCAACTCATCCCATCCATCCATCCATCCCACCCATCCATCCCACCTATCACATCAAGTCCTCCCATCCATACATCACACCTATAACATCAACTCATCCCATCCATCCATCACACCTATCACATCAACTCATCCCATCTATCCATCTCACCTATCACATCAACTCATCCCATCCATCCATCTCACCTATCACATCAACTCATCCCATCCATACATCACACCTATCACATCAACTCATCCCATCCATCCATCTCACCTATCACATCAACTCATCCCATCCATACATCACACCTATCACATCAACTCATCCCATCCATACATCACACCTATAACATCAACTCATCCCATCCATCCATCTCACCTATCACATCAACTCATCCCATCCATACATCACACCTATAACATCAACTCATCCCATCCATCCATCTCACCTATCACATCAACTCATCCCTTCCATACATCACACCTATCACATCAACTCATCCCATCCATCCATCTCACCTATCACATCAACTCATCCCATCCATCCATCCCACCTATCACATCAATTCATCCCATCTATTCATCTCACCTTCACATCAACTCATCCCATCTATCCATCACACCTATCACATCAACTCATCTTATCCATCCATCTCACCTATCACATCAACTCATCCCATCCATCCATCTCACCTATCACATCAACTCATCCCATCTATCCATCTCACCTATCACATCAACTCATCCCATCCATCCATCACACCTATCACATCAACTCATCCCATCCATACATCACACCTATCACATCAACTCATCCCATCCATCCATCACACCTATCACATCAACTCATCTTATCCATCCATCTCACCTATCACATCAACTCATCCCATCCATACATCACACCTATAACATCAACTCATCCCATCCATCCATCTCACCTATCACATCAACTCATCCCATCCATCCATCTCACCTATCACATCAACTTATCCCATCCATCCATCTCACCTATCATATCAACTCATCCCATCTATTCATCTCACCTATCACATCAACTTATCCCATCCATCCATCTCACCTATCATATCAACTCATCCCATCTATCCATCCCACCATTTTTTCCTCCCTCCTCTCAAATCAACCCTAACCAATTCAAACTGGTAAGAGCTGTGCTGCGGGGTCATACATGGACTGTGTAGCAGCTGCCAGAGGCACCATCACATGCTTTCAGTTCAACCCTGTTGAGCTGTGCCACCAATACTGTGCTTGCGGTCGAAAATAAAGATATTGGTATTTTTTTACCAGCTTACTTCAACTTACCTCATCAATGTGGCTACAGTTTGGTCTTTTTGTTGTGATAGTAGGTTCATTACAGTTCTCAGTCCATGACATCGTATAGTCTCATCTGTAGACTAGATAGACATCATCATGTACATTTATAGGCTTCAAATCATTTTTGTTCACAAGTTTCCTTATTATTGTGACAGAGCAAGTTTAGAGCTGACCAAATCTCTAGTTTTCTTTACAAAATTATGAAAAATCTTTTTTAAATCAAGGTGAGCTGGGCACCTTGAACCCCTCCCCAGGCACCCACCCAAGGCATGATACTCAGGTTACTCCACAGAGGAATTTTTTTAAAGACCTACCCCTACCCCTAGAAATCCCAATGTTCTTCCATACAAACTCTGTAATTTTGTTCTTTCTCTGACCCTCCACCCCTTGGAAATTCCTAATTCCTCTGTGTTTGGGGGGAGGGGGTATGGATAATTTTAGGAACTATACATTGGCTGTTAAAGTGGGTGGTATTAACAGATTATAAAAAGTACAAAAGTAAATGGCAAAACATAAATATTAACTCATTTACTGTCCTAAAGATGGACCAGGTAGGGAAAAACTGTGCCCTCGGCATAGAAAATGGGCCCATGCCTAATTCCATGTATTCAAGAGTCACCTCGGGCAAAGTTTTGACCTATCCAGACCTCTTGGCCAGGGAATAACATTCTATTTTTTAGCACTGAAAGATTACCTTCAGATGTATCTGAATTACTTGTGATAGAGAACAAATCTGAAAAATAAGTTTTTGCATTCAATAATTAGACTAATGACTATATTATTAAAGATGGATAGCACTTCTTTTGTTTACAGTTATATCACAAGAAAATGTTTTTCATACCAATATTGCTGAATTTTGATGAAACGTAGAAAAGTTGGCCAAGGCTCTAGAAACATGAGTCTAAAATCAAAGAAAAATACATAATTAATGGCCACATAAGAATCAAAACCAGCCTAAGGTGAGGACGTACACGTACTGTAAATGAGGATTGGTAATAATTAACTTGATGATGGTGGTTATGGTGGTGGTGGTGATGATGATGATGATGATGATGATGGTGGTGGTGGTGGTGATGAGAATTTAATATGATGGTGGATGATGATGATAATAATGATGATCATGATGATGACAATGTTAGTGATAATGATTGTGACGTTGTTGTAACCCTGTCACAACATTACAATGATGATAAGTGATAGCGATAATGATGAGAATGATGTCTAGTGATGATAATGATGATGAAATAATGATGGTGTTGAGAAAGATGTCCAGTGATGATGATGATGGTGATGAAAATGTTGTACAGAGATGATGATGAAATGATGATGGTGATGAGAATGATGTCCAGTGATGATAATGATGATGATGAAATGATGGGAATGATGATGGTGATGAGAATGATGTCAGTAATGATAACAATATAATGATAATACATTATCTTCTGCTTTTGAAGCCATCATAGTCTATGATAAAATAAGTATTCCAAGAAGCATTTAATATTCTCATAGGTTTAACCTGTATATCATTGTGTTCTGCATGTGATGACATCACGCTACACATGGCCTCTAGACAATCTCTTAAAGACATCTATGGAAGGAGATATAAAATGAGTATAATTGAAAGGAATGAACAAACAGATGGATAAATGGTAGAACCTACATAGCACTCAGTTGATGTAATGTATTTATGAAATTTATTGTATTCTATTTTCGTAATGACTATTGTATTAGGTGTGATTCATTGTAAGTTTTTTTCATGAATACATTACATTAACTGCTTGCTACGTAGGATCTCTTGGCCATGGATGAATGGCTAGTGGGTAGATAGGTGAGCTGGTGGATGAACCGACAGAAGTCATGGATAGCTGGTAAACTGTAGAAGATGAATACTTCTAACATCCAACATACATCAGCTGGTATTAGAGATAGTTGACTGTTGCATAATCTGAGTGCTCTATATGTGGTAATACCTGATCTTGTTCTCCTAATGCTAGATTTGCTATCAGTGATGAAGCATTCACTAGCACCTACCAAAAAAAAAAAAAAATTGATAATAGGTTAATAAGCTGAGAAGGAAGCATACAATGATTTGTCACTTGTCACCACTGAAATGGAAACTCTGAAAAAAATACAAGTCCTGATAGGAATTGAACCCATGACCTTCTGGATGCTGGTCAGATGCTCTACCACTGAGCTAGTACAGGAAAGACTCTTGATGAGTGGTCATTTACTGGGCTCATTATGACAAACGGCCTACAACTGCTAGATACATTCATTCAGATTCAATTAATTCAGAATCTTTCTAGATAAATAATGATGAGAATAGGTTAATAAGCTAGGAAGAAAGTATAGAATAATTTGTGGTCATTTGTCACTAGCTGAAAGAAAAACTGAAAATATCAGAGTCCCTGATAAATTGTAGGACTCATGACCTTCCGGAAGCCGGATGAATACTCTACCACTGAGCTATAGTAAAGACTCATGACGAGCAGTCATTTACTACATTCATTAAAAAGAGAAGAATATTGTAAATTTTCATTATGATTATAATTTTGTTTAATAATTCGTTACATACAATTATAATTTGCAAATGTATACCTGGAGATTTTTTGGTCCTCTTCTAAGTGATTCCACTAAACATCTACCAGCTGAAAAATCCTCCTTCAAAAATAAAAAAAATCTAATGATTTAAACGTCTTCATAAATGATCGAATAAGGTGCTGTTCATCTCAATTAAATCACATTTCATTAGGAGTAGTGGAACAAACAGCACATAGTCAAAAACTGAGGAAGTTAACCCTCATGCACCACTTGTTTCCACTACTTGGATAGAAGTGCATGCCGCACATGGCACCCATATTTCTAAATAGTGTACCTGGACAATCCTGTGCCGTTGCCAATCAGTACCCATGGACATCTGAGAAAGAATCCTAAGTGAAATCTCCTGAATCTGAGGAGTTAAGATGATCATCTCATTACTACTAATATTAAACAATTTTAACTTTGATTAGACATGATGATATAATTTTATTGCCGGTTGACTTAATGAGGATTCAGTTCTTCCCTGTCGACCCCTTTTTGTCTATTGTCATCTTGCATTTGCCAAAAACGTTGTTGTAATATATTATTTTAATATACTCAACAAAATTACACAATTCTGATTGGACAAGAGGAGTACAATTAAATCCTGAAATCGTACTCCGTGGAGTCCCAAATAAGTTGCTCAATTTCGTTGACTGTATTATAAACAAAAAATCGCACAATCTTTTCGTACAATTCTGAATTTATATATACCAGATACTTGTTATGTTTTGAAAGTCCTCAAATTGCACAAAGGCTCGTCGAATTTCAAAAACTTTCAAAACATCAGTGGTATTCATAAATTCCAAATTGTACTCGAGATCTTGCAATTTCCTATACTAAGAAATAAATGCAAAAAATTATCCATGTCTGGAAAATAATTTTCCATTTTTTCTAGACATGATTTGTATCTTGCTCAGGTTTTGCCAGTACTGTTTTTTTTAAACATTTTTCTTAGACAACTCACTTTTTCATCATTTGCTTTTGTTAAAGCTAAGATCCTTGGAAGAGCATTTCTATCACTCTAAAAAATAAAAAAATTAAGAGAAAAAATTTGAAATGGAAATAACATGAATTTGAGATGAGGTCATGTGCTGTGGTAATCAGTGATGTCACATGATGTCATAATGTAATGTCGAGTGGTGTGGTGTGCTTCAGTATGTGCAATGCAATCAAATAATGTACAGTCCTGTGATGTGCCATCAAAGAGATTTAACAACTGCATTCCCTCTGACATGTATTGTAAATATATAGTTTAGGTATTACTTTATAGTTAGGGATCTATATACATGAAGTTTGTTCTCATGCTCTCAAAAGAAGTCATGTTTACTGTAGCATTGCTGCCTTTATTTTTCTATATGTTTTTTCTATTGATTTGGAGTAAGATGGATCAAGAGTTTAATATATATAAATTCCACAGTTTGTACAAATATATAGTCTGCTTGTCAGTGACTGGCTACGGATGTGAGTGAAACTGATAATACCTCTATGAGTGGTGCCAGATTGCCATGGTGTTCTACGATGTGGCTCAGTGTCATCATTGCTAGTAATGCAATAGCTTCTTTCATGGCACACAGCGATAATACAGGATTCAATGCTCCATCTGCAAGGGCTAAAAAAGGGTCCAAAAAAGGTAAAAAAATGTAAAAAATACAACTGTTTAAATTACACATATCTTTAAAAAATTGATAGGATATATATTAAAGAAAGGGCAGTGACAGATGTAGAGATGCAATGGGTAAGTGGGTGTTTGGATAGATGAGATTGAATAAAGGATGGAAGAATAGAATAAATATCCCAACCATCCATTCTTTCATCAATTATTGATGAAAGAATGGATGGTTGGGATGATCATACATGTAGGGGTGTATAGATGGATGGATGTAATAAATGGCAAGGATTGATAGAATTAATGGAGTGATCAAGGGATATATGGATGGATGGAGAGGATGGGATAGATGGATGGAGGATGGGATGAAATGAATGGATGGATGGATGGCAAATAGACATAGATAAATAGGTGGGATTGGATGGATGGATAGAATTAATAAATGGATATATATGATAGCTGGTCTACAGGTTGGAAAGGTGATTGGATGGATAGGGAAATTGGATAGATGGATTGATGAAATTAATGGATAGATGGAATATTGAAGCATGGATGGATAGGTGGACACTGTTAGATCAATGAATTATTAATATCAGTTTTATAACATTAATTTACCTCCAAAGTTTCACTCACCCTGAGCCTTGAGTTCTTCTGACTTACAGAATATCATTAGTGCGCTTATCCCATCCAAAAGAGTTTGCTCTTGGGTCTCATTAGTTGTGGATAATATACTGCAATAAGATTAAGTTACCCTTCTTCACTATAACACTTCAATAAAGTAATCTATGTAAATTTTATCAGCTGAAAACTGTGCAACAATTTGTCACATGTTTTGCGACATCCAGCCGTTCTGAAATAGTGACAAATAAATAACGTCACTGCAAAACTGAGGTGTCATGAAGCCTGTGAAAATTGAGCAAAGGTTTAATTATGTACCTATAAGCCACAGTCGAGTGGGTGCATAACATTTTGACCAAATGTTGACATCATATTATGGTAAATAAGAGGACATGTACCATGCTAAACCATTGGAAATTTGTTTTTTTACTAAAAAATATATGGAAAAAGTCTGAAAGAAAAAGGTTACAAGAGTGCGCTAGCTCTGGGTGCAACTGATTTGTAATTTGTTCAGACGTAATTTGTTGGTACAGTATGTCTTCCTATTTACCATGGCTCTTGACCAATCAGAAAGGAAGAATATTTAATAATAAATTTCTTGCATGCTGTCATTCATTCCTTGTAATGTATATGTTATATTACCTGCATATTGCTTTGATGGCTCCACATTTGGCTAGCATTGGATGTAACGGAGAATGAGTTGATAAAATTCTTAGTCCCTCTGATACAGCTGCCTATAAAAACCAAGATTTTTTGTGAGTTCATCATAAGTGACTAATTCGATGATTAGGTGGCCATCTTGAATTACTAGACATTGTGGGTCATCCAGGAGTTAAATAGTCAAAGCTTTGTTACAATAATGGTGTCATTTGACATGTAGGACCATTCATAAGTTACAAGACAATTTGACAATAGAGATGAGTTAAACGAAATGAACAGTTCCACATCTGAGGCCCGGGGGGGGGGGGGGGGGGGGGTACTCCCCTATGTTTGCTATACGGGTATGTGCCGCCCTATAGGGTATGGTTTTTCAGCTTTTGGGTCTGGGGTAGGGTATCATTTTTTTGACATTTAGCCTGGGATAGGGTATCATTTTAGTCTGGGATAGGGTTAACGATTTGGTCATTTTTGTCTGGCGAATAGGCTACGCTTTCTGCCGGCACAAAAACAATAAAAACGTTAGTAAATATTGATTGCAATCTATTGAAAAACTGTCTTTTCCGTCTTTTAGTCTGGGATAGGGTGTACAATTCTTAGTTTTAGTCTGGGGTAGGGTACGTAAAATCAAAATTTTAGGTCTGGGATAGGGTCAGGGTTTTGAAGTCCTGGCGGCACACCCCTACCCAAATTGGGGTGGTAGTACCACCACCACCCCCCCCCCCCCCCCCGATCTGAGGGAATATCTTAAATATTGTGGGGTCGATATTTCTTGGGCGAACAATAAGATGTTATTGCCACCATGTTGCCGAAGTAGTCCATTACACATGTGCATGCAAACCTCAGGGTATCATTCATGTAGTTGCATTGTCCCCCACCCCTCCCCCCTCAAAGTGTAACATTGCAAAATTACAAAAATCACTTAGTACCTTTACTTCATCACTGTTGCTCTGACTCAAGTAGATGAGTGTTTGTACACCTCCTAACTCAATACACTAAAATCATAACATAATTTTAACAATATTTTAACAGAGCCTGAAAGTGTGATGTCAATATTATATGGGAAAATGATTTCAGGTCCAAAATCAAAACCAGATCTATAGAGATTTTTCTTACTTTTTCTTCATTGCAATTTGTTGTCTAAAGTTCTAATTGTTTCAGTAAGTGGAGGTTAAATCATTGAGGATGTTTTCCACTTTATTTTTGCAGTTTTCGTGAGCAGTTGGACCATGAAATATATATACTTGTATCACAACTTAAAAGCTCTATAGGGTCATTACTATCAGTAACAACAACAACAACAATTTAATTTATTTGGTACTGTATACTGTATTTCAAATAAAGGTATCAAATTCAATGAAGTACAGGGGCAGCACCCCCCTTTCCCCCCCCCCCCCCCCCCCTCCAACCCACACTTAATTTACGCTTTGTGACAACAAAATGGTAGCTTTTAAGGATTCATACAAAATCATTATGGTAATTTTCTTCTTTTTTTTTTTCCTTTTCTGTAAAAATAAAATGTAAAACATAATCCCAGCTTTTTTTGGTACAGTGTTTCGGGAGCTCAAACCAAGTTTTAAAAAAAAACTTTATGAAGTGGACAAGAACTGAGAAGAGATTGAGGTATGGTACTAATTTTTGCATCCTACCTTTTTGAGATTTTGGGGATCTTTACACATATCTTTGAGAGATTCTGCAGCTTCGAGCTTAAATGGCTTTGAAAAATTAACCAAAATATCATATCAATAAAATAAGAACTGTTCCTCACCAGCCTTGAAAATACAGTAGGGCAGTCGGCAAAGATGAAAACAATTTTTTAGACTACCATTTTATAGACTATACATGTAAGTGAAAATATACTTGAAAATTCATTAAGTGCACACATCTATTTCACATAAGGTTGATTCATGAAGGTGTTGTTGCAGCACCAAGCCCAAACTGCATTATGGATGATGTCAATACCAACAGCCAAAGGTCACAATATTGATCTGAGATTTCCCAAAACTTTGTCTGTCATTTTTCCAATATATTTTCTTCTATGCAGACAATATTTACCCATGAATATATTTCAAGCTTAGTAAGCAGCGCTGAAGATGTATAAAACCTTCACCAACCTTTTTTGAAATAGCTGTAAACATACATGAAAATTAGCATCCCTTTACTCCAACATATGTACTACCTCTACCCCTGGCCCACCTCTCAAGGAATGATTTCTCTCCCTACTTTTCTTACCAACTGTAGAGAACGTGACTTGGTGACGAGAGAAGTGACTGGCAGACAGAAGTCACACACTCTTTCAGGATCTTCAAATCCCATTTGTGGTAATGGAACCTGCAGATTCAAATTTGAAATATATTTTTATAATATATTATATATATATATATATTTAAGGAATATAAATCATGCGCACCTCTCTGTACTGTGATATAAACATGTTAAGGGCTGTAAAGCATGCAAGAGAAGCAGGTTTTCTCTATAACCTATATAGCATTTGAATGCTAGTCAACTACATAGCATTCAGCCATGAAGCACACACGTGAACTACAGTAATACTACAAGCTACTGGTACTATTGCTGGTTTGCAATCGTTCCCAAGAAAATGAAATAACAAAAGGCACAGTGCCCATGTTGGTTGCTATAACAAAATAGACCAATGACTAATATTTTGTTAAATTCATCCAACATGGCGGCTGTGAAAACCATCAAGTGGCCATCAAGTAAGCTTATATATGCATGTCTGCTTTGCAAAGCATTGAAAAATACTCTATGCTTTTTCTTTGTAAAGATACAATAAATTACCTTCTCATTACAGCATTTATAACAGAGCACTCTCCCACACTGCCTGCAGTGATGTTTTCTTCTTAACTGATTAAACTTTTGACTACAGTGCGGACAAACGTGAGCTTCTTCATCAGCCATCCATCTAAAAACACAACCACAACACGTAAAACACTAAAAACAACCCAAATAAACAACACAATGGGCTGGAATTAAACATATGCGTACTTAAATACCTGGGTTTTACGAGTAGGAATGGCGTGGATGAGAAAACATTAGCAGGACCTTCTGTTTTAGCTGGGAAAACATCGTTGTCTTCAAGACGAATGCAGTTAGCCCGCGCCATCTTGGATCTTGGATTGGGACATCACGTACCAAAGGGAGCCCACTGAATCGAAATCGAATCGAAAAGTTATTCATATCAGTTTATTTTTTTAATAGCATGTCGACAAGCAAAATAAAAATAAAAATAAAAATAAGAAATCAAAATAAAAGATCAAAATGAAAAAAATAAAAAATAAATAAAAAAAATTGTATGAGAGAAAAGAGCTTTGGGCTCCCTGTGGCAAGTTCAAGTCAAGTTAAGTCAAGTTCTTCGATCAAAGCGTTTAGTCGAGTGCAAGAATCATGAAGATCACTGAACTAAGGACTCCAGCTCTCCTCGTGGACTTGGAGAAGCTAAAGAAGAACTGCGAGGACATGATTGAAAGATGTAAGACGATTGGAGTAGTCTTAAGACCACATATGAAGACTCATAAGACATTGTAAGTATTGAAGTATCGGCCTGGCCTGGTAAGATCTATTAAATATTAAATATATTATAACATAGTTAATGGAGCGGAATGGTTGGGAAACCTATTGTTCTAGGTTTTTGTTCGACTTTATCCATTGTCATATGACGTAACCGTGCACAGAGAAGGAAGTGTTGGAATATAGAAGCTTTCCCTAAACAAATCGTTCTAAGGGACCGATCATTTTTTTAGCTGGGAGGGGGGATGGTGGAATTGAGGGGTGGGGACATCCGAAAAATTTAGGCCCAAAATGGGGACCAGGCAAAAAAAGGCTTAGAGTAAAGGTCTGGTTGATTGAAAACGCTGGTTGATTTGGGGGGGCCACCAGAAAAAATTGGGGGTCTAGGGATGGGCCATCAAAACGCTTAAAAAAATGATCGGTCTCTAAAATAGTTATTATTTGTTAATTAATCCTATATGATAATATTAGTTGGTTATTGAACACTGGGGGAGAGAGGCGGGATACTCTTGCTCGTTTAGGGTAGGGATATGCCGCTGAGCCCTCTGAACCCTGACCCTGTTCCAGAGTAAAATCGCTGAAATTCATACCCTGTTCCAGAGCAAGATCACTGAAAACCATACCCTGTTCCGGTATTGCGAAAATAGATACCCTGTTCCAGAGAGGAGAGAGCGTGATTTCATATACCCTGTTCCAGAGTAGAATTGCTGAAAACCATACCCTGTTTGGCGGCATGTACCTGTATAACGAATATAGGGGAGTACTCCCCCCCCCCCCCCAAGTTATTGAAAAGGAAATCGATTTTTGAAATTAAGGTGAGTTTTACCATATTGATATAGTTAGTATTGAAAGAACAACGTCCCCAATCCCCCCCACCCAACCACCCTACAATTTAAAACCCATTTTTGGTGATATTAAAGATGATGTCTCAATATAATAGTTATGCATAATTATGATCTTGTTCTTTCTCTGACATCCCCACCCCCACCTCTTGAAAATTCCAAATTCCTCTGTGGGGAGGGGGGGGGGGAGGTGTGGATAATTTCTGGATTTACACATTGTTTTATTTCAGGGAGGCAGCACATTGCATGACTGGTGGAACCAAGAAGTGCATTGTGGTGTCAACCCTATCAGAAGCTGAATTCTATGCTGATGGAGGATACGATGACATTACATATGGTTTTCCCATCACGCCAGACAAGTTGCCACAAGCAGCAAGTCTAGTCAAGAGATTAGAAAAGTTTCATGTCTTTGTTGATAATGATGTCATTTTGAAAGCACTAGTTGACTTCTCCTTGCCAGAAGGAAAAAAATGGTCAGTGTTTTTGAAAGTAGACTGTGGAAAGGGCAGAGGTTAGTGCATTTAACTGCAATCTTGAAATTGCATTGTATTGAATCCTGAAACAACTGAAGCTTTAAGACTGAAATGTTTTTGCTGTGGAATTTTCATTTTAGCTGGAGTCTTATATGATGATCCTCAAGCCATAACACTAGCCAAGGCAATAACAAGTGAAACATCTCTGATGTTTGCTGGTTTGTATCTCCACTGTGGTGATTCGTATCGTGTGACTGGTGAAGACAGCATCAGAAAACATGGCAAAACTACTTATGAGAGAATTGTAGGACTTGTTAACAGGTGACATTATTATGTATTTAGAAAGAATTGTAACTATCTTGATTTACTTATTCTGAGAGAAGGATGGATGGATGGGATAAATGGATGCAATAAAGGAAGGAAGGAGGAAAGAAAAAAGGAAAAATTTACCAACAACACCTTTTTTTCTTTCTTTAATGTTATCAAAAATACTTGTAATAACCAATAAATATTTATCCACTAGGCTTAAAGAATCAGGTATTGTGTGTCCCACCGTGGGAGTAGGTTCAACCCCAAACTGTTCCAAGCCAATACCAGACATTCAGGGAATCACCGAGTTCCACCCTGGAAATTATGTCTTTTATGGTAAGAATTTATTGGCTAATAAATCTAATCCATGGAAAAATACACCACGTATATTTTAGGAATAGTATATTTTGTCGTTGTGGGTGGAAAAGACAAGAGAAATTAAAATAAAAAATTCTTGAAAATTTTCGCTCTTGTTCTTGCAACCCATCAATGATTGCCCCAAACGAAATTCAGGTCAAAAGTTCAGTCTTTTTGTAGTAATTTAAAACTAACCAGATATTATTGTGTCAACAGACTACCAGCAGACTTTAACTGGGTCCTGTAAAATAGAGAACGTTGCTGTCAAAGTCTTGACCAGGGTTATTGGAGTATACCCTAGCAAAGGGCAAATACTCGTAGATTGTGGATTCACTGCACTCAGCCAAGATGGAATGCGTAGACTACCTCAAGATAATTTCTGTTTCATTGATGGACATCCTAATCTCAAGTTAGTTTCTTATAAAAAAAAAAGAAAAACTGATAGTGACCAGTGGTTGCAAAATAGTTGGGACTGCGTTTGTGTGTTGAATACTACGTGAACAAGAAGGAAAGACTTATGCTCAGGTCAACATTGTAGCGTTGGGTTCATTTAGTGGTTAAGGTGGATTGAGTCGTGTGACATGAGATGTATGTACTTTGATGTTTGGTTTGAATGAGTTGGGTTGGGTAAGGCGGGGCTTTCCTCACTTCTAAAATTACTCTCTTGAACCAATGTGAAAATTGTATTTCATTCATTTCAACTTTACATTTTTTAACTACACAGAATGGTAGCCTTGACCCAAGAAATCGGTAAAATAATGGCTGCTAAGGATAACGACCCTATTGACTATTCTAAATATCCTATTGGTTCTTTTCTGTGGATTATACCATACCATGTAAGTATACCATTTAAACCAATCCGTCCGCGGTTGGAAGTTCATTCGTTGATGGTAAAAAAAGGGCGGGAAATCTTGACTTTCAAAAAAATGGTACACCCGTCTACCGGAAGAATCAGTAATGATGAAAAAGTAAATTATACACCATGAAAAGATGAAAAAACTTACTGACGTTTCGGACGCTAGTCCTTCGTCGGAGTAAAAGAGCCTCTTTTACTCCGACGAAGGACTAGCGTCCGAAACGTCAGTAAGTTTTTTCATCTTTTCACGGTGTATAATTTACCTTTTCATCATTACTGTTTCATTAGAAACACCGACGCAGCTCACACTAGTTTTTAGCTAGTTATATCTTTTTACCGGAAGAATCGAAAAGAGCGGGAAAATAGAATCTGTGGATTTGGCCGGTATTTTTGCGCCAAAACGCGTGTGTGCTCGCCCAGTTCAACTCTGGTTCAACTACTATCCAGTCTGACTTCCACCACTGAGATAAGGACAAGGCCAGATAATAATATAGTGACTATTTTTATACACAAACACGTTATTTAGCCTACTTGTAACCACAAGGTACATTTATTTCTGTGATTTGCCTTAACGTTTTGAGGACAAAATCTTTTTTTTTCCTTTTGAGTAAAAAACACATTTCCGATGTTCTATTGTATGTAAGTCGTCTTTGATTTATTTACCACGATATCACTTCATCAGTTGGTCAAAATTAGAGAAAAACACTCGTAACAAACAAACTCAACTCACATGATCCCGTGAGATATCTAAATTGAACACGAGAAGATAAAATTCGTATCTCCAAGCGGCCATGTAATGTTCTGTTTATTATATACATATCGATGAAACTTAAATAAAACAAAAGCTTAAAAATTATTTATTAAAATAGCAAGCCGATTCAACAGCGATATCTTCACGTGTGAAAGATATGGTATCTTCCACTGGTGAAAGATATCAAGTTTTCGACACTAGAGAAAGCCTGGTATTTCATCGATATCTATATAATAATTATTCACGGCTTTATCACACTGATATCGAACCTTAATGTGTAATAAATAGCCATACCCCCAAAGTTCTCAGTGAATATCAAGCCAGGTTAATGTAGTTTTTTTTGTTGCTTTTTAGTCTTGTGCTACAGCCTGTATGCACCCAGTCTATTATGTCCACAATGGAGAAGATGTCGTGGAGAAATGGGTACCTAATCGTGGGTGGTAGGTACCAGGTAAAAGAGAGAATGGAGTGGAGTGGAATAGGATAGGATAGGATAGGATAGGATAGGATAGGATAGGATAGGATAGGATAGGATAGGATAGGATAGAAAAGAAATGAATAAATAGAATAGAAAGGATGGGATGGGATAGGATAGGATAGGATAGGATAAAATAGAATAGAATAGAGAAGAATGGATTAGGATGAAATACAGTAAACGCCCGCAATCCCACAATGCCTTATATTCCGCGGTTTACTTCCTCGCATGCTTTATTGAAGAATTATAACATAACTGTTATGAATGTCGCGTTCTGATTGGTTTGGAGCGCGTGCTTTATGAGAGCACATTGCACGCGCGCGCACTTTCCGTTGCGTCATTCCTATCTATTATTGTAATTTGTATTTCATAAAAGAAATAAAAAACTTGCTTGCTGTGCTGTGTGCAGTTATAAAGCACTTGGGGATTGGCAGAACACTCGAGAAGTGTCCAGGAGCACTCCGCTACGCGTCGTGCTTCTCCTAACACTTCTCTCGTGTTCTGCCAATCCCCGCGTGCTTTATGACAGCTACACAGCACGCGCGCGCGTTTTCTATTTCTTCAATTCTTCGTTTTCACGTTACGTAATCTCATTTGGACATTAACAAAGATTTGTCATTAGGTGCTTTCGTAACTGTCCACCAGCATGGCCACCATGTCTTTGTCTTTTGCTCCTCTTGGGAATGGTTGAAAACAACCACTAGAATATAAGAGGAAGGATGATAAACACCGCCGAGAGTAGTGTTTGCTTGTCATTGTCTAGTATTGAGATTCAAATGTAGAATGGTAATGGATTCATTTAGAATGATTTTATTCTTTAAACAGTAACCGGGTTCAGTTGTCGGGTTCAGAAACTTAGAATTACATGAAAGCTGAGACCGAATGGCACAAGGGAAATGACATAATTATATTATAATTCATTCATTTGCGCCATCCATGCAGTCGGTTTAGAATGCCAAACGCGTATTAAAAACAGTGGATGATGCCACGGGTCGCCGGTCACAGCATGCATCTAGTTAATGTACTTCCCATGTGCCATTTCGGTCTCAGCTTCTATGTTCTATGTTTCTGAACCCGACAACGATTCTTCAATAGCCCACTTCCGAGATATGCTTCGCTTGTCACGCACAAAGGTTTCAGTATGAGGCTACGTGCTAAATTAAATTTATTCTTACCGCCTGTCACGAATGACTGAGCATTTAGCACGTAGCCTCATACTGAAACCCTGTGCGTGAGAAGCGAAGCGTATCTCGGAAGTGGGCTATTGAGTGTATATATCTTACAAAAGATTGTTGTAGCCCGTGGTCCATGCTTTTCGTCCGTATTTACTTGTTACATCATCCTTTTGTTCGTATATCCTTTTTATACTAGTTGTTTGGCTATTCATTCTTAACTTTTTTACTTTTTATTCTGTATAAATCTTTATTTTTTCTGAAGAAGGCAGAATGGCCGAAACGTTAATTACAATTTTCTGGAACAGTTAGTAGTTGCCTGTTTTCTCTTTTTACTTTTATAAACATGTCACATAATGTGGTTTTTAACAGGTTACTGCACAAAACGTACTAAAATAAACGAACATACACAATCATGTCCTAATATATATATATATGTAAATATATCTTAACCAAAAATAAATAAATAATAGTTTTATCAATTATTAGTCAAAGCTTGTGGGTGTTGTAGTGCTACGGGATGTCGTACAGGTATACGTGCTGCGAGTCATTACCGTACGTTTCCTATATGCTCATATTACAACACTCTAGTTGTTACAACATGTCGTACCGCAAGTCAGTACCGTACGTTTTCCACTCATGCCAAAACACTCTAGTTGTTACGGTATGTCGTACCGTGTACGTGCTGTAAGTCAGTACCGTACGTTGCCTACTTATACCAAAACACTTTAGTTGTTACGGCATGTCGTACAGTGTACGTGCTGTAAGCCAGTACCGTACGTTGCCTACTTATACCAAAACACTCCACTTGTACGGCATGTCTTACGGTGTGCGTGCTTTAAGTCAGTACCTTACGTATTCCACTCATGCGAAAACACTCTAGTTTTTACGGCATGTCGTACCCGTATACGTGCTGCAAGTCAGTATTGTATATTTCCCAATTATACGGAAACTTTTCTTGTGGAAAGCATTTCATGTTATAGGCATGTCGTACCGTGTACTTGCAGTAGGTCAGTATTGTACGGTTCCGTCTGAAGCTCATCTTACCGCCGTGGTACAGGCGTAAAACGTTTTTTTGCTATAATGTAAATAAGTTTTCCACGTGAAAGGTTTTCTGAAACAACTTCTCCCTTGGTTCGTTAGCACCATAGGGCTGCACTTTACAACTAGGCAGGTCCTGCATAGGAACGTTATATCTTGGCGACACCTCCGAGTTCAAATTCCCTACGGTGTTTGCTACGAAGTCATCCTGACTAAAAGTTGCCGAACTCCTGCAAATATTCTTAAGAGCTCTCTTTAGAGTTTCAGACCGCGAAATAAAGACAATAGGGTCAATAACGCCGGTGAAAAAGACACACAATGGAATGATGAAGTTACTCCAATAGTTTTTGTCTATTTCGATTTCTTCGGTGACCGCAGTGAAGATGATACCAGGAACGAAGCACAGTCCGTAAGTGATGGTGATGATAATGATGTTCTTGACGGCTGCCGACTGGTTGTGGAGTCGGCGCTTGGCGCTCTTACAGGATAAACTATCTGAAGATGACACCTTGAAAGAAAATATGAAACAATATATTAGTGGGATATAAATCGGGTAACGCACGACAGGCAGAACGAAGCCTGGGAGTGGATGAACAAACAATGAATGGTGAGATAAAACAAAGAACGCAGCTCACATGTGGAACAATACACATTTTTCACCATAATCCATGCTTTCTTTGTTTTTGTTATTTTGCCCAATCCCAAGCTTCGTTCTACTAGTGGATACCGACACTATAAATCAGACTGTTCACTTACAGCATATAAAACCAAGAGAAACGCACAGGGAATGGTCGTAATAAGCGTGATCCGACGGATAAATCTTATTCAGTGAAGCAGCAGGTAGGGGGACTCGCGATCGATGCCAAAGATATACGGGTTTAACCCGCGGAATTACGAAGACGGGTACAGCAGATTTACGGGTATTTTGGTATCGTAAACGGAGGTTAAAATATTCCTTAGATATACATGGCCACCATCAACGACATTCAAAACAAAACTGTGCGCAGGCTCGGAAATCAGGTGATGGATAACTCAGACGCTGACTTTGTCTTCGCTACATTTATGGAGGGAAAGACAGACAAAACTATGAATCACAAAATGGCTGAAAAGATAATCAACAGAATGCCGGCCGGTGACTACCGTTTGGAGTTGACATTCGTAAAGTACTTAGACGGTGAGTGGATAATAGAAAAGGGTCGTAATCCTATCAGAGCGTCTGGTAAGCAGAACCTGTTCGTTTTGAATAAGCACACACGACCGGGAGCACTTGAGGGAATAGACATGCTCTTCTACGAGGTCGCTTACCCGGTTACCGTGGTCATCTACGGTGCATACGAAATTAAGAAGCCGGACGTTAAGAAGCTTAAACCAATGCGACATCCTGGTAACTGCGTTGGGAAGCTGGTTAGGGAGTTTTTCGAGGATTCCTCTCGGGGTGGTAAGCTTACGCCAAAAAGAAGAGAAGCCATCAGGAAATGGGAGCATTCTACTCGTAAAACTGGAGGAACCATCGAAAACATCAAGAAGTTGGAAACCACGTTAGGAAGGCGCATACATGTGAAAGGCATAACCGACGGCTTTATTTACCCAGGAACGCATAAATACGAAGGCAAAGGTGCTCCCATAGTCATTTACCAACACAACGCGCACGCGTGGAGGGAGTTGAGGTTCCCAAGAAAGAAGGAGACAAAGGTCTATAAGAATTCCCCATTGACAGAATTAGTTCATGAGAATTCTATTTGGTTAATGGATTCAGAAGGATGTCAATTCATGACGCAAGATGGTACTTTATACCGACCAGAAGTGGAACATCAACGCATTAAAAGCGCCTGCGAAACCCTTGGTGAGGACTTTTCAGACGAAGTGCTCAGCTCTCGCAGCTTGGACTTCTTAGCCGCGAAGAAAAGGAACGGCTGGAAACCTACCCCAAAAGAGTTCAAAGATATCTCCAAAGCTTGCGTAGAACACGGTCACGGCGTTCTTTGGAATATGGAGTACAACGAAGACGAGTACGTGTCGTTGGATATGAAACACTGTTACCCCGCCAGTTTCAAAGGCCTTGGGGATTGTAAGGAGTATTATGACCGTTACGGACATCCAGACTCCCAATTCTTTAGGGTGTCACTACCGGGTTACTACGACGCCCCAGCAACGGGGTTCATCAGACTGACCACCTGGGAGTTAGCAAAAGACTTACATCCCATAATTTACGCGTGGTATGGGAAGCACCTGCAGGAGAAAGAATGGATACCCATACCCCTACTGAAGTTCCTCGAAGAGCGCAAGCTTTTAAAATACACAGCGCATGAAGCCATACTCTGCCATAGCGCCTTTACACAATGGCTTCCAGAGCACAACCCCACAGCGCGTGTGGTCATAGGTAAATTCACACAGGGCGCAAAAGAAGGCGAAAAACATATGCAGCGTCGCTTGATAACAGACGAAGGTGAACTAAGCTTCCTCATAAAACGTGCACATGACCAAGGAACAATGGTATCCGTAGAGAAATGGGACTACTTCATAGAAGGTCAAAAAGAACAGAAATGGAATGCGCTGTGTTATTACCAAGACCATCGACCACAGTATTACCATCTGCGTGCCAGCATGCTAGCATATGCGCACATCAATCTCTTAGCAATGCTGCTACGGTTTGACAAAGAGGACATCCCACGCGTAGCCACGGATTCCTTGTATGTAAAGCCAGAAGTGTTAGAGAAGATGCAGGAGTTCTACACTGCCGATGAACTTGCAGAAAGTGGTCAATGGCGCATCAAAGATGAGGAGATAAAAGCATGGAGAGGCCGTGTAGAATATCACGGAGAACATCTTTACGGTAGCGTGGAACCAACCGGGGAGCCTCTACCGTCGGTTGCGGACCCAATCTCTTACCAACGCTTCTCTTACCTTTACGGAACGGGAGGCAGTGGTAAAACTACCAGGGTTTTGGAACTCTTTCCAAAGATAAAGGTGTTAACGCCAACGCACCGTCTGGAAAGAGAATTAACGGAGATGGGTTACGACGCGCAGACCTACCACAGCTTCTTCCGCTGGAATGGTCAAAAGTGGGTACCAGAAGCCATCCACGACATACCCCCGGTGATACTTTGGGATGAGATTTGCACCGTTCCTTTAGAAATCCTGCAGGAATTTGTAGAATTCCTCCGTGGAAAGTGTCAAGTGATATTCGCCGGAGATCCTTGCCAGCCTCCTCCAATAACCGGAGAGATGCCCCATAAATGGTTAAAAGAAATGGTAGACCACTCCGAAGAAATTAACACCGACTACCGCAGTAAGGATCAAATAAGAAACCTGAAAGCAGAACTTCGGGGCCTTAGTGACGCGGAACAAAACAAGATACTGCGCAAACGTGTACGAGCGAAGTCCTACGAGGACTTCCTTTACGCATGGCATCCAAAGGATCTGGTGCTGAGCAGCAAACGCGCAGCACAGTCTCGCATACAAAAGGATTTGCTAAATATACACCGAGAGCGCTTCCCTACGCATCCCGTACCTGTTTGTTATAAACCCCACGACACCCGCATGCAAAAAAGAGACGTCTGGGTACCTGGTACCGACATCCAACTGCAGAACGCGGTAACGCATGACAAAGCCTGGGTACCCATAGAAAAGGTGGAAAAAATAACCTCCCATCCAGATTGGCGCTTAGGCTATTGCATGACAGTCCACAGCGCGCAAGGGCTTACCATAAAAGAAACCTTATGGATCATAGACCAGCGGCTGTGTTGGAGCAACCTTATCTACACCGCTGTAAGCCGTGTGGAGTACGCAAAACAGTTAAAAAGAGCCTGGGGGCCACAAATGCGTTACGACCGCACCCCAGAAGACGTAGCCAAAGAGAACATTGCTAAGAAACTCCTTCGCTACAAGCGGCACGACGAAGAAAAGAGCAAAGATCCCCGCTATGCGGGGATAAAGTTCGACCTATGCGTGGACGACGTCTATAAGAAAGGGGCACGGTGTGCCAAATGCAACATACCTCTACTATGGAGGTTTGACCCAAATGACGATCAGCAGTTCTCCGTGGATCGCATAAATAATAAGCGCGGCCATTGCAGAGGTAACGTAAGACTGACATGCCTAGAGTGCAATCGGGCGCGCGGAGCAGCGCTACTCTGAGTCTTTGGGGACTATGAGCAGCTCTTCCATGACAAATCCACGACTTGGGCCATTTAGGTAATACAACACGGGTTGCCCTTCCTTGGTGACGGACTTCGAAATCTCATACGTTTCCAAAGACCAGTTAGGATCCGTGGCTCTCTTTCTGCCACCTTCGAGTTCCCCCGGCTGATAGAGGTATCTGACCACTATGTCGCGGGGTAGCTTTTTTTCCTTCAGTCCGACCGCCCTTGAACTTCTGACGTAGGACTTGTGTTCCACGTGTTTCTTTTTTATGGCATCCTTGGGTTTCATTCCCGTAGCCCTGGCCGCCTCGTTGTTCAAAGCCGCGATGACCTGGGGGAGCCTCTGAGTCCATTCCCTGTTGCGTTTGGAGGGATCTTCCAGCTCTTTCCAATACTGGTACCCAAAGAGACGCTCGGCCAGGGTCTTATTGAATCTTTCGACGATGCTCCTGACCCCTGTGGTACTCTGCCTCGGCTCTCCTAATTTTAGTGCTGTGGTCTTTCAGGGTCTTAGTAACCACGCCCATAAACTCTGTCCCCGCATCCACTTGCAGCAGCTTGGGCCATTTCAAGACGCGCTTATAAATCCTACCTAGGGCTTCTGCGACTTCCCCAGAATCCTTGCTGGTTATGGGTTCGGCGTCCTTGTATCTGCTTGCGATATCGACTACGGTCAAAGCGTACCTATAGGTCTTTTTTCTCACCTTATCGTGCGGTAAGAAAAGCAATTCCGCCTGATGAACTTCGTTGGGGGCATTTACGGTGAAGCTGGGCCTGGGAATGTACTTGGGCACGGGAAGATAAACCTGCCAGAGGGTTTGTTTTCTTAGCCAGTTCTTAGCCGTTTCTTCTGATACCCTGGCCGCGGTCGCGAGTTTCTTGATGGCCGACGCTCCTCTCCAATAGCCTTCAGGTCCATAGTAAATCCTTTTGAGTTTGTCCTCTACGCGGCCCATTATATGAATAGAATCGCGCTTCGCTTGATTCAAGCGAAGGATAGGACAAGATTGATCTTTCGCCCGTTGAAATCCACCGTCTCTCCGTCCACCTTAATGGTGATGTTTATGCTTTCTACCAAATTAGACAAGTCATAGCTCAAAGAAATGGGGGTGTATTCTACCAGATCGAATGGATTACCTTTGGGCAGGAACTTAGACATAAGAGAAGACTTTTCTCCATTGTTGTAACTATGGACTAAATCGCAATAGACTTCGTAAGAGGATGCGACTTTCCATTTCACAGGTATGGCTGTGTCGGTAATTGTCTTGCCTGAGGCACATAATAAAGATCCCAATGGGTCAGACTTTCCAAAAGTCATTGAATAATTTGACATATTATGTTTGAGGGTCATTTCGTGCGGCAATCCTGTGGTGAGAGTATAACCGTGTTTTGCTAATTCCTTGGCCAGTGTGATTGGTGTATAATGTCCATCGGGCAGCAATACGGCTTGATAGTTAGATCCTCCTGTATGCTCAGTGACTATGCCCCTAATCAGGTTATACCAAGAATTGTACAAAGAGCAACTTATGAGCCGAACCTTATGGGCTTTAATGGGGGGATTTAAATAAGTGGTAAAGTTATTTTTATCGCTTTCCAAAAAGACGATCATTATATTAGATACGCCAAAGCTACGCCTCCCGCCAGCCCTGCGACTCCCACGAATACCAACTCACTATCTTTTTGTTTCTTAGAAGGCTGGTAGTAATTCTTAAACTGAGGCTTTCTTAACCCCGTCAATGCCGCGGGGTGTGCTTGCGCATAGAGCTTAAAGGCGTAGTCTGTATTTTCGAAGTTCTTATCCGCCTGCATTTTGTCTTGGTAATTCTTGTCCAACCAATCCCTGTAAGCTTGTCTTTTTTCATTCCAAGCCGCCACGTCTCGCTGATATTTCTCCAGCGCTAAATCATGCCTTTTCCTTTCGGCGGCCAAATCTCCGCTGCGATCACCTCTAACTAATCTATCCAAATACTGACCACCATAATTAGCTCCAGTGAATGCTAAGGCTGCAATAACTCCACCTGCGACCACGCTAGCCATTTATACATTAGGCAGGTACTTTTCCTTCTGTAGGTAATTCTTTGCCATGATAGCCCCGCCTACGGCAGCGGTCATTTTAGCAAAATTAGCGAAGCTCTTGCTTGGGTCTTCAGTAAAGTCTTCTTTGAGCACTTTCTTACCTACCCAACCAATACCCGCAACGATGGAAGTAATGATAGCTGCTTCTTCAACAGTTTTCAATAACGCGGTTGACATTATATTACAGAGCGAGAAGGTTATTACTCCATTTCAGGGATCTTACTTTTTCTAACGGGCGGCTCCGTAGGCGTGTAATGCGCTGGCTCCAACTTTACTTTTGGCTTTGCTGCCCGCCATTGTAAGTAAAGGCTGCCTGCTGCTATAGCAACTCCTAACGCGCCAATGACGTACCCAGGATTAATAAAGGATTCCTCTTCTTTTTCCTCCACCTTTTCCTCCTTTTTTGCCTTGTTCTTTTTATTCATCTCCGCGAGCTTCTTTCCGGCAGCGACTCTGCCTGGAGATTTAGCCTTGGTAATCTTGGTATCTTCTACGGGTGGTTGTTCTTCGGTGCCACTCATCTTATATTAAGGGACTTGAAGGACTTGACAAGTAACTTGATGACGACTTGACAATGACTTGGCAATGACTTGACAACGACTTGACTAAGTACTTGAGGTGACTTGACAACGACTTGACTAAGTACTTGAGGTGACTTGACAACGACTTGACTAAGTACTTGAGGTGACTTGACAACGACTTGACTAAGTACTTGAGGTGACTTGACAACGACTTGACTAAGTACTTGAGGCGACTTGATCAGGTACCTCAGCAAGTGCCGCCTGGAAGACCTTTTCGACTTCTCTATCCTTCTTGAAGTCCTTCCAAGAGGCACCAAAGGTGCCCGCAAGTTCCTTCAAGTCGACATGCTGAGCTACGTGAAGTGCCGCAGAGGCGACTGCCATTAACTTACCACACTTCAACGACAACCACCCACAGGTTATCTTAAGTTCTTGGGCGATGACATAGTCCTCGCTTATGTCCTTCCGCAGTTGCTCCACGTCGTCTATGGGCAGCGCAAGTCCAAGCAATTTAGTCGCAAGTCGGATGGCTGAGTCTGCTACGGCGTCCGTGGTCTTACTTGCAAGGGCGGCCTCGTACCTCTTATGGAACTTCTTAACCTCCTCTTCTGACAACTTATTAACCTGCTCATGGGTAAGTTCCTTACCTATCATTTCTTTACACTTCCCAGAAGACACAAGAATGTTAAGTTGTTCCTTGAGGTTACTTTCATCTAACTGTGTGGGGACTTCATCTAAGAGCTGCTCAATGTCCATATACATTAGGAATCATAGATTCCAACCGTGTAGGGAAACCTCAAAGAGAAGATCATCTTGGAATGTTGGTGCGTCTTTAAATGCCGCATGTATTCGTGTAACTGTTCCTTGCTTATCTCACCGCCGTAGTCGCTTAAGATGGTTTCCAGGTCAGACTTACTTGGAGTATAAAATACTACGAGAGAGCCTATGTTTTCCCTGAAGGGCTTAGAGACACTGGTAAGCTGCTGGGAAAGCAACCAAACGCTGATATTGTCATGCCTACCGCTGAAGGCGAGTTTAACGAGCTCGGAAGTGCGTCTTTTTACGTCGTCCCCACAGGCAATGTCATCCAATATGAGGAGCGTCTGCGTATCTTTAGGGAATTGCTTATGCCAGAACTTCAAATGGCTGGATAACTCGTTAGGGTCTAAGATATCTACGAAGAAGTCGTCATCTTTCACTCCTATGCCCGTCCAGGTGCGGTTATTCACGTAGGTGGGGCATAATAGCACGATATAGTCGAAGCGGTATCTAAAGGGTCCTAATAGCTGCTCCACGACGAACTGCGTTTTGCCGCAGCCGGTGGGTCCTACTATCAGGGCATTGCAGGGAATATGGTTCGGATCCATTATATATACGATGGACCCAGTGGACGCAGTAAGAAGGATTGCCACCGACGCAAAAGATAAAAGAGACACCATAGAAATGCAAAGGGAGGAGATCGATCGGTTAAAGGAGCGCGTGCAGGAATTGTACGATGAAATGTGCGGTCTGAAGCGTGCAGAACGGTTTGGCGCGCTGATAACGATGGCAACGTGGGCTAAAGAAAGCGTTAAGGACTTTATGCGATATCCCCTGTAGAATGTCGACGTTTAGGTTAAATCTTTGTTAAGTATATGCTATTTAAAAAGTGTCTTAGAATGTTGACAATAAGGTTAAATCTTTGTTAAGGATGCCTGGAAACTATTTAAAAAGTGTCTTAGAATGTTTACAATAAGGTTAAATCTTTGTTAAGTCGCCCATAAGCTATTCCAAAAAATGCCTCAGAATGTTGACAATAAGGTTAAATCTTTGTTAAGTCGCCCATAAGCTATTCCAAAAAATGCCTCAGAATGTTGACAATAAGGTTAAATCTTTGTTAAGTATATGTGGAAACTATTTCAAAGAGTGTCTCAGAATGTTGACGTTTAGGTTAAATCTTTGTTAAGGATGTTAAATGGAGGCTAAGATATTGTTAAGTATATATGGACTGCTTGTTGTGTAAGAAGGTGTTCAGCACCAAACAAAGACTTCAATACCACGTTCGTCGCGGCGTTTGTACAAAGAAACCCCTTAGCCGCGCTTGTAAGGATTGCGGTAAGGAATTCAGCACCGTTCAAAAGATGCAACAACATCAGGATAACCGCATTTGTGGGCTTTGTAAGGACTGTAATAAGGAATTCCACAACCCCTTCGAAATGCAGCAGCATCTGAAAAGGGGCGTCTGTAATCGAACCAGACAGCGTAGTTTCTGTAATAAGATACTTAGTAGTCGTCAACGTTTACAGACGCACCGGAGAACGCATGATTATCGATTTCTCTCCCGCGCTTACGACTTGGAAGGCGTGGATTGCTACCAATGTGCGGATTTGATGTGTCGCTGCCCGCATAAAGAGGATTACTTAAGGAATCGCATAGATTACCATAAGAAGATAGTCCGTACTTTCCCCTCTTTTGAACGCGCCGAAGGCGTTCCGTGGACTAAAAGGGAGTATTGGAGGCAGGAGTGCGATCGTTGTGGTTGTGTCAGAGAAGAGGAACATATCTTCAACTGTCTTAACAAAGATTTAACCTAAACGTCAACATTCTGAGACACTTTTGAAATAGTTTCCGGGGTGTCTTAACAAAGATTTAACCTAAACGTCAACATTCTGAGCCACTCTTTGAAATAGTTTCTGGGGTGCCTTAACAAAGAATTAACCTAAACGTCAACATTCTGAGACACGCTTTGAAATAGTTTCCACACATACTTAACAAAGATTTAACCTTATTGTTAACATTCTGAGACACTTTTGAAATAGCATTTCTTGGGGCCTTTAATAGTAAGGTAGGGTTTGCGCAAAGAGTCTCAAATCCCATCCTTATTTTTATTCATTATTATTAAGGATAATGAATAATAATAAATAAAAATAAGGACCCCTTTTAAAGGTATATGCTAGCCTACGCAGCTGCCTTTCTGGGAGGCATTCTAATTACCCTTTCAATATATGGACTGTATTACTTGCGAACTACCTGCCGACTGCATTACCCCTCGTAAGCCGCCGCGTAAAAAATACACCTGCCTTCATTGCGACAGGGTATTCTCCGAAGGATCCTTTGTGGGGCATTGGTGCTCCGCGGATCCTAAAGCGCAGCGGACTTTAGCAGACGCGCTTAACTACAAAGAGGAGATGGAGTGACTCTTCTTTCAATGTCAAACTTCCATCGGCCATTTACCTTACCATAGCTGCGTAAGTGGGTGAATTCCTCGCCCTGAATTACGTACCGCACGCAATCCGGCGCCCAAAGGGAATATTCCTTGCCTTCTAAGTCTTTGAGGACTAACCGTAAACGGTCGATGTCTTCGAAGACGACGTAATTTTTTATTTCGTATGCTTTACCGTGGACAAGATCACGCCAGTGAGTCAAGCTGAGCTTCATTATACCTATGGAATATCTTTAGGTGCGTCCCCAAAGTGGCGTAGGACTTAAACCGCTTTACACAGCCCTTACAGGGAATACGAATGCCATCCGCGTAATCCATCAGGGCACGGCAGATAATGTCGTAATCGTTGCTAACCATCGTTAGGTAACCATTTACGTCAAGCTGTGAGATTTTCTTAGATTGCTTCGCGGATAAGACGCCGTTTCCTTTTGGGGTTTTCAACTCGATACACAACCCGCGGTATTTCTTATGCGCATTTAGGATTAAGAGGTCGGGTTGACCGGCTTGGTAGCCTTTTCGCCAGCAGGTTATTCGCTTGCTGTCTGAATCTTGAAGCTCGCCAAGACCCGGCGCTATGATGAAATCGGGGTAAAACCTACGTGTGTAGTCGACGACCTTCGCGTGTAGGTCGGCTTCGTTTTCGATCTTAAATACTAACTTGTTTGGGCCGTCGAAGCGCTTGTCCATCGCATACTTACCCGCTTTCCTTAGCGCGGGTAGGACTTCTTCGAAGACCCAATCGCGAAACTCCACAGCTTTGGGTAGTTTGGAGCTAAATATCAGTTCGTACAAACCAGGTTCGGATATAAACACGGCATTTGGTTGCGTAGTAAAGGAGCGGTGATTCGCAGCCCCTTGTAGATCAACCCATTTTTTCTGGTATTTCTCAGATACGTGTGCTCTAATTGCATCTCTAGGGCGCTCATAGCCCAACGCCAAAGCCACCTCCTTTGCTTTGAAGTACAAAGTTTCGCCTTGCACTATGCATTGCAGTTTGGTTTCGTTGTTTTCGAATACGCGAAGCATTATATACCAACGATATTTTTTATCAAAAGGATGAGCGAGTGGATCAATAGGCAACGCTCTTTAGCTGATTCATTTCTACGCTCAGTTGCGCGTCAGACACGACGAAGACGTAGCAGTTTATCTTATCGCCGTCGCCCGCGGAGGTATTCTTGGTGCGCTTGATCTCCAATGTTATGCCATCCTGCGTATTTACTAGACGTAAACCCTGGCCATGTAGGTCTTCGTCGTTAATGGTGCGCATATCGATCCACAGCGCGTACTTATCATTAAAGAATTCCTCGGGGCTAATTTGGTCGCCAAACTTGCGCATTGCCTCCCTGTACACGTCTGCGGGCTTTATTCCCTGGGAGTAGACCTTGTTTGGAACGCCGTTTATGTTGACCCCCACGTTAGTAATGTTGGGGTTGTGAAAGGCCTCGGAGTCGCGCTTACCAGCCTCGTAGGGCTTAGCAAACACCAGCATCAACCCCGTAAGACTTCTTCGGGGAAGGTTAATGCTTTGGTTGATAACCTCATCCGTCTTATCCAGGAAGCTGAACGTCTTATACATCACTACGTGGTCGTAAAGGAATGCCTTGCCGGAGCTGTATTCCATGCCAGCGCTACGGGCCAGCTCTTCGCTGTACACGGTCTCGTACTGCAGCTCTAAGTTGGTAATAGAGTATGGGGTTGTTGTGGTAAGTGCAGTGCTTAGCCCACCAATGATGTTATTAGCATCTGCTAAAGTTACTTCAAACTGTAGCTCGGATAACTGTCTTGGGTAATACGCGCCGTGATTCGTGATTACTTCAAAGTCCAGTGGTATGACATACTTACTACCATAGGCTGTCTTTATTCGCTTTGCGTCTGCCACTGCGGTTTCTCCGCTGCCGTCAGTAGGTTGCGTTTTCGTAGGTGTGCGGACCTTACGTAAAATGACACTACCAATTCCTTGTTCTATCCTTTGCGCGCGGTCAAAGGCCGTCAACCATAAGTCTTTGTACGTGGTATACAGATCGTACCTATTTAAGTCCAGCAAGGATTCCCCGGCGAACTTTACGCGCATCTTAGAAACGATGTTGCGGCCCACGTTGTTAACGATAATCCTTTCATCTGTGGGGCTTGACTGTACCGCTAGGTCAAACCTTAGCGCCAGGGTGCCAGGAACCAATACTAGGTTATCTGTTAGGCGGGGCACGCCTACGTACAGCGTTTCCCCTGGCTTTGCGCTACTGGGGGTAAAGGTGACCCGGTGAAAGGTGCGTTCTGCTTTCAGCCCGCCAACCTGCTTAGGTAATACGTTGGGATTTAACTTTGAGCTTATCATATATAATGGAAGTAGAAGGAACGGATTTTGACCCCCTTACCGAAGAAGGCCAAGTCGATATTAACGATGAAGAATACGATGCATGGATTAAGGACGCGGATACCAAGCCCCTAGTCTACAACATGGCCTTGATAAGCAAGTATGGCAATAGGTGGAAAAGCTTCAAGGCAGCCTTGAATCGCATGTGGCAATCAAGGAACCGCGGCAGCCCCGTCCCCGAGTACTTGGAACTTCAAAAGCATAGATGAAGCAGCCGCGCGGGAAACCGTAGAGTGGGCAACGCAAGAGCTAAGGCAACGTTATTCCCACTTTGATGCTGACGACGTAAGGCTCACAGAACGCGGAAACAAAGTCCTCATAAGCGTTCAAGACCTGAGATTTCCTGACAAAGACCGCTGGACGAAACCACAACCCCTCTTTGATGAGAATGGTGACGTTAGGGGCGACGTCTCAAGATTAAAAGGCTTTCAGCAGGCTACTAGGAGCATGTTAGAAAGGTTGCAAACCCTGAATGAAAAGGTTGCGCTAGAAAAACGCGCTGAGGAGCTGCAAAAAACGCTAAAAGAAAGGGAGGTAGAATACGCAAAGCAAACTCAGCTAATTGTCGATGCTGAAAAAAAGTTCGGTAACGAAAGAATGGTAGAAATGAGGAACCAGTCGGATAAAGCTTTGCGCGAAAGGGATAAAGCACAAAGGGACTTAGAGGAGGCTAAAGGCTCAGGCGCCTCCGTTGAGGCGCTGCGGGAAACGTTGGAAGAAAGGGAGGAGGAATACATGAAGCAAAACCAACGGCTCGCCGACGCACATAGAAGGGAGGTCGAATTTAAAAATCAAGAAATAGCTGAGTTGGTAGACCAAAGAACCCAAATTCGACGTGAAAGAAATCAGGCTCAAAGGGCTCTTAACCTCGCCCTGCAAGAGTTAGACTTAATTAAAGACGATACCGATAACCTGCAAACCACCATAGCCGGCTCTTTAGTGGAACGGCGACGGTTAATGGCTGAAATCAATACTAAGGAGGAACAAATCCGGCAAAGAGATCAGGCCATCGAAGACCTGGAGGGGCAAATAGAGCGGCAGCAAGAAGTAATCGAGGACCAAACTCGTACCGAGGAAGAAAGGGAAGCAGCTCAAAAGGAAGTAGATACGCTCGAAATACGCCTTGCGGAATTGCGGGCTCAAAAGGAAAAGCTGGAAAAAGAGCTGGGGCTTACCACCAAGGAAAAGGTAAAAAGAGCTCTGGTGAAGTATGGTATTCCGCTGGCGTTTGCGGTTGCTATTTCGAGCGTAGTAGGAGTTATCCTATCCACGCTTAAGGCTACGGGCGCGGGCGTAAAGAAATTAGGCAATGGGCTGACGGACTTGGGAAAAAAGATGGCAGCCGGTCTTCCTGGGCTGCTGGGTAGCGTTCTTGGCCTGGCGCTTAGGGCCGGCGGAGAACTGCTAAAGTTTGTGGGGAATAACATTTGGATATTAGTCGTAGCTATTGGAGTGGTACTCCTGAAGAAGATGAAGGGTTAATCTTATCCTTATGTATTATGTCGGGCTTATCGTCGTCAGACCTTCGAGGCGTCCTCGACTGGGGATAAGTAAAGATAGTATTCGCACCGCCTTGATAATGCGGAACTAGTGGTATGGCGGTCATGGTGCTAATGGGCTTATGATTCCAAATAGCATCCGGTGGAGAAGGCCCCACAGTATTTATTCCTATGCGACCACGAGTTGCTATGGTCTTACCTCCATCGCTGGGACGAATTTGCAGCTTTGCATATTGGCAATTGGCTATCATATGAAAAGTCGCCGGCCTTTGATCTTCTCCGCTTACTGGAGGGGGCTCAGAGGAAAAATGAACTGGGTTCCTATTGTTAATTTTTTTTCTGTAAGGCAGTAATGGATGGTCATTCTCATCAACGATCCTAAACCCAGCATTGCACGAATACCCCGTATTAAGGCTAATAGTACACACAAGTAATCCCACGCCTCCAACCTTCACCCAAAGATCAGTGTCAAACCATTCATCATTTACGTACTCCTTCTCCTCTAAGTAATAAAGAAACCAATCTTCCTTTACATGTGGGTTCATATATTTCAGCAAACATAGTTTGCTTCTAGAGACTAAGCACCGTAAAAGTGCTAATGGTCTTGTGGTTATAAGCCGTGTCTCTTTGATTTTCTATGCCATTCACGCAAACGCTCCCAGAATCGTCTACGCGTATTTGCAGCTTTACCTTCCCATGGCAATCGGCGACCATGTGAAAAGTCCAAACCGATAGATTTTCCTCGCTGGCTGGGTTGGGCTCTACGGAAAAATGTACAGGCTCCCTGTTGCTCGTCTTCGCGCGCATAGGCTGCAGTATGCCATTCTCATCCAGGAACCTAAAGCCCACGTTGGCATGGCTGCTCGTGCCAATGCAAATACTACAAAGGATTAACTTCTTTCCTGAGTAGTTCAAATTCACGGACATGCCCGTGACATCAACCCAAGATGCCTGGGTGTATTTTTTCTCGCCTGTGTAAGTCGTATAAACACAATCTACTCCAGTTACGTAGGGGTTGTTCATCGCCATATATAATAGCTCAGACCAATGCTTGCAGCGGTTAAGCCGACCTTTAGTAAGTTATGGTCATATTCCTCGGTAACCTTCTTTACTGGTTTCTTTGGTTCGGGTTTTCCTACATGCGCCTTCTTCGATGGTTTTTCTACCTCTTTTTTTGGTTTCTCTACGAAGTGAGTAATGCCCTTGGTCATGTCAGAGTTCACGTCATTCACCCCAAACTTCATATCCTTAGTAGCTCGCTGCAGCTTGTTGTTATAACCCACAACGGAATTGGTGTTAATAACCAAATTACTTGGCATTAACCAACAACCAGGCGACAAAGCGTAATCCAGTCGCACTTTAGACTGCTGCACCGCCAATTGATATCTCTGCACCGATTTAGATATGTCATTTTCTATTATTGCAGACTCAAATAAAGTTAGGAATTCTTGTTGCGTTTCCTGTGAAGCGCCTTGGGATCCAACAATGGGGTTGCGGGTATTTACCTGCGCTCCCAGGATGCAGTACACGAATGCTTCAATGCTACGGTTAATCCTGGCTAGGTTCCTTAAACCTTTTCCTTTCATTAACACAAATGGATCCCAAGTGCCGGGGTAGTTCGTTTGAATTCTAGTAATTAATGAATTATTACCCTTATTACCACCCATATCACTGAACTCTAACTCATTACTTGGGTATTCCTGATGTCCGTAGTCAGCCGGCTTCTCACCATTGGCACCCCAAACGTAAACTATACCCAGCCCATGCGTCTTACCCTCCTTATAACGAAAGTCTTTTTGCTGTGGTTTGAACTCATTAATTAACCTTTCCAGGGCTGCGGCGTCATATCGGTTATTCATTGGATTAAATGCTCCATCTCCTGGTAGGGGTGCGTTAAGCTCCTTCAACAACCTCCTTACCGTAAAGGCAACGTGAAACTGCATAATTGGAATGTGAAACATGTCCGCGGCAACACCACAACCTTTAGTGGCAGCCCAAATAGCAAAGTCTAACTGCTGCGGCCAATACCGCATATTGGGCCCTGCTAACCATTCCCTGGCCTCTTTACCCGACGTATGCTTCAACATCGTATTCTTATAGATATTTCTTAGTATTACGTTAAATGATTGTTTACCCACTGAAATCTTCAGGTGCGTTACCAGCTTTTCGAAGTTGTTTACACCACCTTCAGCATCGTAAAATGGGTAATCTTCCGTGGTTAACAATAAGTTTCTAGGAAAATTAGGTGCTTTATGCACGGGTTTTGGTGGCCTTTCTTTATGAACGGGGTGTACAATCGTCAATCGCTGCACCTGATCACCTACTTGCTCCAGCTTCGAATGTTTCAAATCCTCGTTGCTGTACATCCTAGAGCCGTTATAGTAAATCCCATCGGGTCTCCTTTCGAACTTACTAGGGTCTGCATGCGGAAACATCTTCCTAAAGGCCCTCCAGTTCCAGTAATCCCGGTTGTCGTGATGTGGCTGCTCCTCAATATCATTCCCAAAAGCGTCGTACATTAGTATATATAATGGATGTTATACCATCAGCACCTCAGTTGTACCCAGATGTTCCCAATTATCACGCTACCACTAAGGATACAGGTCCTAACGAATTAAACGCGGAGAATTTCAGGCTTAATAAAGCGAACTTAATCCTGGCTTACTTGGAAGGGCAGACAAAACACTATGAAAAAGTTAGGAAGAAATACGTTAGAGCCCGGACTACGCTACATAAGATTGCGATAACTTCAGGATCCATATCTGTTGTGTTAACGGGCTCTGGCGTTGCTACTTCGCTTACTGGGCCGGGAATAATCGTTGGAGTTCCTTTGGCCGGCGTTGGGGCAACCTGTGGTATTATTTCTGCTGTTGCTACGGGTATTATGAAAAAGCTATCCACGAAAATATCCAAGCATGACACGACAATAGCTCTGTCAAGGGCTAAAGTAAATACAATTACCGATCTTGTCTCAAAGGCTTTGCGTGACAGAAAGATAGACGACGTAGAATTCTCGCTTATTCTGGCCGAAGAAGACAAATACGAGAAATTAAAGTCGGACATAAGGAATAAAAAAACAGTCGTAAAAGATCTTTCCGAGGAATCTCGCAAAAAGATCTATCAAGAAGCGAAAGAAGAGCTTCAAAGAAAGCTTGCTCAGTAAATATCATGACAGGATTCTATTTACATATCGAACGTCAGTCTAGAAATTACGCGTAATATGTTATTGTCGCCTCGAAATCCATCCTAACAGGGGGTGGTTGGGGTCAATTTTGTAAAATATTTCGTAAATTACGTCAGGATAATAAGGAATATCCTTATCCAGCCGACAAAACATCCACTCGGCTTTTGTCATATCAGAAACCTCAGGAATAGACTTACCGGTAATTTCAGACAAAATGTAAGAGATGTCTTTGTAATATTTCCCTAGTCTTAATTTTTTCAGCGTTTTCCGTAGGCTTTGTGGCGTTGGTTCTTCTAAATGGTCTATGATTTTCTTCTTTACTTCGTTGTTTAAATATACCGGATGTAAACCTTGGATATGACTCATCCAGTCCCTGAAGTATTTTATTCTCTCATATGGCGTTTTCGTACGACCTCCATTGGCGTAATATTGCTCTTTGGTAGCATTTGGTACGGCATTACGAATATTCTTACCACACTCGTAACACTGTGCTGACGTGTCATCTTCTATTTGCATTTTCTTACCACAACACCAAAAGGGTTCTGGCTTAGGTACGATAACTTTAGGTCTTAGACAAATTATGCAAAAGTCGTTAACGAACTTCTTACATTCGTGCATCGTATATTTATAAGATATTTTAACCTCCGTTTGCGATAAATCTGCTGTACCCGTCTTCGTAAATCCGCGAGTTAAACCCGTATATCTTTGGCATCAATCGCGAGTCCCCCTACCTGCTGCTCAGTGAATAAAGTTATTGGATAACAGCATCGACGTATCCACTGAATAAGGATTTGTCCGCCGGATAGCGCAATACACCCTCCGTACAACCGGGCTCAGATCGGATCGAGATTGTAAATGTTAACTAAATGTAAGCAAAAAGGAA
Organism: Actinia tenebrosa; assembly: GCF_029948245.1. Taxonomy (NCBI): domain Eukaryota; kingdom Metazoa; phylum Cnidaria; class Anthozoa; order Actiniaria; family Actiniidae; genus Actinia; species Actinia tenebrosa. Next base: position 14,386,319 of record NW_028292581.1, on the reverse strand, counting down.
ATAATGGTCATTCATTCTAAAACAATTATTGAAAGTTAAAGTTAGGTTCGAATCCAATAAATGATTTTTGAAAGGACAAAATGATGTGAAGAGCGAGAGAATCTTATCTGGATGGGATTGGACGCGTTCACATACAAAAATAGTCCCTTTATCAGTTCTCTGCGCCATCTTGAAAGGAAGCTATGCATGCCTTTGCATCTTGCATCGAAGCGAGACAAATGGTGGCAATTACGGCGGCCATCTTGAATGATGGGTTGCCAAGAGGGCAAACGTAGAAACTTTATAAGGCCTAGAGTGGCTGCGTAATTACGGCGGCCATCTTGAATAATGGGTTGCCAAGAGGGCAAACGTAGAAACTTTATAAGGCCTAGAGTGGCGGGGTAATTGCGTTTTCAAATAATTTGACTGGAAATTTTGATGTTTTCTCCAACTACCACTTCAAATTCAATTGCTTTTATGGTGTTCTTCTAATTGAAAATCATAAACTTTTATAAAAAGACAACCTGACAGTTGTATACAGTCAAGAGAATATTCTCTTCATACACTTTATTTTTTCCCAACAGTTGCCCCCTCAGAATCTCATAATTTCTAAATTAAAACAAAATTTAAGATGGCCGCCGTATCGTTAAAAAGCTTTATTAAATATGATGTTCTAGCCCGAAGGCATGCATCATTGTAGAGACTGACTAGCCGGTCCCCAGACCGTACCCAGAAAATCCCTTCAAATTCAACTTTCCCCTATGAATGATGCCAATGTATTAAAAATAGCGCTTATAAAGCGCATGTGGCACTGCTAGTAATCGAATTTATAGTTTCATAGAAATTCGTGGAAGATATCCATTTAATGAGTTTTTGATGTGGTGATATGATGTCGTTTGATGTTTTATATTAGTTGAAATAGTATATAATACGAAGATAGAAACTGTGGAAGCTTACAGAAATAGTATAAACGGAAATGGCGGTAAATCATACTTTTTTTTTAATCATTTCCTATTTCGAGCTTCAGTCATTTTGCGATAGAATTTACAGGATATAATATTGATATAATATACTCAATTATCCCACATTGGGGCTCAATATTCCTCTTTCGAGGCTCAATTATCCAACAATGTCTCAGTTTTCCGGTAATAAGGCTCCATATCCTGCTTTCGAGGATGATGTATTTCTTTTGTTTGCACTTTTGTTATTTGCATCTGTAAAAAATTCAGCTGCTTCTGGTTCCTGATGTTCAATGATCGAAATCTCCGTAAACATTGGCCTGTTATAACTCGGTTAAACCTTTCATTTTCTCCGCTTGATCTCGTAGACCATGAGGTAGTTTTCGGGAAAACGACCTAACAACGAGTAAACAACGACATTTATACGTTTGAGCGTTGATTGGTTCCAAGGGTTCGGATATTTTCTAGAAGATACGAGAAGGTATTGATCGTTTCGCTTGGCATCTGATCATCTGATACTGCTACGAAATGTGGGGTTTCTGTTTAAAATTTACTCACTCACGGACATGGATCGATAGCATAGTGGTACTGCTTGTGCCAATTTGATACATTACAACCGCAGTACAAATATATATTTCATATATATTCACACACACACACATATACATATCCAAATTGGCAACTTTTGTTGTAAATCTAATTTATTTTTGTTCACAAATACGCTATAGTTTTTCACCTTTTTGTAAGAATTGGTTTTAAAACTATTTTTTTTATAACGACGTTTTTCATATGTCTAGATTAATAAGAATTCCGAATAAACACTGTAAAGTATTCCATATTTTATGACGGAAATTTACATATGTTTCACTATTCTAAATGAAACTCTGTCAGTGTTGTGCCCCCCATAGTAAATCATTATTGGAATTGCTTTAGACGAACAATGCGAATTCAAATGAACGAACATTTACCTAAGAAAGTAAATAGTGAGAACGGAAATTTCCCCATAAAACCTCATTTGTAAAAATATCGCAATTCTGCGTTAATAGATATTTAACATTAATATTAACTATTGGCGGAATGCTAAACTTTTTGATAAAATAATGATTATTCACGTCGGGCACGCACGTCCTCAAAAATGCCGACTTTCGCCATTCATAATGTACAGCGGTATAACGTACGAAAGAAAATACAAAATGGCGGCTTGTTTGACGGTTGAGGAAGTCTTGGAGGAAGTTTGGAGGGATTCTGGTGATGATAATGACGTCGATAGGTTGGAAGATGATCTGGGAGAGGAAGAGGATGTGGAGAAGTCAAAGTTGTTGAAGTGGGTGGAAAATTTTGATGGTGGGAATGTGTTTGATGGAGAGTTTTTTAGGAGAGGAGCGGTGGATTTGCTGTTGCCTTTGTTACGTTTGTCAAGCAGGATATCAGAATGCAATTCATCCGAGGTTGATGCTCGAATTAATGGTAAGATTTATTGTCATAAACGGTTAAGGAATTTAGTTTACTATATTATATTGACGAGATTAACATTAGACCTCCATTTTGTTTGTTCTAGGAACTCACTAACCCAGAAACTATATATTTTTATCGATTCTTTACAAATAATTAAGTGGACAGGCATGATCTTTACATACAAATATAATTTTATAACACATTTGTAGTTGTAGTACCATCCCTTTTTTGTCACTTTTGATATCCCATAGGTTATATTTTACTTTCTGTGATGATGATTATACGTGTGTAATTTTATTTCTAATAAACGCAATAAAAGCAATAAAAGCTTATCCATGCATGGATTAACACCAATATACGAGAAGCAAAAATACATGTTACACTCATTACGACTTCAAATTATATATCATTAATGTAATAACTTATAAGAGTTAATTATTGTTTATACTCCCAGTTAACATTTACGAAAATAAAGGTTGTTGATATTTGATCCACTGTGTATTTTAGTTGCCCATGTACTGATCTCCCATACAATAACGACTGGCTCAATACTAGATAGCGAGGCTAGGCTGTGGTTAAGGCAAATTTATCGACGGTTGTCTGGACGAGTTTCAATAAGACGGCCCTACTATGCTGAAATACACCGCAATATCCCATACGCAATAGTACAAGCCATGTCGTTAGTCATCCAGCAGTGTCCTGATGAGCTTAAGGAACCTGTCTGTTACTCATCAAAAAACAAGAAAGGCCATGTTATTAGTTTTACCACCCGGGATGCAGTTATTTGGTTCCTTAGTGTAATTACCAGTATGAGTAAAATAGAAGTGAGAGCCTTCTTGACCAAGAAGTTGAAAGGTGCGAGGAGAAACAAACACAGAGTTAAAGTGCTTGTAGAAGATGGTAAGGATTTTGCCTTTGTATACTATCATAACAAAGGGCTGATGTCCATCCAGTTTCACTATGGTGAATGGAACACACATGATTACCCTCAACATCCATGCCAACTTACTTGAAAAAAGAAAATAAATATTGTTAAGCATAGGCATATTACTGTTTACATGTAGGTCTATTCTAGATCGAATTAGGATTTAAAAGGTGATTTTTGCTGAATGAGGAAAACTGGATAAATACCCTCAAAGCAGAGGAGGAAATCAACAAACCTTACTTAAATAGCCAGGAGTAGATCCACGCCTCCCTGAGAATCAATTTATTGCTTTATTCTATTATCTAGTTTTGCCACAGGATTTTTTATATGTTTGGGCGCTCTCCCTCCCCCCACAATATTCCTGGATCCACCTTTGGCTATTTATAAAAAAAGGAAATACTGCAAGGGAGATAATGGTTTTATATTTCAAATAAAATCACTATCAAAACAAAAACAAAAGAAAAGATGTAATACTCTAAGTTGTCAGTAGTATTTAAATAGTGTTTTAATTTTAAGTAAAAGTACCACAAAATCATCAAGCATAACTTTTGAATGAAGAAAGGCATCTATTATATGAAGGCGAAAAGAAGTATTACAAGACTGTCTTTCATACATATATTTATATTTACAGTGATAAAAATGCTAATTAATCAACACAAAAAGAAATATTAGACTCTCAATATTGTGAAGCAAAATTGAACTGATTTTTACATTAAGTCAGACACATGCTGATATAATAATAAATAATAAGAAATTCTATACTTAAACACACTTTTCTGTATACAAAAAAACTTATATTTATATTTACAGTGATAAAAATGCTATAAAAATATTTAAAATCCAGGTAAAAAGAATTAGAGTACAAACACTAAAAGTGTGCAACACTTTGCACTATTTAGTAGTAAATACTGCTAATTAAAAGGGTTAGCATTATTTAGCAGTATTAAGTGGTATTTAATAATGGTACACACTTATAGTTTTGTACTCTATTACAAGACTGTCACTATTATTAAGCAAAACTTAACTGATTTTTACATTAAGCCAGAAGCATGCTGTGATAGAGTGCTTTTAGTCTCGCTGTTGAATAGGTGATGTCACCTTAATTAAATAAGTAAACTACTATTTTAGCTGATGTCACCTAAATTTGAAACTACGACTAAACTGCTACTTAGATCAGGGGGAGAAACAGTGATACAATACATACAAATGAATGTCTATTCACTCATTCTCTGGAAAACAACTTGCACTTTTACTATTTTAGGTGACGCCAACTAAATAGTTATCTAAGTTAGATACATTTATCAAACTATTCAACAGTTTGACTGAATGCACTCTAGAGTAATAAATAATAAGGAATTCTATACTTAAATACACATTTCTGTATTATATAATAAATAACTTGATTTTTGAAGTCTTACATACATATATTTATAGTTATAGTTACAGTGATAAAACATTTGCAAAAAATATTTACTTTGTAATCATTTTGATAAATATGCTGTACAAATCTTGTTATAATGGTTAATGTTTTGTTTTTTTCTCTTAAGTTTCAATGAAATTAAAAAAATAAATCTAAATTTTATATCTTATAAGTGGAATATTCTTAAATTAAGGTTAATAAATGGAAGAGCCTTGGAGGCAGTTACTGTAAATCTATGTGTTTGTTAGACTGAATTGTCACAAGAAAGCCTTTGGTACTTACACTGCTCATGTTGTTAGCATAAATCAACAACCGACCCCCTATCATAACGGAAAATCAGTTAATAAGTTGGAAATTGGTTTATTAAAAATCATACTTTAAAAGTCATTGAACAAAAAATACTGAATTATTTTTTTACGCACATCATGAGGTCTGCACATGCCATAATTATAACCAAAGCATTAAGTCTGCCCCCTCCCAGCCTATCTGAATTAGGGGATATTCTATTACCGATCAAAAACTAAGTGACTGACTGCTGACTGACAGACTGACTACCTTCTCATTTACTATAAAACTGACATCAAATATTTTGTTTTCATGTTTAATACTTACATCATCCTGTTATGTGTGCTAGTCTTTGAAACTCAGGACAACCTTCATACACTTATAATATTTATGAAAACACTGTGCTGCTCAAGTCATGTTGTTTATCAAAACAGATTTGTGCCAAAACATGGCACCATAAGTAAATAATATTCCATAGCAATCGACGTTATACACTTTAAAAGTAATTACAAGGTGTTTTGTTGGAATATGTAGTTCCAGAAATTATCCATACCCCCACAGAGGAATTAAGTATTTCCTCCGAGGGGGAAAGGAAAATTACAGAGTTTGTATGGAAGAATGGAATTAAGGGGTTGGGGGGTCTTTAAAAAATTCCCTCATTGGGGATTGGGGATGGATATTTTCTGGGAGTACACAATACTTCTTATACCCTAGCCCTGTGTTTTATTTTCTTTTGGACAACAAGTTTTTCCCTTGAGTTACACTGGCAACTACCTTCTCTCTGAGAGGATGTAGGCAGAATACACACTGTGATTCAGATGGTTCCTTGTGATATCCACAATAACAGTAATTGGGATCATGCAATGCTCTTTTTGGAATGTAACTCAGATTTCTTGATGAAAGCAAACCACCATTGTATCCCCTTTCGCGAAGCCACAGAAGAGATACATACTCATGTCTAAAGATCTGCTGCCACCGCAAATGATAGATTGTGTTTTTACTGTATCTAGCTATAGATTGATGCTTAGATTCCCTCCCTTCCATGGAATTGAGAGCTAAACCTAAGTCATACCTGTCTTTCATTTCCCTGACATGAACTGGAACAATGTTACCTAGATGCCAGACAGTGGGATGAAAAGTAAAGAAAAGCATGTTAATTCTAAAGAACTCTTTACATTTCTTTTCAAGTTCACTAACCTGTTCTTGTGAAATCTCTAAGCGATTAAACAAAGATACACAATCTCTCAGTATGACAGAAGTATGAAAGAATGTGTAGTTTACTTTCATTCTGGGTCCCTTTACCTGCAGAAGGCTCAATAGCCGCAATTAAATACATAAAACCATGCAAGAACCCCCTTGATTCCTTCCCTGTAAACCTGAAATCAATGCTCTTTCCATTACCATGGGTATCATTAAACCACTTTATAGCACTCTTTGCAAGCCTGGATAGATGACATTCTGTCTTTAAGGCCATGACATATTTTGAAAATGGAGAACTAGAATGAATCTGGAAAAAATTAGTAACTGATGATGGTATTGCAGACAATGATAAAGCCTCATTTAAAAGGTAGCGATGCGCAAGGGCACATGCATTGTTTTTTAAGTGCAGGGGTTCAATATGTACTCTGTCAACTAGTTCTCTAATTGGAGGTACAAACTCTTGCCTGCTGTTGCAGGATGATATGAACTTTGTTAAATTTGTCCTCTTAGTTGAGTCAGCTAGATTCTTCTTAGACATTATTTTCTTTTCCTCATCTACTTTCTTTGATACTTTTAACCGGTCTGAATATTTCCAAGGCTTCCAATCATTTTCCTTTTGGCTTCCAAATGTTCCATCTATTTTAACACCATTGTCAAAGTTCACATCTGCAAAAGAAGAGAAAAATTTTGCACTGTTACTGAGCTCTCCTGCAAGGAAAGCAACCATTTTCATATCGTTTGGAAATTCCCCAAATCGAAATTTCACATCAACAGATTTACCATTGTGCGATAAAGTAAAAACATCATTTTCAATAGAATAAATTTGCTTAACAAGCATAGCAACATACCTTTGTACTGGAAGACAGGTTTCACTGCAATTTGCTCCAAACAAAAGATAGTTCTCGTTACAGCTTAATATTCCTCTCCCAATATTCAAAAAACTTATTAACCAGGAACAAGCTGTGTCGTACTTACCAAAGGGAGCTCCATCACCACCCAATGACACAATAAATGTATAAGGTTCATTGTTAAACCACACAAGATCATAGTCAGTATTACTGGATAAATAAAACTTACCTAACATTATTAAAGTATCTTTAAGATCACGATAGCAGCCACTTACCTTATCTTCCTCTCTCATCCCTTCACACAAAGTGTCACACACACTATACACAGTACCCATAGGGATTGACTTAACAAAGGTTATAAGTTTATGATATGGTACAAGCCTAGGATATGGTAAATGAGCAACAGAAATACGCAAAGTCTTCTTAGTCTTTGGATCACGCTTATACGAGCTGTCTCTATAAACCTTACGATACTTTTTTTTACTCATTACACCCCCACTATAATAAACTGCAATGCTTCTTGTCATATTTTCTTTAGTTGCTTCATATCTTATTACTTCTGGCTTAAAAACCTTAGGCAACACTTCCTTCACTACCTTACTACTTTTAGATAAAACATCCACTAACACAGTTTTACAACATTTTGTGACCGCTGTGTCTATTAACCCAACCTCAGCTGGAACACTTGACTCTTGACTTGCTCCATTTATTTCTTTAGCTGCCTGAAACATCTCTCTTCTTCTCTTCGTTACAACTGACTTGCTTCCTTCTATCTTTCCATTTTCTTTCAAAGTTGTTGGTGTCTTCCTTCTATTTCTTACTGCTTGATCTGACAAAAAACTCCCTTCAATACTCAGCAACCTGTCTTTCTGTCTTCCACTCAACTCCTCCCCTATTTCAACCATTTCCTCTACTTCATCTACTTTCTTTCCTATCTACACCAAAATACAATAACATATAAGCTTATATGTAATAACTTTAGTAAGAATAATATAATATTCATGTTTGTCCTTTTTCAGATGTACACATCAATATTGTCAATTGAAAGCATAATTATTTTTTACGATTAAGCTTAAATGTGATAAATTTATAATAAATAAAATAATAATTTGATGCATGAAGTAGCAAAAACTGCTAGGTTTCAATGAGCTGATATATATAATAGTCTATGAATCTCATCTGCTCCAAAGGGTGGTAAAACACTGACAAATAATAAACCTGTCAACCACAAAGAATCCTATTGAAAGGATTGTGATTGATCAGCTGATGAACATGAAACAGCAAGGCAAAGCATCAAGTGACACCCAGCAATACTGTCTTCCTTCCTCTTACTGTACATAATCATTTGATATTCATTTCATTTTTAATAACAGTATGTATTAGGGTAAGTTTTAATTTAAGGTAAAAAATCATGTCTTCTATAATCTAGATGTACGTTCAAGCTTCAGCTAACGCGCGTACGTGAGTTAAAAGTTTAAATACCAGATTATCACTGAACGATGTAAACAAAAATGACTATAAGTTGACATATAAGTAGTGGTAAATCTTACCTTTTCTTCCAAATAACGAAGTCTATCGTATTTCTCCTTCAAAACCTTTTCCTTTGACCTTATATCCTCTTCCACATCTTCCAACTCCTTCGTTAGGTCTTCCATTCTTCGATTCCTCATGAAAAGTTTTTCTCGTAGTTCTTTTTGTTGTTTCATGAACTGTCCCACTCCAAATCGTGGCATCGTGGCATAAAATGTGTGCGAAAAACAATTTTTTTGGAAGAAATCAAAGACAAATTTCAAAAAACTAAAAAGAACACATCTTGGCTCAATCACAAAGGATTCTCATAACATAATTTTCAAAGCTTTACGTTTAGGTTCCTTAAAAATAAAACAAGGCTTAAAACACGTTATTTTCGATTTTCAAGACATTTTGTGATCATTAGCCTTAAAAACATGATTAAAAAAAAATTTTCAAGACCAAAACACGGCCATGTTTGGTATCAAAACAAGCCTTGAGCAAAGCTCCCTCATTTCCCGCCAACTTCGATACGATCAGAAATACACGATTGCTCTACGATCAAGCCGAAAAGATCACGAAGCCGTTAATCGAAATGTAGATTCCAGTCTCCGATAGTTGTCTCACGTCCAATATGGCGGACAGTGAAATTTATCGCGACATTTTCGAGGGCGCGCGTGCCCGACGTGATTATTCCCATCGGTTTTGAAAATTTCTAGCATTAAATTTTTCTGACTATAGTTAGTTTCAGTTTTGAGTCGGTATATGAATTCAAAATCATTAATAACTAACGTTTCACTTACCTGTGAAGTCTGTAATTTTATACTTTTAAAAGTCAATAGCGATAAGATTATAATGCCAAATATCGATAGAAGCACATTAACAAGAAAGGAATATCGCACAGCCTTCTTGAAATATTCTCCACGATAGACATGGACTGGTTTATCGCCGAGATCGATATCCAAGACTGAAATAAGTGTCGTCAAAGATACAATGACAGCTGAGCCCCAAACAACTGCTATCCCAATGGAAGCCTTAGCTTTGGAAGTCCATGCTTTGTAAGTCATACCAAAAGCTATCGCCACATAACGTTCTAACATCATTATCACCATCGAATAAACGTTTAAGATGATAAATGTTACATACAGCAAGACAGTAACCCATGACGTGGTTTTGCCGCCAAATTCTTTGCTCATTATAACGTTGTCCAAAATTAACAGAGGTAGATTGACGATCGTATTTAAAAGATTCACTGTACAATGATTTGCTAAAAAGAGATTTGGAATAGTACGGAGTCTTTTGTATCGTATCAGCAAAATATAAATGCAGAAATTCCAGGTTACAGACGAGAGAAAGAGTACCAAGACCAAAACTAGTTGGAGTATTATTTCAGATTGAGATTTCACGATGTCCGTTTGAATAGCGCTGGTGTTGTTGATTCGGTTTGTGTTCCACATTTTGCTCTCACCCAGCTTGTGGCCTATGTCTTCTATAGAGTCAATACTAGTATCTCGGCTGTAAGTCTTCTAGCTCGAGCAAATTGACCGTTTTCTCAAGGTTGCGTGCGCATCCAAATTTAAGGACCTTGACGGGGCAGAACACGAGTATTATCACTTTGCATTGCTATGAATTTTTTTCGAAAAGAATTCATAAAATTGATTATTCTCCTGCTTTAAATATAAAACTGTCTTCTCAATTTTACTGAATTTGCGTTTTTCAGTTTTGTGGCCCGTCAAATTGGATGCGCACGCAACCTTGAGAAGACGGTCTGTTGATTTACTTTTTACAGTCTTCAAAGTCTTTTTTGATATTGTCATCGGGGAAGTTAAATGCATGTTTGTTCGAGTACCTAAGTTCTTTATTTTCGAGCGTTTTTAAGGCTCTTGGCACGACTTCGATTTCTTTGCAAATCTTTCTGTCAGACAATTTTCTATTCGTATAGGAAATCGCACGAACTCGAGTACAATTTGGAAATTAATAGACACGAGTAATGTTTTGAAAGTTCTTGTAATTGCACGAGCCTTTAGGCGAGTACAATTAAAGAACTTTCAAAACATTACGAGTGTCTATTAATTCCAAATTGTACGAGAAGATCGTGCGATTTTTTGTTTATAGTTCACTCAACAAAATTTCAGTAAAAAATGCGAAGCGACGCCGTTCATCTTTGTCTATTTGGCAGCCGATTTTTAGTCCATCGCGCAACTGAAATGCATAAAAAAGATTAGTTCTAACGGCTTTAAAATTTTATTTATATGTTTTTTAAGTACAAAATGATAGAAAATAATTGTTTTAACATTGTTTTGGCCGTGTTGCCATAGCGACTTAATTCGGTACTCCTACGGAGTACAATTAACGCTATAATTGTACTCCTCTAGACCAATCAGAGTCGAGTAATTTTGTTGAGTGTACTATAAAAGTAGAAATTTTCGTTTCACACGCGCGGCACTAAAAAGATTGGAATCTTGAGGGATAAAAATAATCCTTATCATTTGTTAATATACACTTCCTCCATAAATTTATATCAGCATGTATGAGACAATAACATCTGTATTTTACTAATAAAACTTGAAGTAACTTTTATTGTGCTCAAACGAGCTGAGTTCACTTAATTTTCCATTCAGTTCTCCTTTCTTGTTTTGGTGTTACTGACATTTTCTTCTCCTAACAATTTTGTTCAGTGTGCTTCCGTTCTGCAAACCGTTTGGAGGTCAGTGAAGTTTTTTTTTTAAACAAATTTCCTCAGTATAGACATACAGTATAAATCAAATAATTGAAAATTTGATTGATTGATTGAATGAAAGAGAGAACATCATGATTCAATAAGAAAAATGTCAAATAAAACTAAGCTATACAGAGACATAAAACCGGATCTTAGTAATTCGTGCGAATTCATGAAAGTTAAGCTCACACGCCCACTCGCGCACAAGACGTTAATTATAATTAATTTTTGCCTCGCAAAACGTTCAAATAATGTGCTATCAAACTTCAATGCTTTTATTAATGTTAGAGAATAAGAGTTCATCTATTTTGAAAATCATTGATAGCCCTGTTGTGTAAACACTCTTTAATCTTCGAAATTGTCTCCCTCTTAATGTCTTTTTTTGCATGAAACATCCGAAATGCTCGGCTTGAACGGACGTAAACAATTATCGTAAAGCCAACGGCATACGTCTCTTTATTCGATAAAAGCAATTTTACGTGACTATACTGGACTCGTTTTTCCGCATTTTTTATTTTAATTCAGTCAAACACAAACTTTATCATGAATAAGACCACTGAGCAACATATGTGTGACCATTAAATAATGAGGGTGCCAATGGGGGTACCCAATTTTCATTTAACTACTAATTTTTCGGCTGAATCTCATTTAGCTATAATAATTTTACGAACGCTAGCCATAATTAATGTTAAGCAAAATAATGAAATCTCAGTTAATTAAGACTAATTTTAGGTTATTTGTCAGTTAACTACTATTTTAATTTTTGTCCAATTGTCAGTAAACTACTAACGTCATTGGCACCACCCTCTTTTAAAAATATAAACAATTATCGCAAAGAACCATTCAGTCTCTTCATATTTGATCAATAATCAGTTTTGCATTTCCTTTTTTCCGCGTTATTTACCGATTCACACGCACTCACTGAACACAACACAAGACCACCGCGACCAACGTAAGACTAATTTCAGTTAAATTAGATGAAAAAACAAATTTACTAGAACAATTGACTGCTTTGATTTATTTAGAATGAGTTTCTTTAGACCTTACGAACGAATAGGTGTCATAGACGATCTGGTATCATTATTCTTTCGTTTCTATTTTGCGCTCTTTTTAAATCTCAACTTGCCGCTCAATAGAGGTTTACCCTTAGAAGCTAACCTGCCCCTGATACAATTGTGATTAATAGATGAATCGTCAAATATCGGCTTGATTTGAGTGTTGCGTCTTTAAGTTATATACTTCCACTGTATGTCAATGACATTGACTCGTCATCCTAATCTTCATAAATATACGCACAAGTGGTGTTTAAAAGCATCATCATTATTCTCAAGGTTTCCACAATGTTTATTGTGAATTTGGTTTCTGATAATGGCTATGTTTTTAGGGACTGTTCATTAATTATGCCTCAGGGTGGGCTGGAGGAAAAATCTAAAAAAAACCTTGGAAAGATTCACAACCCCCAAATTCTATCTAAAAAAATTTGAGACCCCCCTCCTTGTGACCTTTTAGAAAAATACCCCCACCCCACCCCTCCACCCCACCCCCCACCCCACCCACACCCCACCCCACCCCACCCCACCCCATGAAAATGTACTTGAATACTTTTTACATACTATTGAATGCAGATAAACACTGGATACTCTTGTTGCTGCTCTGCCGAATCTTGTTGTAATTCTTTCTGGTATATAACAACTTTTGCTTTATATATAATATACCACTAAATACTGCTAAATTATGCTAATCCTATTGTTTTCTATTGTTTAATTAGCACTATTTACTATTAAATAGTGCAAAGTGTTGCACACTTTTGACACTTTTAGTGTTTGTACTCTAAACTGTTGGTGAAATTTTCTGACATACCTTAATTATTTGTTTCAACCCCCCACCCCCCCCCCCCCCACCTTTTAAGTCAACAAATACTATTAAAGCCCCCCCTTCTTTGTGTGATTTTTTTTCAAAGACTCCCTACTTTTCCTTGGCCGCCCAAACCCCCGCCCCCCAAGGCATAATTAATGAACAGTCCTTAGTACTAATGTATTCAAATACCTTCAAAAGCAACATTCAAACGCATGAAAATATTTCACCATTCAACTGTTGAATTTATGTAGAATCAATACTGAAAGTATCGTATCGGGAGTGACAGGCGACAGAAAAACGACAAGTCCTCTACTTTCACTATTTTTTCATTTAACTGAGTTTAATGCTCCAAATTTTTTAACGTTTCATTTGTGTCACTGCTGCTCGACTTGTGACGAAATTTTCTACTTAGTATTCACGAAAATGTCAGTTTTCTGCGGATCAAAATATCACCTCTCCCAAAGTACTCGTCTTTATATCTCAAATACGCATTCAATAAATTTTGGTATCGTTTGATATTTTGCTTTATTATATAATTACCAATGAAATATCTATTTTTCTCTATTTCGATCAACTGATATCTTCACATGTGAAAATAACGTTTCACGTGTGAAAATAACACCATTGCGATGGCTATTCAAAAATACACGGAAAGAATTGCCTGAAAAAGCCAAAACATATTTTCATTGATAATTATATAATAAACAGAATATTACATGGGCGCTTGGAGATACGAAATTTATCTTCTCGTGTAGAAAATCTCTCACTTTTCAACACTCGAAGATAAATTTCGTATCTCCGCGCGCCCATGTAATATCCTCTATATTTGGCTCCAAAAGAACGTGTTTACAAAATATTGAGCTTATTTAAAAATACGTAGAGCTATCCTTATGGCGAAAGGCCAAAAACCGTTTTTTCTACCCTGTCATCAGGAGTTAGGTGCACTTTGCCAAAATGGATCTAACCGCACAGAATCTTGCATTGAAAATAACGAAGGGAGGGGAGGGGCCGCTGTGAATCTTGAGAACCAAAAACTTGGTAACCTCGCTTATAGTGCCTAGTCCCCTACCGGTCGTGTCCACGGTGGCAAAGTTTTGATCAGAAGGAAAAGATTCCCATAGAAATCTTACAACAAGACTTGATTCCTCTGCCTTTGAACCAAAATCTTCCCTGAAAACAAGATGTATAAGGTTATTATTCTCATTGGAGGTCCCATGAAAGGTAAGCGATTGATTACCTTAGTTCTACGTTTTTCGATCCATTGGATGTTGGATTTGTCAGAAATGTTTATAGAATTTGAGGCTTATTTTATGATCATTGACTTTATTTTGTTCTCACGGTAAAATAAAAGAATTCCAAGCTGATGCTTTTGATTATTTTGTCTTGTAGGGACGCGATTTCGTCCTCTTTCTTTGGAGCTTCCAAAGCCGTTGTTCCCAGTTGGAGGATTTCCTATCATACATCACCACATCGAAGCTTGTAAACAGGTTGGTATTTGTTGTTTTAAATATCGAGATTTGCTGTACTATAACTTCAAACTTCATTCATAATAAATTATTAAATTACCCTTTCTTGATAGAAGATAGGATATAACTACGTTAAAAGTTTAGGCTTTACTGTTTTTCAATTTTTTCTTTTGAGGAGTTTTAATTTATCTGTTATTATATAAATTTTACTATGGAAGCTTCCTGCCTTGATGAAGTGACGTGGAACGTCTTGTCCAGTTACAAACTCTTGTTCCCAACAGACCTTTTAAGCTTCATATGGAAATTACCCATTTCAGATCACATGACATTCCCTTGAGAAGCATTGTAAGTTCTATTATGACAAACGAGTTAAAATATTATTACTATCACTCATAAATTTGGTTAATGCTTTTTTTTTTGTCTGAAGATCCCAGACTTAAGAGAAGTGATTTTGATAGGTTTCTATCAATCCAGTGAGCCACTATCCAAGTTTATTGCATCGGCACAGCAGGAGTTTGGAATAATAATAAGGTAAACTACTCACTGACAAACTAATCTACCATCATGATATGACTAATGCTCCATGAAGTCAAATACGAGGATTGGTAGCTCAGTGGTTAGAGCATGGCACCAGAATCGCAAGGGCACGGGTTCAAATCCCATTCAAGACTCAGAATTTTTTCTGAGTCTTTCAATTTGCAGCTGCATTAGTTGCTTCATATACTGCGAGGATCAGCTCAATTTGATATGATACGACTAGTCAGTTATATTGCATTAGGGTTTTTCTCCAAGTTCTCTGCATGTTTTTTTAGGAAATGATATGTGGTCAGAATGAGAAATTATTAGGGCTTTTTTGTATGACTGTGTGTGAAAAGCTCACAGCATGAACACAGTTATGACATGGCAAGGCTTGCACTAGACCAATCACATTACAAGATAAATATTTACTCTCCATCCAATCAAATACCTGAAACAGGGCATGAACATGGTGTGGACATGATCACTCTAAAGCCACAGCACTGCCTTAGTATACCAGATCAATCACAATGTGCAAGAAAAAAATCAGTCAATAAAAATTCTAGGAAACATGATCTCGGCAAGGCACACATATATGGTATCAAGCTAAATAGCTGTCTAAGATCATGTTAACACTTGGTTCCTGAACATGGTGCTCCAAAGCACAATTTGTGCCTTTCAATAAATGTTAGGAAATCTATGCTTTTGAATTACCCAGGGAAACTTCAGGGTCTGGTAATGACAGTGCCCAAGCACAAGATTGGGACCTTGTACACTTGGACTCAAAGTGCCCCATCATTCCATAGGGTACTCCAGGGTAAAAGAATTGGGCATGCTCATTGAAAATGTTCAAAAATATGTACCTTTAAAAGATACAAGAAATCATTTGAAAAGGGCATGGCTGGACATTTTCAACCCCTAGGAGATACTGACACAAAAATTACACGTATAAAATGTTCAAAATATTTAGTTCCTGAGTTCGAAGATGTGCCTGAGCTACAATGTATGCATAATTATTATTAATACAAAAAGCAATGGGCTCTTTCTTTTTCAATACCCTAAAATTCTAAACTTTATATTTTGACCCTAATTTGATATACCAAATAATTACGAATTCTTTCCCATAAGAGATACAACAAGCATGTACCCAATATTTTTGCCAAAGAGTCTCTCTATAAATATACAGGTACCCCCCTTCTGAGCCAATCACTTTAAGTACAAACACACTCTAAGAGTCCGTGGTATTTCGAGGGTAATATCCATGGTATCCCATTCCTTCCCTTCAGATACCTTCAAGAATATCAACCACTGGGTACCGTTGGCGGCATCTATCATTTTCGTGACCAGATATCATTTGGGAATCCAGAGGGACTGGTAGTGATCAATGCTGACATTAGTTGTGACTTTCCATTCAAAGAACTCCTAAAATTCTACAAGCAACATCCAGGGAAGCATGCTATTATGGCAACAGAGGTAAAAACATCAAAGATACAGTGACACTTTATCTTTCTAACTCCTCTTAGTTACGGTTGGTATGTCCCACAAGCTAGGGCTGAACCATGATTGGTTGTTTTTGGAGTATTATCAAAATGGCAAAGAAAGATTACACAATGGTTAAAGTTTGTTTTTGTTGTTGTTGTGTGCAGGCAAACAGAAAGCAGGCTCAAAACTATGGATGTCTTGTAGAAAAAGAAGATTGTCATGAGGTATATAATAGTCCTTTTTCTCATTCGGTAAATTATGTGTTTTATGACTACAGACTCATTTGTACGGGCTTAGCCTCGTTTAACAGCCAATCATTTGCAAAAGTCAACTGTAATATAAAGAATGTGCAAGTTCTACAATGCGAATGTTTTGAAATCCCAATTTTATGAATTAATTTGGTGGGTACCGATACATACCCCCCCCCCCCCCCCAGAGATCTATTCAAGTGCTCGATACTGGGGGTTGTAGTGGCAATTTCTATTCACAAATATGTTTTTTAGCATACATGCAGACAGACAGTCCATTCATTTCTGTGATTTGGCTTTGAGTTTTGGAGATATTTGGGGATAAAATCTAAGATTTCACTTCCAGAGGTGGTGGGTACCGAGTTTCACCACCCCTCCCCCCTAAACCGGGTCCCGTGAGATGACAATTGTTTTGCCCTCATCCATAATAAGTTATTATTATTTTTACAATAACTTTCTCGCGCGCTGATTGGGTTATTTTTTATCATCAATAAGAGGATAGACACATGAAGCTGAAGTCAACGTGTGAGTGCTCTTTCTGTTGGTTGTTTTGACCACTAAAAATGAGAAGTTTTTATCGTTTTTGAAATTGAAATTTAACAAATAGATATCAGTTTTTTATGTGTCTGTCCTCTTATTGACAATAAATTGCATCATCACATTGTCAGACAGACACATAAAAAACTGATGTCTATTTGAAACAGTAATGATGAAAAGGTAAATTATACACCGTGAAAAGATGAAAAAACTTACTGACGTTTCGGACGCTAGTCCTTCGTCGGAGTAAAAGAGAAAGAAGTCAGAAGAAAGAAGTTCTTTCTCTTTTACTCCGACGAAGGACTAGCGTCCCAAACGTCAGTAAGTTTTTTCATCTTTTCACGGTGTATAATTTACCTTTTCATCATTACTGTTTCATTAGAAACACCGACGCAGCTCACACTAGTTTTTAGCTAGTTATATCTTTTGATGTCTATTTGTTAAATTTCAATTTCACCTCTTACCTGACTGCATTCTTATACACAGGTAGTCCACTATGTTGAAAAACCTGAAACTTTTGTCAGTAATCTGATCAACTGTGGAGTATATGTCTTTTCACCAACTGAATTCTTCAAAACCATGAGTGAATTGATGAAGCAAAAGTTTGAGAATGCAAGGTTTGTATGTGCACATTTTTTATGAAATAGAGAACAGCTATGGGAATCAACGGTACTGTAGGGTAGCATTAGTGCACTTTCCTCTCACAATGATAATAATGATAATAATAATTATATTAATAATTATAATATTATAATAATAATATTATTAAAAAATTTTCTTTTTTATATATTTTAAGCACATAACTTCTAGGAGCATTTGACATACTCCTTTATAATACGAATTTCTGAATATAAAAATATAAAAAATTCTATATATAATCATAAAGTTAAAAAAATACATAATAATAATAATAAATTCTAATAATTCTGTTATAATAATTTAAATTTAAAAAGAGATACCATACAGTAATTAAAATTAAACAAAATATAATATATACAGTATATAATACAAAAATGCAACGATAAATATGAGTAGAATTGTTAAGTTTCTCCCTTGATTTGAGGGTTTTTTCTCCAGGCTTTAACAGTCTTCCTTTCTCCACAAACTATGTGTTAGCCATGCCCTGAATAAGATCAGCCAAGAGGTTGTTTCAGGGTTTGATCTGTGAGTTAGCCATGCCCTGACTTAGATCAGCCCAGAGGTTGTTTGAGGGTTTGATTTCTGAGTTCACAGTGCCCTGACTTAGATCAGCCCAGAGGTTGTTTGAGGGTTTGATCTCTGAGTTCACAGTGCCCTGACTTAGATCAGCCCAGAGGTTGTTTGAGGGTTTGATCTCTGAGTTCACGGTGCCCTGACTTAGATCAGCCCAGAGGTTGTTTCAGGGTTCTATCTGTGAGTTAGCCATGCCCTGACTTAGATCAGCCCAGAGGTGGTTTCAGGGTTTGATCTGTGAGTTAGCCATGCCCTGACTTAGATCAGCCCAGAGGTGGTTTCAGGGTTTGATCTGTGAGTTAGCCATGCTCTGACTTAGATCAGCCCAGAGGTTGTTTCAGGGTTTGATCTGTGAGTTAGTCATGCCCTGAATAAGATCAGCCCAGAGGCTGATTCAGGGTTTGATCTGTGAGTTAGCCGTGCCCTGACTTAGATCAGCCCAGAGGTTGTTAATTATTTAGTAGCATTCGGTATTTCCAGCTAACCAGCTAAGCTATATATTCTATATTTATTAGTTTTCATATTAATTTTTTTGATTGTTTTAGGAGTGATAACTATCAATCAGGTCCTGAGGTTCTACGAATGGGTGAAGACTTAATGACATACTTGGCCAACACTGGAGAACTGTTTGTATACAAGACAAATAACTTTTGGACAACAATCAAAAGTGCTGGGTTAGTTTCCTGTTGTGTTTTCATCCATTTGAATTATTTCAATTAACAGGGTGCAATATGGTTTAGCTTGAGTATAAACCATGACTCCGGCAAGCTACATGTAGATCACAGGTCATCAAAATGCTGCTACATTTGACACAGTCACTGCACTGTCAGCTCAGCACATCAAATCTATACTGTAAATTTTTGTGTGGGCTGTTGATGTAGATGACCTATACACCTCTCTACCTTAGGTCTAATCTTTTCCCATTTTAAACAATGTGCTGTTCTCTTGAGAATAAGATTCTTTGTTTGTGTGGTATCCATATTAATGTGTCTTCTCATGCACAGCATAAACAAAGAAATGACTCTCTAGGTAATGACATGTAACGTCTTGGGATGTCATACACTCAAGTGCAACAAAGAGTGCTTAGTTACAGTATTTCCCACTTTAACTGAGAATAGACAGAATAGACCTTTTTACTGATATGGCAGCCATCTTGAATTATATGCCGAGGGGGCAAATGTAAAAAATTTATAAAGCAGAGTGGTGGGGTTACATTTTAAAATAATTTGAAAGTGTTTAACATATTTTTTCAAGTGCCAGCAAATTCAATGGCTGTTTAGATGTGCTTCTCATTGTAAAGTATTGACCATTGTATTAAAAAAAACACCCTGACTGCTGTGCAGTCTATAAATTTGCCCCTTCAGCATCCCATAATGTCTTATTTAAAACAATAGAATTCAAGATGCCAGTTGTATTGGTAAGGATGTCTATTAAACCATTGTGTAAGAGTAGTTTCATGATGTTTAAAAAATCATTGTAACCAACAGGTCGGCTATATATGCAAACAGAAACTTCCTGGACTTGTACCATAGGTCCCATCCAGAAAGACTTGCCAAAAATGGCTATGGAAAACCAACTTTTATTGGTGAGTGTGTCAGCCTTCAGTCTAGCAGGCACTGGTTTGGACTGCATTGGGGTGTTGAATACAACAAGTGAATAAGAAGGAAACTTAAGCACTGCATAAAAAGATTTGGAACTGAACTGACGTTAGTACTTCATCACTGGGGTAGGGAGGGGGCACACTCCCCCCAATAATGGAGACCTCGTTAATCCCCAGCTGTCCTTTGTCAGAGTGAAAGAGGACTGACTGACTAGCATCCAAATTATCAGTAAACACAGCCTGTAGATACGAAATAAATCAGAGACCATTCTGTTACTTGGTATCAATCATCTTAATGATTCCCATGAACCAGAAACTCAAGGAGGTCGAAAAGTATAACAGCCATAAATTTCTTTTATTCTGTGCTAAACCTGCCCTATATAAGTATCTGCTTGCGTGTGATTCCTGGACTTTGGCATCACATCAGAAGAGTATCTTGGGTCTCTCCTGGATTCGAGAGTTTTTCTCAGACTCCTTAGTTAGCCCTTCAATTATTCATGTCATAATGTTTTTTTTTTTAGGTGATGTTTATGTGCACCCAAGCGCTGCTGTAGACACTTCTGCAGTCGTAAGTAAAACATTTCACTCAAGGGCGGATCGAGCCAAAATTTTAGGGGGGGGGGGGGGGCTGATTGAGTTTCTTCCATCAACACAACGAAAAACAATAAAGAAAGCATCTAATTCTTCAGTTTTGTTCTGTTTTGTTTTTTTCTGCTGAAGGGGGGCTTCAGACCCCTTTGCCCCCCGGATCCACCCCTGTCACTAACACATTCTAACTCATTTTCTAAACAACACCGGAAACAAATAGTTCTTTCTTTGAACAATAAATAGACATAATGTAGATGCAAGCACAGTTTTTCTGAGGGTCTTATGTTGTCACTATATTTCATTAGATGATTAGAGACCTTTAGGCCGGGTGACGAGTACATGTACAAGTTGTTAACTTTTGAAGATTGGCACATTTTGCTAGTCTACGTAGTTTGAACCTTTAGATTGTGACAAATCAAAAAATAAGTACGAATCAATGTTTACAACATGCACAGAACCAATTTTAAAACTCGTCAGATCTAAGGGTCACTATCGTTGCTGTGGTCGATTTTGATGGGTGGAGGCTAGTTGTGCTGGTCTAATGAGTTTTTTGAGAAGTTGTTGTTGTTGGTGTTTTAGCAATAGTTGTTCAGTGATCGTTGTTGCTTTGGTTGTTGTAGTAGGTGGTGTGGCTTTGAGGGAAGCATGGGTAGCCTTAGCAGTGAGTGTGCTCGCTCTCAGCAATGTGATCTGGGTTCACTTCTCAGATTCAGTGTTGTATGCAAGTAGAGTTGTTTTTTGCTTCTCCCTTGAGTTTTGAGGGTTTTCTTGGGTTTTTCCTCGCTTCGTAAACATCAACTTCCAAATTCTTATTCAATCTAACTGCATGCATGACCTGTTAGGCCAGCTTTCCGTCCACCATGGAGTGGTAAATCCGATTAGATTTAGATTTTTAGTGGCTATACTGTAGTCGTTGCAGTGGTTGTTATTACTCTGTTGTTCTTGTTGGTGATAGTGGTGATAATAGTTGTTGTGTGAATATTTTTATTTCAGGGATTAATGTTGAGAGGTTGTTATTGGCAATGTACTCGTTAGGTGTTGTTAGTGTCATTTCAAAATATTTACACTTTACACTTTGACCGTGAATGTTTATTATCTGTAGCTTGGTCCAAACGTGTCAGTTGGAAGTGGAGTTGTCATAGGACCCGGTGCAAGAATCAGAGAATCTATCATACTCGATGGAGCTGAACTTAAAGTAGGTTTTCATTGTATTTGTGATGTTTGTACAGTCTTATAATTCTATTTCATTCATCCATTCATCCATCCATTAATCCATTCCTTTCCATTTCATCCGTCCATCCATCTATCCATTCATTTATCTACATATCTATCAGTCCATCCATCCACCCATCCATTAATCCATTCCTTTCCATTTTATCCATGTATCTATCCCATTCACGCGTCCGTTCATCCTCCTCATCCACCATCCATCTGCCCATTTATCCATTCAATCCATTTCGTTCATCCATTCATCTCATTTCATCTGTCTATCCATTTATCCATGCATCTATCCCAATCACCCATCCCTTCATCTATTCCATCCACCATCCCATTTATTTCATTTTCACTTTTTTTAATTTCAAAAACAGGATCATTGTTGTGTTTTATATTCGATCATTGGTTGGAACTGTACCGTGGGCCAGTGGTCAAGGGTCGAAGGTCATCGATGCGATCCCAACCCCAATGATCAATTCGCAAGACCTGATGGGGAATCACTATTCGGTATTGATGGAAAGCTAACGCCTTCAGTAACCATATTAGGTGAGCTGGTTGTTTGACTCTTTTCTTATTAATAAATTAATAAATTGATCTTTCATTTATATGTCATTCATTATTGATGTATTTAAATGGTATATTCATTCGTCCATCCATCCATCTTTTCACAACATATCACGTAAATAACACGTTCTGATTGGCCGACAGCTGCTCTCGTGGTTCCACTTGAGTTTTGAACCTCTTAAGACGTTATCTTTGATCAATAAGAGGACAGACAATGGAAATCTATGAGCGATTTGTTAAATCCATTCATCCATTCATCCATTTATCTATCCATCCATTCATCCATTCATCCATCCATGGATCCATTCATCTATTCATCCATTCATCCATTTATCAATCCATCCATCCATCCATCCATCCATCCATCCATCCATCCATCCATCCATCCATCCATCCATCCATCCATCCATCCATCCATCCATTTACATATGTACACTATGTACACTATTTTGCAGAATCAGTTCAATTTCAATGTTGATGAGTAGTTACTCGAAAGAGTCATACTTTAGTATATTACGACGGAAGTCCAAAAAGTTTGAGGTTCTAAAAGTATCCGGCAGTGCATTCCATAAAGTAGCAGCTAAATAAGAAAAAGAGTGAAGGCCATATGTAGTTGTTTTAGGTTTAGGGAGAGACAGAATGTAGTTACCGCGTAAATTATAGGAAGTAGACCGGAAAGTAAACATACTGTTTAGATATCCTGGGTAGTGAGAAAAAAATAGACTTTTGTACAATATGATTAAGAAATTCTGAAGGCGTCTAACTTGTAGAGATTTTAGGTTGACCTTCTCAAGTAATAAATCATATGAAGAATCATAATCTTGTAAAAGGAACCTTAATATTCGCTTGTTTAAAGCTTCCATTTTGCTGGCATTGCGCGCACCGCAAAAATGCCACACCGACGAGCAGTAATGAAAATGCGGCAAAATGAAAGCCTTATACAGCTTTATTAGAGTGTCCCTTGAGATAAGTTTTCCAAATCTTAACATAACATTAAACTGATTGTTGATCTTTTTGCAAATGGCGGAGATGTGATTGTCAAAGGAGAGCTTATTGTCTATATTCATTCCAAAAATGTCCAGAGAATCTTTCACAGGGAATGAGAATTTGTGGTCAGTTTTTCCCAAAATCAGCGCTTGGTGCTTGGTTTCATTGCGTTCACCTTATACCATGTGTTTGCTTTAGCTACTTCACTACATAAACAGTGTTCAAGTTCTGCTGGATCAGTGCCTGAACAGTATACTTGATGATCGTCCGCATATGCATTTAACTTGGCTTCTGTGACGTGGAAAAACAAATCGTTTATGAATATGTTGAATAGCATTGGTCCTAAGACGCTACCCTGAGGAACTCCACGGCCAACGCCCTCCCAGCTAGAGAAAGTGTCTCCTATCTTCACCCTCTGCTGTCTCCCAGTGAGATAGTCTTTCAGAAGCGCACAACTTCTCTCACCAACACCATACGCTTTTAGTTTAGTCAACAATAAATCATGCTGGATAACGTCAAACGCTTTAGATAGGTCCATCGACATCACCGCAACTAGCTCCCCCTTATCGCGCATTGCCCTCCAATCTTCTGTCAAGCGTAACAAAGCTGTTTCGCAGCTATATAGCTTTCTATAAGAGCTTATTAGGTCAGACAAGATCGCGCGATAAAAGTCCTGCATCTGTACCGCCAACAGCCTTTCATACACATTATTGAGCACGACAAGGACTGTGACGGGTCTGTAGTTGACCTTCATAAACTCGTCGTCCTTTTTATACAATGGTGTCACCTGTCCTTTCTTCCAACCACTCGGATAAACACCTTGGTCAATCGACGAATTCAAAATGCTTGCAATAGGTTTAGCTATCACAGCCGCCAAATCCTTTACAAGTCTAGGTGTCATCATGTCATAGCCACACGATTTACGACAATTGATCTCTAATAGCAGCTTCTCGACTTGCACTTGATTTGTGCGCTGGAATTCAAAACTCGTGTTGCCATTATGTTGTTGGATCGCTATAATGCTTGGATGGTTGACGAAATTCTTTCCGTACTCCTCTTCAGTCACCGCCCCCACGCTCTCTGTGATCTTAATAAAATGTTCATTTAAAAGTTCAGCAATTTCACGCTTTTCACTTATGACTTTGTTGTTCTCCTCTAGGATTATGTCATTTGCTTGTTTCGCTTTAGTGCATAGGAAAGGCCGATACGTATTCCAGAACTCCCTTGGGTTTTCCGGTTCCGTAGATTTTTTCGCAAAATGTTCTTTGATAGCCTTCCGTCTTAACGATGTGCATTTATTTCGCTGAATTTTGTATTGATCGTAATTCGCGTCTGTGCGGTCCTTGCTGAACTTTTTCCAGAGCTTGTTTCTATGCCTTATAGCCTTGCGCCACTGCTCTGTCATGTAAGGAACCTGGTTTCCCCTGATAACTGTTTGTTTAAGAGGTGCGTGCTCATCTAAAATACCAGTGTAAAGTTGTTCGAAGGCGTAAAGTTTATCATCCGCATCGTCAAAAACATCTACTATAGAAAATGGTACCGTTTGCAAATCTTGCATAAATTTTTCTTGATAAAGTTCTTGAGACTTCGAAAACATATTTTTCGAGAGCGCGATCTTGGAGCCGTTGCCCGTAAAATGGTGTATACTAAAGAATGATCGCTTATTTGCGTATCAACTACATCTGATGTCAGAGCCTTTTTCTTGGAATTTGTCAAGATCAAATCTAGCAGCGTTTCGGATGTGTGTGTCTTACGAGTTGCCTTTGTGATTAGACAGTCAAGATCAAAAATATCCATTAGATCCAGAAGACAACGTCCTTCTCGAGGGGGTTTGTCGGGATCTAAGAGGTCCGCATTGAAATCCCCGGCGTAAAATACAGTATCGCTTAGTGCAGAAACAGCTTCAAAGAGAAGTGTAAGCTCCTCCGTCCATTGTGTTTTGGGAAACGAAGGAGGTCTATAAATGCCAACGACAACAAGCCAAGTTTTGCCCAGTTTAATCTTGAGTACAATTGATTCGGTTCTAAACCGAGACCAACGTTCCGGAGATAGACCACTGAGTTGTTGGACCCTCACAAAGTAGATATCACTTCTCACGTAAATCATGAGTCCTCCTCCGCCGGCCTTTCTATCGTTTCGACACAAACGATAACCGTCGATTTGAAACTGACTATCAGGAAAACTCTCTTCAATCTTGGTCTCAGAAATCACAAGGATATCAAGCTTGCCAGAGAGCAGCCAGGTCTTTACTTCATGGAACTTGAAACCGCCAATGCTGTTTGCATTTACGTGTCCGATCTTGAGATTCTTTCGGTATTTTTTTGCTATTTCGTCAAATTCGTCCCAGACTGAGTTTGCGTCTTCTGCCCCGGATTCAGAGCCCAGAATCGAACTGTTGCTAGAATTTAGGCTTGCGTCGGCGAAAGGAACCCGATGATTTCGAGCTACTACCCATTCACATTCCGTACAAATCCTTCTAGTTGACTGAGGCCCTGGGTTTGTGCTTACATCGCCACAGAGTCGAAGGTACTCGCAGTTACTGTAGTAAGATGCCCTCGACTTCGCATATCTTGTTCGGCCCTTCGTTGTGAAAAATTTGCTTGAAATACTTCCTGAGATCCATACACTGCTTCTGGTCTGTCCAAGAAAACATTCTCCCGTATTTACATAGACAGTACGTTGGTTTTCAAGTACCAGTAAACTCGATAAAACGTAAAAATATCCTAAGAGTGGGAGCACTCCCAAAACGTGACCGGTCGCCATGACAGATACTCGTCACACTATTGACTCGTCACATTTATTGTGCTGGATAGCTTGAAATGGAGACTTCGCTTTCCTGAAGGAGATATTATGTGAAAGTATAGTATGACTATTAGTATATTATCGATGAGAAAAGACATTCTTGGTCTAACTGGCGAAAACGCAGTCATGGTTCTACTTGTTGTTACTTGTAAGACAGCCATCCCTCCATCCATTTATTCATTCATTCATTCATTCAATATTTTTATCTATTTTTTTATTTATTTATTTTTTATTTTCCAGGTCGCAATGTGTCCATAGGCCCAGAACTCGTCGTGTTAAACTCTATCGTTCTGCCTCACAAAGAACTCAACCAATGCTACAAAAACGAAATCATCCTCTAAACCTAGCTAGTTAGAATTAATTACGCACAATCTCTCGCGGCCTTAATCATAAATGTAAATATCATTTTTGGCATGATTTGTCGGCCAAAATAGCAAACAGGGGTCGCCTGAGGCTCGACCTGTTTCAAGCTGAAACAATTCACAATTTGAAAGTGAGAGAAAGAAAAGTATACCTTTTTAATGAATATTTCTGTGACCTCTAAAGCTTTTAGATACCTAGGTCATGACTTCTTTCACCACAAAAAAAATGTGCAACTGAAGTTGTCTTGGTCGCAGAAATTCTGAAAAGCGTATGAAATTACAGTAATAGAATAGGAAAAAAAATACGGGGTAGAAGAGGAAGTATTAATTATAGACGCTTTCATCATGATGTGCTAAGCAGTATGGGATTTCTAATCAATGCCAAAGGCGCCAATTTTTTGTAAGATATCCCATGATGCACTTGAGTTTAAAGTTGTGACGTATTTCCGGTCCAAAGTTTTTTGATCTGAAGCTTTCAGGTTTTTCTTTGTTACTTTGAAAATATTAGCAGAATGAATTTGGGATCCGAAAGGTATTATGACATGGGAAAATGCATGCTTGCCGCACATTACTAGTCTGTTTCTTGTATTAATTCAGGGGACTTAAAATAATTTTTATCGTTGTTTTTACTTTTGACTCGCAGTCACTAGGTATCTTACCTTTTTTCGAATGAATGACGAATAGGACATTATAAAAATGGTTCAAATAAATAATATTTTTTCTGAAAATATTACATTTGTTTGTTTGTTTGTTTGTTTTACCTAAAGAACTGGAATTATTTGATATCCTAATTCTAACCAAAAGAGCTTGGAAGAAAAGTGTCTTTGCATTGTGGGGTTTCGCCGGCTATGTTTCGATTGCACTACTGTACTATTGCAGTCCTTCAAGCGGGCATAGTTACTAATACACCGATCCTGCATTCATTGTTCATCCTCCCTAGTTACTGTTGCTACGTCAGACAAGCTAAAAATGGGTTTTTGATATACAGCATGGAACAACTAGACAGCAATAGCCCCTTTCACAGTTTACTGCGCCATCTTGAAAGGTAGCCATGCCTTTGCATCGAAGCAAGACGAACGGGTGAGATTGCAATGATAGAGAACTTTTTATAACACCTTGAACAAATTGCTCGAATGTCGGTGTGATTGTTCGCATGTCGGTGTGTCCATCATTGCAAGCTCACCATTCGTCTTGGGTTCGTGAGCTAAAAATAAAACATTTGTTGTGATTGGATGGCGCCTCAAAAATGTTTGACTCCCTTGTTTATATAGAGATCTGTGATTTGGATAGTTATAAAAAAATTAAAGATCTCTTGAAGTGTTCATGGTTCGAGTGTCCACACTAAGAAAAAAGTCAATAACTACAGAAGAATCTTATGAATTGGGAGTTTGTTGGTCGGACATTCTCTATTTAACTGGGAATTAATACTTTGCGTTATTTGGGTGGATACTCGAGCATAGCCGGGATCGGTCTATTATTTTCATAGCTGTTCAAAGTAAGAAAGGATATCTAGGCTCGTGCAAATCGAATAACCTTGGTACATTTTATATATGTGACTAGGTGCAGCTTTACCATTTAATAATATAATTGAAAGTCAGGACCATACTTCCAGACATCGAATGCTGAACCGTCGTATGGCAGCGCGAAGCATTTACGGCTACGCCGGAGATTTCGACCCCGACACGACAGAGCGGAAAAACCGGACGCATGCGCATTAGAGACTATTTTCATGAGCAATCCAATATGGCGGACGAAGGGCGGTAAAAATCTGTCTCTAGGAAAATTGCTCTAAAAATGGACAAAAACGCAGCAATGACACTCAAAACTTTTGATCACAACTCGTAATCTGCCACAGTACTTGATCTTGGTAGTTTTTTTGAAGCTTGTGGTCGACTTGACGCCAAAATAATGAATTCTTCGACTTGATTCAGAAGGACTTCGATCGCATCTCCTAGTGTTCGATGACAAGTGGAGAATCTTCAAATATAAGGACAGATATGGATATATAAGCTTCATACTTCGGCAAAAGAACGATAACTGAATGAACTTAAACATATCAAAAAGCATCCGAAAAATTTTGATACCATTTTTCAAACGAGGCATTTGAACTCACGACACGTGGGCCGAACAAGCGTAAGTTTACCTACACTGTTTTGCGAAGCATATATACCCTTGAAAAACTTGTTTTATTGCCATTCAATGTTATTAAATTACTGTATTTGAGATTGATGAGTGTGAAATGTTCTTTTATTAATAATAAACATCAATTCTCTTGGATTATTCGTCCTCATTAATCTTGAATACATTTTCTTCTGCTATCTTTTACTGCCACTCCAAGGTCAATGTCGAACGCAAGAGCGGCGCAAGCGCGTCAAATTCCCGCCTTTTTTCAAGCCCTTTAAGAGTCCTTCCGAGTACTTTAAATTTGTTGCTACGAGGAGAAGAAACACCATTCGTAGTTTTTATATTAAGAAGTAATTTAAAATGGCCCATAATAGTTGTATTTTTTCACCTCGTCTTCGAAAGTCCGACGACCTGTGTAGTGGTTCAGTTCGTCAAGTAGAAGGTCTCGAAGCGCGAAGTTGTGGTTTTTCTAAAGCTATTTCAGTGTGCTTTTACCATTTGAAGCGTAAAAAACAGCAAAACAACAAAACTTGTTGCTATCCTATACATGAAAAGACCTGTAATGGTTCACTTGTCCCCTGCCCCCAACGCCTATTCAAAGTGTTTGACGAGATGCTAGTACACCCAACCAAAAGAGGTACAAACATAAGCTCCGGGCATCTGAGTGACGCCGACAAAAATACTCACATCACGTCTATGGATTCGTATTGTCCACAAAATACGAGAAAGGTATGGGGAAAAACACATTTATTTAAGCTATTTTTCTTATTATAATTATGTAAAAAAAAAAAAAAAGCAACATGTCTAGACACTGTCTAGACTGTTTTCTAGACGATGTGTTCCTGACCACTTTTACGTAAGAAAATAGAAAGACAGACATAAACTGAAGGGAAGACAGCTATTTCTTATTTACAGTAAAACCATTTCTACAAAATATTGTCCTACAGACTTTAAGCCTCAAACAGTTTTTAGTGAACCCGCAATGAACAATATTATATAACTGAACATAATTAATTTGGAAATTGATTAGCAAAATAAAGGAAACAAATCAGACACAGGAGAGATAGAGAAATATAAAGAGATGCAGAAGAGAATATTGGAACTGGAAAAGCACAACCACTCACTTGTAAGGGAAAATGGTCATTTGGCACATCAAGTAGGGGAGTTTCAACGAGAAAACAGCATGCTGAAGCAAAAGCTCTCAGGTAAAAAAAATTAAAATAAAATAAAATAAAACAAACAGAAAATAAAAACTGAAATTTAAATCCCCTCTCTAATCTTACCTTCAACAAATCAGAGAAGTGCCTATGTCATTTGACAATATTCTCAGTATATTGATTCTACAGGTAAGCTGTTCACCCCCAAAAATCATATAGTTGAGTGATATATCTTGAACTTAGTAATGAAGGTCTATATATATATATATATATATGTACACCCTTATTGAATACTTCCAACTAAGCTTTCAGTTTCAATAAATCAAAAATGTTTGTGACAGCACCAAGCTTTAGGGAGCTGTTCAGAAGATTTCACAAAGAGCTGACTTTACACTATGATGACAATGGCCATCTTCTTTATGACCCACAAGAAATGAAGAAATTTGCAGAACAATGTGCTCCTGGTCTGTTTGTCCAAATCTATGATAGTATTATCAATGATGAGTATGGTAATCCTACAAAGAAACGAGAAGAGCAGCAATTACAAAGAACAGTTTCCATTTTACACACTCTGTCATTCTTTAGAAATCAGGTAGTGAATATAACTAAGGCGAATTTTCAACCATTTATAACTCACACAAAGTGAAGGTGAAGGTTAACACATGGATACCGACTTAATGAAGGGATCCCAATACTATTACATTTTCAAACTGCCTTAATTCATAATTACATCATGGCTTGTTTGCTTGAGCAAAAATAGAAATGTGGGCTAAACCTTCTTTCATCCAGGATATTTATGGTGTAATATTTACTTAGCTGATCTCATTTTAACGTGACATCATAGTGAAAAGGGCAGTTCACAATGAACAGTGTTATCTTACTGATAAGCCAATATTGAATAAATTTAAATGATTTTATTCAGAAAAATAACAAACTGCAGCTGGACTGTGGAGTTCACATGGCAACTCATGGAGCTTCACAGCAGGCTTTGATGGCTGGCATGTCTATGGGCTTTGCCCCCCACCCCAGAACAATTTTTAACCACAAAAAAGACTTGGCCTTAATGAGTCACCAATTAACAAAGGAAAGGATAAACCAAGCTGATAAGGTAAACCACCTCTCTTTCATTCACTAAAATAGGAGGGAGGAAATCCAGAGAACCTGGAAAAAACCCTCGTGGCAAGGGAGAGAACAAACTCAACTCACACGATCCTGTCAAGCCAGGGCTCGAATCCAGACCACAGTGATGAGAGGCCAGCAGTGAACCACTACATCACCCATGCCATGTTGTTCATGACTTAATTTATATTGTGTGCATTATAATTTGTGTCATTAATACTGTCATAGAACAAAGAATTCATGTTGTTAATGATTGACGACTTCCACGCAATTCATACTGTGCAAGACCCCAAAATATCAACGACAAGCAAAGCAGTTCATATGGCCACCGAAATTCTTGACATTCAGAATAATGTACCTGCAATCCCTGTGCCTGCTGACATAAATAGATTGCACAAAACAGTACTCGTCGGGCAGAAAGAATGCAGAGGAGGAATAAGTGTTCCAAAAGTACGGGAGCTGTTCCAAGAACAATTAGTTGACTACCACAACCAATATTTTCAAGCAACACTTCCACACCAGTTTCTTGAATTTGACATGCAGAATGCACAACGATGTGTAGAACACCTGAGGTAGATAATTAAAAAATCAGTTAAAAGATAAAACTTATGATTTCCACAGGTTCACTTTAATTAAACCTTCTTATAATCAGCAGCACACCTTTTTAAATTTTATCAAAAACAATATAATTTACTTGGATCGACAATGAAAGCTTATTTAAAAAAATCCTATATCATTACCTATCATTACAAGGTCAGAAATATATATAACAATCATTAATGCTTGACGTTTGCAGATGTTATACAGATCCTGAAAGAAGGGAAATGGATACGCTAAGATCAGTTGTATTAATTGATGAGGATGAAAGACCCCTGAAGAGTCTAAACAACTACAAGGAGGCATTACTCCACACTGTTAGAGAATCACCACAACTTGTGCAATACATGCAAAATAATATCTTATTTACGACAGGAGATTGGCCAACTTGGTATTTTGAGAAAAAATTACTTGCTCAGGTAAACACAACATGAACAAAGGAAAAAAATGACATAAAAGACACTAGATCACAAGGGCTTGATTATGAATTTTACAAAGATTATTTACATTATTTGCCTTCTTCTTGCAGCTCAATCCAATTGAAGATCCATTCCATTTCATTTCTCTTGTACCTTGGCAGGGACCCTTTCACATCTCTTTTAATGCTCAACAAAATGTTGTTAAGATCTACAGATTTTTCTTTGAGCCATTATACAAGGCTATATTTGGCCAAAGGAAAGTATTAGCAAAAAAACCAAAACCCTTTAGGATCAGCACCTTGATTACTGCTTGTTTTGGAGGTTGGCTTCTTGTCAGGGACACTGTATTGCAGCACTATGGCCAACGATACAAGAGTACTGAATATGCTTTGTTGTTACACTTATTGGACGAAGTTGTTCCTTTGGTCTTCCACTTCTATCCAGTTATCTTTCGCAGTGGAAGTTGAAGCACTGGTTCGAGTTGCTGTTTTGTTTATTATTCACTGTCATCGTCATTATGACAAGGCCACTCTGTGTCAACTGAGTAAACTGATCCATCATGAAAATCTGGCATCAATCCATAATGTCAAAAGGTCGATGAATGTGCTCTCTGAGAAAAAAGTGGAAATATTTCATTCATTATTAAGAAGGTACTGTAATGAAATAAGTGTAATCACATATTAAATGCAATAATTACTACAGACTGTTAACTATTTATATATATATATATATTTCCAATCGAAAGTAAATTAACATAATTTATGAAATTTGTAATTGACAGTGAAATACAACCCTGGTATACACCTGAGCAGATACGAACAACAGCTCATATCCTGAACACTCTGCGGTTCAACAATGATTTCCAAGAATGGTTTGTGCCACAATATAAAAGGGGACAAGGTATTATAATTAGACTCAACATATTATTTGAATATTATTTAGCTTCAGCATATCCCATAAATAATTCCTAATTTAGGTATTTTTATTTTTTAGAGGGCGAGTGGGTTAAATCAGTTATTTGTACTGTCATTTTTTTGTAAATAAAGTTCATTCATTCACACAAGGGCACAAGGACTATTCAGTTATCTGTGGCCTTGCTGCAGAGCACATCATTGACCTGTTTGGATATTTGGAACAGTGGAGATGGTACAGTAAAACTACCCAAAGGGAGAAAAAAATTTCAGGTAAGACGAGTTTGTGTTTTAAGTATTTAAATTACAAACACAAACAATTACGTACACTGTAATTAATTGTTTGATTATTACCTACCTTCCTTTGGTGCCACTGTGGACCAAAGAAGTCTGCCACTTGGATATGCTTGGGGAGAAGAAGAACCCGACCCACAAGAAGCATGTGATTTAGCAGAATGCGAAACCGAAGACGACAACACACTAACCCTGACTTGTGGACATTCCTTCCACGTCCTCTGCATTGCCTGCTCGCGCTCCTCGCAACTGCCCTATATGCCATCCTCGTCTGCTACTCAAAGTCCAGACTCTGTCTAGCACTTTTAATGCTGGATCACTAAAGGTCGAAGATAATGATGATGCCGAAAGCGACGACGAAGAAGATGACGATGATAACGACGATAACGACGACGACGCGAACCCTCCAAGAGAGAATGCTTATTACTCAACTCAGCAGTTTCGTGAATCACTTGATCGACATTTTTGTCAGAGAATTTCAGAAGAGTGATCATCATTTGGTAGGTAGTAGCGAATAACTCAGATATTTCGAAATAATTGCCAAGGATAAGTCTGCAGGTTACGACTGAACAAGCAAAACAGTGTAGGTAAACTTACGCTTGTTCGGCCCACGTGTCGCGAGTTCAATTGCCTCGTTTGAAAAATGGTATCAAAATTTTTCGGATGCTTTTTGATATGTTTAAGTTCATTCAGTTATCGTTCTTTTGCCGAAGTATGAAGCTTATATATCCATATCTGTCCTTATATTTGAAGATTCTCCACTTGTCATCGAACACTAGGAGATGCGATCGAAGTCCTTCTGAATCAAGTCGAAGAATTCATTATTTTGGCGTCAAGTCGACCACAAGCTTCAAAAAAACTACCAAGATCAAGTACTGTGGCAGATTACGAGTTGTGATCAAAAGTTTTGAGTGTCATTGCTGCGTTTTTGTCCGTTTTTAGAGCAATTTTCCTAGAGACAGATTTTTACCGCTTTCGTCCGCCATATTGGATTGCTCATGAAAATAGTCTCTAATGCGCATGCGTCCGGTTTTTCCGCTCTGTCCCCCGACACCGCTATCCTTGGATTTACAGACTGATCAGGAAGCTCGGCCGAAGCCTAAGGGAGAGGTTAGTCGGCCCCTAGACCGTAGATGATTAACCCCTTGCTATGAACAGCAGACCCAAATTCAGACTTATGTTGCTGATGGCCTAGCCTCCATGGCCAATTCTTTCCATGTGGGATGCCTTTTAAAAACCAAGCAACGACCTGTCTTTACACGCAGAATCAGTTGAGGTTAGTGAAAATCAATATTGAGATTATTTTTCATCCCTGAGGAAAACTTTCGACAGGATTTTTTTTTAAACATTTATTCAAAAGATAAAAAACTTGCTTTGCGCGTTTTTTTTCTTTTGTTGTTGTTATTTTTATTTTGTTAATTGTTTGTTTGTTTGTAGAGTTGTTTGTTGGTTCTCTCCTGTGCTTCGAGGGTTTTTCCCCGCGTTCTCCGGTTGTTGTGATTGTCCCGCGCTGTGATGTAACAGCCAAAGCTTCATAGATTTTTTTTTACTTAGTAAAAAAGATGAGTCTAGAAAGAACTTACCGCTTATTCGTTTCGGATCCGAAGTCTGCCAGAAGTCCGAACAAGTCTGAAACATCCTAAGTCCGAAGCCTGAAATATCCTAAGTCTGAAATGTCCCCCCAGGGCTTCTGCATGTTTGTTCTTTTTGTTTTTTGTTTGTTGTTGTTGTTGTGTTGTTGTTGTTTCTTTTTTCTTTTTTTTTTAAGCCACTTCCAAGAAAATGTGATGGTTGGGCTTTCTGTGGTGGTATTTCAATCAAACCCTACTCACCCTCCCCTCCCTCCCAATATATGTGGATTTTCCGCGGGAAGCAGTGTACCCTGGGTAACCTGAGTCACACGTGCAGTTCCGCCATCTTGTACAGTTCTTTATCAAAGTCTTCCTTCAAACTTCGAAAAGTTATGGCTGATAAAGGCGTCGAATCCGGCGAAGAAGAGGAACCCACAATAGCTGAAGATGTCGTAGTCACCAAGTATAAAATGGCTGGTGATATGGCCAACAGTAAGTACAGAAAATATTTTTTTCCCGAAACATTTTCTATCGCAAAAAGTACGAACATGACCTCATCGTTCCCTGTTCTTCGTTCTTCTCAAACCTTCATACATTTTATGTACTTTGTATCGTATTCTTACAACGATAAAATAGCATAATAACTTCATGTACGTAACTGTCGTTCAAAAGCCTCGTATAAATTCCTTTTTCTTTGAACGAGAATTTTGAGAATTTTCAACCCACGTGCTGAATAAGCTTAGTTATGAGTCATATTCGGAAAAAATGAAGCTGAATATGGGCTTCATAAAATTACATTACCAGTACTCTCTTTTTATTCGTGAATGATATAAATCTAACCCACTTATGTTAATATATTTTGTAGCGTTAGTATGATTCAACTGATATCCTATTTTGAGTGATTATTTATGGATCATTTTCATACTCAATTATTATGAACCAAAATTGTACAATTTAGAGCTAGAAGTTTTATGAGTAAATTAATTGTACACATTTTTAGATTTAATCAGATTCTTCTACTTATTAAAATAATAATATTCCATTATTTTCCTTCTCCGCCCATTTTTTCTTTGTTTTGTTTTGTTTGTGATGCGAGTTCGTTTGTATGTGATGTTTTCTAAAAATAAGTTATTGCACAGAGTCTATTTGTGTTAAAATCCCACCACAACCGCCATCTTATGTTGAAGTAATGAATAATAAATATATTGTATTAAGGAGGGTGGGTATATATTTAAATACAACCACATATAGATTAAAATCTTGATCCTTTACTGTTGCCAAATTGTGGAATCCCCTACCAAACAATGGAAAAATGTTGGAC
This sequence comes from Actinia tenebrosa, assembly GCF_029948245.1. NCBI lineage: Eukaryota > Metazoa > Cnidaria > Anthozoa > Actiniaria > Actiniidae > Actinia > Actinia tenebrosa. The sequence goes on along the minus strand of NW_028292581.1, from coordinate 14,350,071 downwards.
AATTATATTAGAACTTTTAGAAATCTAATGACAAAGTTAGGTTTTAATAAACATTCATCATCTTTACGTTTAAGAATTTTTATATGCTTTTTTATATACGTTATTATCATTTGTTAATCTTGATAAATATTTTTTTTACTTTTTCTTTTTTTGTGAGTAGTAGACTCAAGATCCATTGTTTTATAAGTAGTCATTTTCTTTCACGGGTCAAATAAAATCACCGTAATTAGATATTACTGTATTGTTTTGCATTGAATCCATGAGAGAGTTTTTTTCAAGCACCAGCACCTCTAGGTATGCTTCAAAACATTACAACTCCACCCCTGCCAACCAAAATACAAATAAAGTTGAGCTATTTGTAGCTATATAGATCATTATGGTTCTCCTTAACAGTTTCAAGACCTAATTATTGTAACTCAAGATTTTGTCACTAAAAGACATATTCTCTAGATCTAGCATTTTATTATTATTGTGGTTAAATATTCAAAATTGGGAATAATTATATATACAAACATCTTACAAAATTAATATTAATGAAATATTGTATAAAACTGTTGACATTTTTTTATTAGCCATTCTGAAGTTTTTCTGATTTTTTTTTTTTTTTTTTTTTTTTTTTTTTTTTTTGAATTTTTAACCCATTTTCATATTTATTTAATACTTTATTTATTTAGTTTTATAATGTTAGGGCATCTTTGAAAATCATTTTTGTGAAAGAGCTTCCCTCAATAAAGATTGTTATCATCAAGTTGATGAAAAAACTTGGTTGACTTGGCATTGCAGTGCATTGTGGGGTCATTTTCAGGGACAAAATAGATGCCATCTTAAAAATTTGTGCCCTAAATAGCACAGCGCACTGATTCTAAAAATAGCTTAAAGATTCGGACAAACATTGCACTCTGTTTAACCGCTACAAGGATTGTACAAACTGATTTTATTATTTTAACTTAAAGTTACAATAATAACCTATGTAAACTAAGATCAACTGCGATCGGCTGTGAAAATTATCTGCTAAAAGTAAAACTTGTAAGTTCGTTTGTCCGAATTTCGCCTTTGTCTTCATTTTTATGACGTCACGGTTGTGCTGCACTATTAGCCGCACAATACATTCCAATGCCAAATCTAGCCAGTTTGTTCCTCAACCTCAGAATGTCAGACTAAAAAATTGATTCCTCTTTTGCAGATTTCTCTTTCCCCCTTTTTTATCAACTTCAGAATGACTTATTAATTTTTTTTCATTCCACTGCAGGAGTGCTTCTGAAAGTGATAGAGGCTGCTGTAGCCAACACCACAGTTTTAACTCTTTGTGAGCTGGGTGACTCTCTGATACTAGAGGAAACCAATAAGGTTTACAAAAAAGAAAAAGAAATGAAAAAAGGTGCAGTATGATGAGTTTTACATCTCAACGCACAAAAGTATAACAACATTTAAAGTATTGGAATATTCCTATTGGCCACTTTGGAAACAAGTTGAGGAATGGGAATGGGTTTTTAGAATTATTCTAGCTAAAAATAGACACCGTTACAAAAAAGAGTACATCGAAATTAGCAAATTTCTGGAGTTTCACGATTTTGGGTTTCATACCTTTTGTCTATGTAGCAACCTGCCAAGCATTTTAAAAAATTTCAAAGAAATGTGTGGTTACTGGGGATGCTTGTTCCTAGTAAACAAATATCTCTTTGTAATCTTTGATGTTTTTCATTGCTTATAATTTAGCTGTTACTTAGCCAATTGAAGCCAAACTGCAGAAACCTGTTAATTTTGATGTGCTCTTTCTCGTCATGGAATTAATTTTATAATAAGATTAATAAGACTTTGCATGTACTCCATCCCAGTCCTTCGCTCGTTTCTGAAGTGCCCAATAAATAGGCTTTGTGATGCGAGCTTTTACACACTTTACTTGTTGAACCAGCCAGCTTCCACATTAATGTGGTCATACTTTTGAGCATTGTGCTGTAAATAAGACTATATGAATTGAATTAGTTTTGAGTTTGACAATTTACAGGGATTAAAATTTTTCTAACTGCATTGGAACAATCCCATTAGCACACAGCGTCAATATGAAAAGGACAAATCTATAAATGATAATTACTTTTTAAATGTTTCAGGTATTGCATTTCCTACATGTATTTCAGTCAATAACTGTGTGTGTCACTGTTCTCCTCTCAAAAGTGAGCCAGATGTGCCCCTCTGTGATGGAGATTTGGTCAAAATGTAAGCAAGATTCTAAATGCTTTGTCCTGATCAGTTTTCTATTGTCCAGAATTCATAACAAAGTTAGAGTTAATGGAGGTTTTGCACCATAACGTGCTCATGCCCATAAGACATCTTGGGTTACCTGTGGTTGGATGGCAAAATCATAAAATATCCCTTTGCTCTGAATAATTGAATTGTTTCTCACAGAAAACAATTGTATCATTAGTGCTATCTAGCATATAGATCATTACATGTAGATCATTACCGAGTGACAAAAACACATTTCATAAATTCTCTATAGAACTATTTCAAGTCACCAGAGTTGTACGTGAGTCTTCCTTTTAATTTCACTGTCCACTTTTTTATTTGGCCCTTTACATTAACAAATTTTTTACATGTTTCTTTAGTCAATTCCTGTGCTTCACGAGCCACTTTGCTGTTGTTGTTATTTTCTTATTGCTTGGTTCAGCCTCTTATTGAATACTTTTGATCCTGACCTCATTAGAGCCTATAAGGCTATCTGCTTAAAATTTCAATCTGCCTCCATAACCAACGTTTGCTGTCACTAACCTTTCTCTGGGCCTTTATCAGTGTTTTGCTCAGCCGACTGACCAAATGTGGCATAATTTACATCTTTATATTTGTATTCATATTCATATTTATATTTATAATGTATGTATTTATTTACTACTAGTATTCTATATATTTCTTTTTCTTTTCTCTGTCCCTAGTTATAATATGCTTTCTTTGTATTTAATATTGTAATGTGTTTACTTGTATCCTGTCTCAGGCTGAGCTTGTTTAGACTTCGTGTCTGTCCTCGGCCTGTGCTAAGCCGTTAAATAGAAAATAAAAAATTTAAAACATCCTCAATGAAATATATACCTGTACACAGGTACATCTGTTTTGCATGTTATTTTACTATCTCATTTCAATTTAAAATGTGGGTTACATGGAGTCATTTTGATGTTTTTTCTTACATTTTTATGTAGTAATGTGGTATAATAATGATAATTAATTTTATTCTTATTTATTTTGTTTTCTAGAGATTTTGGTGTACATATTGATGGGTTTATAGCTGTGGTTGGACATACTGTTGTAGTCGGAGCTTCCAAAGTAAGATTCAAATTTATTGTACTTTTTTTAATATTCTGCAAACTTGGTAATTACAAGATTGCTGCATGTTAGTATAGGAAATCGCACGATCTCGAGTACAATTTGGAAATTAATAGACACAAGTAATTTTTTGAAAGTTCTTGTAATTGCACGAGCCTTTAGGCGAATGCAATTAAAGAACTTTCAAAACATTACCAGTGTCTATTAATTCCAAATTGTACAAGAAGGTCGTGCGATTTTTTGTTTATAGTTCAAATGTTCAAATTTTTTGTTTATAGTTCAAAAATGCGAATCAACGCCGTTCATCTTTTGTCTATTTGGCGGCCGATTTTCAGTCCATCATGCAACTGAAATGCATAAAAAAGTTCTTACGGCTATAAAATTTTATTTATATGTTGCTTAAGAACAAAATGATAGAAAATAATTGTTTTGACATTTTTTGTTTTGGCTGTGTTGCCATAGCGACTTAATTCGATACTCCTATGGAGTACAAATAACGCTATAATTGTACTCCTCTCGACCAATCAGAGTCAAGTAATTTTGTTGAGTGTTCTATAAATTATGAAATTATTGTTTCTGGATGGAAATTTCAAAATTTCATTTTCTTGCAGGAAAACAAAATCACAGGCCGCAAGGCTGATGTTCTACAAGCTGCATATCTAGCATCAGAGGTTGCACAAAGAATGGTCAAACCAGGAATAGAGGTATGCAAACTAATCTATACTGTGAAGCATCTCAACAATATAAACCACCATAAAGACTATGTCGTACCTTTTCACCAGTGGAAAATGTAACAACCTTCCATGTATTGTACATATGGTGGGAATGGGAGGGGGGAACGAACCCGATATGGACAATGGAGCAAACCTGTATTTAGCAAGCAACGAAACCATCAGTAAGGAATTCCAATTCAATCTCTAAATTAGCTGAGCCCTGACTTACATCATTCCATAGATTGTTTCAGGGTTTGATCTGTAAGTTAGCCATGCCCTGACTTACATCATCCCAGAGGTTGTTACAGGGTTCAATCTGTATGTTAGCTGTGCCCTGACTTAGATCAGCCCACAGGTTGTTACAGGGTTCTATTTGTAAGTTACATGTGCCCTGACTTAGATAAGCCCGCAGGTTGTTTCAGGGTTTGATCTGTGAGGTAGCCGTGCCTTGGCTTTATTCAACCCAGAGGCTGTTTTAGGGCACTGATGAAATTTAAAGGTAAAAATTAATTTTTATAATTGGTTTTGACATTAATTTTTGGTGATTTTTAGAATAATGCCATTACAGACCTTGTTCAGAAAGTTGCCGAGTCCTTTAAATGTAAACCTATTGAAGGTGAGCTTGCTTTTGATAACACTACCTCTAGTTTGGAATTGAATATTTGGTAAGGTGTCATTAGGTTGTCACTAACATGTTACTCATTGCATGTTAGGTATGTTATCACATCAACTTGGTAAAAATGTCATTGATGGTGAGAAGGCAATAATCCAGAACCCTACAGAAGCTCAAAGGTAATAATAATAATAATGATAATAAATAATTTTATTACTTATATATAGTGCAAAATCCATTAAAATATATGATCTAATGCGCTTTACAATCTTTACAATCATTAAGAATCAAACTATACTAAAAATATATCTACACAGCTACTCCGATCTCAAAATTAAAAATAAGCTTTCAAGGTGGACAAGATTCTATTTTTGTACCTTCTGTCATGGCTGCTATTACATGATGGTGCAAAGCCTCTATTAAAGTGCTACTACGACGAAAATTGCTCAAACTTGGATTCAGCTGAAACTTCCTAAGAATACTCTTTAAAGGTCCAATAATCACTGTATGAAGTGTTTTCTCTATATTCAGTACGAAAGTATGATATTTTTACGATTATTTTTTGGAGTCTGTGACGTCATACACTCAACATCGAACATCGCTCCATACATTTCTTCGTAGTTTATGATCAAAATATCAGTAGTAAAGGGAGAAAGAAATACCCAAACACCCCAAAATATAAATTATAGTCACAAGTAATGTGAAATAAGCACATTAGCTACCCTTTGGGCTTCATAGGAATAAAATAAATTAAGGATTTATATATGAAGAAATGTATGTAGCAATGTTTGATGTTGAGTGTATGACGTCACAGACTCCAAAAAATAATCGTAAAAATATCATACTTTCGTACTGAATATCGAGAAAACACTTCATACAGTGATTATTGGACCTTTAAAGAGTATTTTTAGGAGGTTTCAGCTGAATCCAAGTTTGAGCGATTTTCGTCGTAGTAGCACTTTAAGTGTGTCATTATCACAGTAGACAAAACTACATGTATAGATAGAAACACCAGTGCTCTGTCACTCTTGCTCCCAAAGGGATGACATGAAAGCATTACTAGAAAGGCCTTTACTTATTGCCAGCGTTCATTAAGCTAGCAGCTGGTGTTTCCAGTGACAGTGTATGCATTAGCCCCCTCTCTCCATCAGTCCTCTATTTTAAGAGTATTCAAACACACATTAGAGCGAGGTTGAAGTAGACGTGGAGATCCTGAGGATTGAACCGTGGACCTCTAGTTCCAAAGGCTGAACGATTAGCAACTGAGCTAACCCTGCTCCTTCTGGTCTAATGTGGCCAGATAATTATCAGGCCTGAGGTAGTTATGAAAGTATTGAGTGCAACATAAATTTTATCTTTCCAGGAAGGAGCATACCAAGTGTGAGTTCGCTGTCCATGAAGTATATGCCGTAGATGTTCTAATATCGACTGGAGATGGAAAGACCAAGGAAAAGGAGAATAGAACCACTGTATACAAACGGACTGCAGAATCTTACAATCTCAAGCTGAAAGCATCTCGAGGTATGTCAAACACGAATGGACGTTAGAGATCTTTAGCATCAGGATTACTGCTAACTGCTGGTATCAGGCCCAGAAACAACAACAACAACAACAATAATAACTTTATTGTGCCCAAGGAAAGTAAATCAAGTACAAAAATTATCTTTTATCTCCTATTATTTAGAAATAGCTTTAGCTAATCGAGCTAAACACACCCGCAAACACAAAGAAACACTCAGTATCAACAATAATAATAGTAATAGTAAACTTCATTTGACACAGAAATCCTTCAGTAATGACTGATTTACAAAGATGCTGTGAACAATCGGGACAGAAGAACACAGATAATCTTGATAACCTGGCCATTTGCATGACCAACTGACTTACTGTACTGAGCAAGTGATTGATTCATTGTTGTTTTGTTTCAGTGTTTTACAGTGAGGTTGTATCCAAGTTTGGCATGATGCCATTTACCCTAAGGTGAGCCTGTGCCTTCAAAACACTCGTGTCTTTTGTAAACTCTTGAAGTTTATACTATAAATTTATTACATGAACCCATTCAAAACTCATCGAAATAACAAAGAACTAAACAAGTAGTAATTGGAAGGAAAACATAAGGATGATTGCCCACCTTGCCAGTTAGATTTAGGGTAGCACGGACCTGTGGCCATAAAGTCTGTCTGCGCAGGCGTGGGACTCGGGGTGGCGGGGGGCATGTCTCGTCTATGATCTAGGCTATTCTATATACTCTATATTTTATATTTTATATTTTATTATTTATCTATTTATTTAATTTTCCCATAGTTAGCGTGATAACTTAATGTATAGTTCCTGCTGACAATAAAATGTAGATGTAGATGTAACATGATTGGCGTATGCTTCTAACGTTTCGTCTTTCATCACTGTGGATCCAAAGGTTTGGATCATTGGTTCCAGCCCTGCAGATGCCACATGTGAATTGAGTTGATGTGTGGTTCTCTCCTGTGCCACGAGGGTTTTCTCCAGGTTCTCCAGTTTCCTCCCTTAGTAAAAATTAACATATGAGTTGAGTTTTGTGTTCATAAAACACTGAATGTAAGGATGTTGTAGTGTGTGTGAGTGAAAAGTGCGAAAGCTCTAGAATGACTAGAGACTTAAATAAAGATATTTCTTCAGCAAACTACTTCAAATGTAAATAAATTCGGTCCAGTCAACATTAGGAATCAAAGGGCACAGGGAACCCAATCTTTGAAAAGTGCCAGTAGTTTCTACGAGTTAGGGTGCATTTGATTTTCTTAGTTTACCAGTTCTAAGTTGTGCTTATTTTCTTTTCTCAGAGCATTTGATGAAGAACGCAAGGCAAAAATGGGAGTTGTAGAATGCCAGAAACACAACCTAGTGGAACCATTCAACGTTTTATGGGACAAAGAAGGTAGGCACTAGCCTGTTGATACCATTTATACTTGTTCTATTTCAAATCAAGCAATGAACAACATCCTTAAAAGGTTTTCTCAAGTTTTCTCATTTCAATTTTGGGCCACCATTTTGACTCCATCAAAAATATGAGTATCTGAAGTTAAGTCCAATACATTAAAAGTAAATAATAATTATATATTCATATGATGTATTCATTTGTTTTTAGGTGAATACGTGGCCCAGTTCAAGTTTACGCTGTTACTTATGCCCAATGGAAATATTAGGTAATAAAATATTCATGATATGGTATAACTGTTTAGGAACTAGTGCCCTGTGAATTCTTGTTAGAATGTGTTAGAATACACCCTTTTGGCTTGGGTGTAACGATTTCCTATTTCAGATTACATGTCATTCTCTGGAGAATGATATTCTTTGTTTGAGTTGTATTCATATTCATGTGTCTACTCATGTGCAACCGTTAAACAAAGAAGTCATACTCTAGGGAATGACATGTTGTCTGTAATGGGAAATAAATTAAGCTAAAAGGGTCTATTAAGTTGGAGGTTTTTGATCTAGTCCCAAAATCAGTCCAAACCGATCTTGTGCATTACATTTGTGATCCACTCTTGCTAATGCAGACCCCCACCCCACCCCAGCAATAAATAATGATGTATCAATGCTAATCCCAAACCTATGCTAAAAATATTATTTCTTCAGAATCACCCAAGGACCTTACGACCCTGATCTAATCCAGTCAGAACATTCTATAGAAGATGAAAAAATTAAGGTACATGTTCACCTATCCAAAAAAAACGTTGGTGGGAGATCTGGAATTTGAAATCTCAGACCGATTAACACTCCTCAAATCGTAATATATTTACAAGCAAACATCGTAGTTTCTTTTAGATTGAAATATGATGTCTGACCTTTGAGTAAGAAGTGCGTTTTCCGTATTTTAGTCATAAGATCACAAAAACTGCTTTTGGTCTCAGATCGTCCATTTAAGATCTTCCATTTCAGATCTTGGGCCCACAAAGTTTTTTGAATTAGATGTATACTAGAACTAGAAGATAAGAAATATAAAAAAAGTATATAATGTGCAAGGGTCGTTGGGTCGAACCTACGATAAGATCACCCCCATCAAAACAACAAAGTTCAATTTCTTGTTTGTGTTGTTTTAGGAAATTCTCGCACAGTCTACCAGTAGGAAAGCTCAAAAGAAAAAGAAAAAGAAGGTAGATATGTTTACTCTTAACTTCTTTCCTCTCTCCTCTCCTCTCCTCTCTCCTTTTCTCCCCTTGTAACTTTTTAAGCCCCTCAAAAACGAGAGTACTCTAAGAATCATAAATGGACATAATTACGATTTTCTCTCGTTGCAGGCATCGTCGAAGGCATCCGATGCAACAGTAGAAGCAAAAGAAGATACAGAGTAGACTAAATAATCCAAAACAAAAAACGAAACCCAACCACCACAGAAGGCCCTGTTTATTAGTCAACAAAAATACACTGCGTTACTGTTGAACAACTAGTGTACTTCATATATACACAGATTCCTACAAATATCGCAGTAATTTTAACCTTGATTCAAGTTTCGATGTGTTATTTTTTTTATTTCTTTCTCACGAAGTGAGTGAGTATTCTGTCGTTTGTTGAATTCCAATTAGCTTCTTCAAGATTTTTTTCCCAAAGAGAGCTCCTTCCTTCACAAAGTGAGTTTTCTTTGTCTTTTCTGTTTTGATTAGTTTTTGGTTCGATTTTTTGTTTGTTCGTTTTGTTTTTTGTTTTGTTTTGGATTTTTTTCCCCCAAGAAAAGTTTGTTTTAATTCCCATTAGTTTCTCCCAAAGCAAGTTTATTTCTTCAGGAAATGGAATGTCATTTGTCTTTTTTCTTCATTTTTTCCCCGATTTTGTTTCTTTGAATTTTGTATAAAATTTATTTTTTCAATTTCCATTGATTTCTCCAACAATAGTCTCCTTTACAGTTCCTTGCGCCATCTTGAAAGGTAGCCGTGCCTTTGCATCGAAGCGAGACGAACGGTGAGCTTACAATGATAAAGACGTAAAAAACTGTCCAATGTGTGACGACAAGGTCTCTATCACTGCAAGGTTTCTGTTCGTCTCGCTTCGATACAAAGGCACGGCTACCTTTGAAGATGGCGCAGGGAACTTTTCCCTCATAATCCGTATTATTTTCTTGTATCTTGATAAAACTGTTACGTGCAATCTAACATGTAATCGAACCTTCCTAAGGGTTTATTTAAACGATATAACTTACTGGCAGTACAAAGAACTCTGGAATCATTAAATACAAGACCTTCCTAATCTACAAGATTGTGCTAACTGGGGGAAATATCTTTGTTATCGACCTTATTCCTGAGTCATTCATCCGACTTACTTCAAAGAACGTCGACCTAAGACTGAAATGAATTGTTTGTTGCAAATGTGCTGTAAATGGTTTTTGCGAATTGTTTTTTCCTTTCCCCACCCTCCATATGCGTTTGTCTTCTCATGTGCAACAGTTGAACAAAGAAATCATACTGTAGAGAATGACACATGGTCACACCGAGGAGGTCTATTGTCTAGCTATCACTAAATAGCACAATTTCATGCAAATTCCATTGTTTTCTATTGTTTGATTAGCATTATTTTGTAGTATTTAGTAATTAGTGTTTCACGGATTAATTGTTTGCACTCTAGCGTTCAGAATATATATGGAAATAAGCCATTCAAAACATTTGTCATTGATCCCGCCCCACAAACGTCGCTACTGTTTTTTTCGAAACTGAAATGGTTTTTAAGGCCACGTACATAAGAAATGTCAAGGTTATGGACGTCCACTAAAACTTACCAGCGAATTGCACTATTTCACTATGACGTCACTGCTTGTTTATGTGGGGATAGAATCGCCAAATCCAATAGAAAATTCAACAAAATTTGCTCCTAGCGAAACAGTTTAATCTAAAATGGCCTGGTTTTCAGATATAATATGTGTTAATATGTACTAAAAAATATTCTGAGAGTTTGCTGGCTATTCTACTTCTCTTCGTGGATTGATGCGCGTTTTAGAACAATTTTCGGTGAATTTGCGTTGATTTGACCCCCTCCGACGACCATGATCCTTTGCGTTTAAACAATAGATTGTTTTGATGTAAAAGTAAAAAATCGATGTAACTTGCGAGCAGATCCAGCCTACTCCTTTTACAAGAAACATTGGAGTTACATTTGATGAGCATATGTCCCTAGAAAATTGAAATTATGAAATTGTGCTATTTAGTATTAGTAAAGTTTCACGGCTATATTGTTTGCACTCTATGAGTCATCAACTACCATTTATAAGTAATTCCGTCCATATGTTATGGGATGGACCGCTCTCGGTACGAGCTACTCGGGATCTTTATTCTACTTTCTCTTCTTCAGTTCTATACTCTCTGCTCTCCTCTATCTCTATCTATACTCTTCTGACTAAAACTAATTACATGAGCTCTATTTATAATAACTTCATGACATGTGTCATTCTACAATCAATATGATATTATCACTGAGTCTTGATTGGCTAATTGAAATATCAAATTCCTAAGCGTGATATCTTATTAAAGAGTAATACGAGTGAAAATCATAGAACTAAACATAGCTTAAACTAAAGATAATTTATGAATATATGGTAAATGTATAGAAAGGTCTACGAGGAATAATTATATCATAAGATTTAAAAGAATAGTGCCAAAATAACTAAGCAAAGGGGTAAAGAGTGTTTAGGGTGTAACCATAGGTGTACATGCTAATGGGAGGAGCTAAGAAGTTTACTTGCAAATTCAAAGCATACCATCATCTAAACTCGTGCGTGATGGTAGCCTTACTGAAATCTTATATCGATATTTTCAATAACTAATTGATCGTTCTTTATCTTGTTTTCATACGATAAGAAATAGTAAATAAAAGCTGATGTCTAGCTTAGTCTGTAAAAACATTAATTTTCTCTCTCATAACACATACTTCAGCACAATCAACTTCTTATAGCCGGTCGGGATATTCCACGTGGAAAGATTTCATTAGCGTTTAACATAGCGACCTGATATATTCAAGTATGTGCTTTCTAATATTTACACTGACGAGCTCGTGCATTTGTCGAGCTTCATTTTCATTTATGTTGAAATTTGAGGAGCCATCTCGACTGATCTTCATTGTTGCCACCATTTCGAAAACTTTCGCTTTCTGTCTTACCTAAACACAGATGCTGGCGATAGCGTAACTTAGCGTTCTCGACGTTTTCAAACACTATGAAAAAGCTTTTTATCTCCAAGAAACTCTTGTGAGTATCAAGTCGAAAGCACAAGTATAATCAAACCACGAAAAGACATTTTGAATATTGTTTCTATCTAGCAATAGAATAATTTTTTTAGAGCGTGAAGTAAAGAAGAAGTAGTGTATTTTTCGCAAAAAAATTCCCAACAGAAAAAAAGTGCCTAGTTCTAACGTCGTTTATCAATCACGTGTATGGAATATAATTAACAAATTTGTTTTTGAACTTTTAAAAGTGAAATTTAAAAAAACCTAAAAAGTGAGTCAGTTTGACCATGTAATTTAATCAAAGTTCTGAACTTTTTGAATCAGTTTGAATGAAGCATTGGACCGTACGACTCTTCGGGAGAATTTGTGATGAACTGGGCTTGAAGTTCGACATATAGAGTGCTTTTAGTAAAAGCCTTAAACGCTAATTGCTAATTAGTACAATTTTGTACTATTTTGTTAAAAATTAGTTTAAGCGTGAAGAGCAAATGCGCACGTGCGTCGAATAAAAAATTAACACATTACGCAAGTGAAATGTTTTAAAGTTTTTATTCCTTCAGGCTGCTGCAAAATCAAGACACAAGACACAACTAAAGCTAAAATAACCACAATACGCAAGTGAAATGATTTGGAACTTTCACCTTACAAATTACTCTGGCTTGCTTTAAACGTTAATGTAACGATGACCTAGTCGTTTTAATTGGTTTTTGTACACAAGCGTTTCTAAAGCGCGCTCGACTGCGCTTGATTATTCGCACAATCGCGGTTCAGTGATTGCACGTGCACACTAAATTTACTAATTATACAGCTTCTCATTAATCCCATATAGGTAACTGTCCAATTATTTTCTTAATTGGACAGGTCTTGTTGATATGGGATTAATTAGGCAGCTATATAATTAATAGGTAATGGGATTTCATACTCCCCAATCAAGAAATAATTAGACTCGAAAAATTCCTCTGACTGCCAAATTGGATGAGGCCTACGGCCTCATCCAATTTTTTCAGTCCTCGGAATTTTCCTCGTCCAATTATGGAGTCCTATTACATATACTAATTGCTAATTTGTACAAAATAGTACAATTTAGTACTAGTTAGTGTCACGCTTTTACTAAATGCACTCCTAAAGTTGAACTTAATAAGAAAATAAGTATCAATATATTTGACCATAGCATATGCGAAGTTTAAAATCTAAACTATGAGGTCAATAGAGTGCACGCACAAAAACCATAAACATTAAATAGTACTAATTAGTACTATTTCATACAGAATCCTTTGTTTTCTATTGTTTAATTATCACTATTTAGTGCTAAAAATTAGTATTTGTTTCACGGATATAGTGTGAGCACTCTACCAAAATTTATGGAGGATTTTAAATGAAGGCGGATCAAATTCGGTTTATATGTAAAGATTGTTTTGAATAAGACTGAACAAGAGAAAATGAACTAGAGTGATTGCCATATGACCGTCAAAGAAAATAGACCATTTTGTTTGTAATAGTTGATAAAGAGCAAAAGAAAATCATTGGTTTAGAGTCTACTACTAACTATTAGTTTGCCTATTCTTTCACGATCACATGAAAATCACTCTATCCTGAATTTTCTCTGAAACATTGGCATGTTCGTACAATAAAGACCGTTTTGTCAAGGTTGCGTGCGCATCCAATTTTGACGGACCACGAAACTGAAAAACACAAATTTAATATGTGAAATTGAGAAGACAGTTTTAAATTTAAAGAGGAGAATAATCAATTTTGTGAATTCTTGTCGAAAAACCTCATAGAAATGTATAATAATTCTCATTTTAAAGCTCTTGTTCTGGTATCGTGGCCCGTCAAGTTTCGTCAAGCGATCAACCTTGAGAAAAGGGTTTATTGTTGAACTTAAAACTGACTCAGTTAACGCGTACATTGTATTTTTAAGCTTTTTTCGGTTTCTTTAAGACTCGAAAATCATTCAAAGCTGTCAAAGTTGCTTCATTTTCACAATAAAAGCAAAAGCTATACGATTGCGAGTTACTATATTTTGGATTTTTGGATTTTTTTTGAAGAGCTTGTACAGTCTGGAACTTAGAATCTGGCTTAGAGGTCTTTATTAGAAATTATAATTCGGATTTAACTGATAAGAGAAATTATACCTCTGACATTGCTCTCCCCTCCCTTCCCCTCCCCTATGATTAAAACCTCTCTCGCCGCTGTGGGCGACGTGAGTTAGATCAATTTACCAGGAATCACTTGTGGGTATATATAGAGTTGCTTGATCGTTCTCTACTGCATGAAAAAAATTAAAAACCTTGCTTCGTAAAAATCGATTTCTAAATCCAATTTGATCATCGAGATAGGGACGCGAGTACTTGGGACGTTGCTACACGTCCGATGTAAGTGTGTGTATGTGGCTGGGAGGAGGGGAGGGGAGACGACGGAGGGGGGGTTGGAGGGGGGTTTGGAGTGGGTCTTCAGAGACTAAGGTAATTAGAAACGTTTTATGAGTGACCACAGTAAATGCGTGGAACTTTAGTAATACTAAATAGCACAATTTCATGCAAATTCCATTGTTTTCTATTGTTTAATTAGCACTATTTTGTACTATTTAGTAATTAGTGTTTCACGGATTAATTGTTTGCACTCTATTGCACCGCGCTAATCAGATTTTCCCTGGACTGATACAAATTAGCCACTAGCCATTGCTTGAATTTGCTCTAAAATCCACGGTTTTCATTTTTCTCTTTGAATTTAGCTTTCGCTAGATTAAGATCAATCTTCAAGACCTTTGAGCCATCACATGTGAGTAGAGTTTGTTAGGTCTTTCCCTTGATCCAAGGGTTTTTCTTCAGGTACTCCGGTTTAATTTTCCTCATTCTGCAAAACTATCAGTGGGAGCTAGGTAGCTTTGCCCTGGCTTAGTTCAGCCCTTAGGTTGTTTCAGGGTTCTATCTGTGAGTTAGTCGTGTCCTGACTTAGTTCAGCCCTTAGGTTGTTTCATGGTTCTATCTGTGAGTTAGCCGTGCCCTGACTTAGATCAGCCCAAAGGTTGTCTAACAGGGTTCAAACCTAAGTTTTTTTAAGAATAATTCTATAGCCGAATAATAAAGTTCAAGATTAATGCTTGGAGATCTCAGGTAATTGAGTAACGCCTCGTGCGCTGACTTTCTCTTTCCAGCATCAACGTAAAGTGAAAATGAAGAAAAGGTTTGCTTCGGAGTGATTAAGATAATTAAATGAATCCCTATGACATAGAAATTTAATGATTCTATTAAAACAGGAGCTTAAAACCCGGCCTTCAACAATGACACTAAATAAAGCTTGTTAACTTGGGTTATCTGAACTATATAGTTAGATGTGTACAATATCCCCAATTACGGTGAATAAATGTTAGTACAATACTAGAGTCCTAGAGTAAAAACAGAGTGCCACTGTCATCGCTATCTAAAGATACTCTACCCTAGTTCTATACAATTCCATATAGCTTAATTCGTTTTTGCTTTCAGTCTTTGGCTCTATAAATAAGGTTCAATAACATTAAGACGTCGCTCAGTTGTGTTGTATATTTCTTTAGTAGACAGAGCGAGCGCTGAAGCACGTGGACCAGCAATGGTTCTGAAAAACAGAGTCGTTTTTTATTCTTTTCTTGTGTGCTGTAGTTTGATAAGACCTTCATCCGTGGACGCCTTAAGTAAGTATTTTTTTAGCTTTTATAATGGCACAGACAGACAGACAGAAAGACAGACAGACAGACAACTTATTTGAGCTACCCATTACGACAGTTTTGTTTAGGTCCCAGAGGTTTTAGTTCATCAAGTGAACGAAATGTTTGAGGAACAAACGTAGCCATTAGACCACTGTCGAGTTCCGAATTGCGTTTCATGAGACTGTTTGAGGGAACGCTATATTTCATAAGTAAGATCATTTTCACTTCACGTAAGAAGGCAGTCATATTGGTGAAGCAAACAATGGAAAGTTTCTACACAGTTTTTGCAAAAATAATGATAGAAAATGTATTGTTTTGGTACACCAACATGGCCGCTGTGACGTCACGTGAAAACTCTCTAAATGGCGTCTTTTTATTGATTGATTGATTGATTGATTGATTGATTGTTTGTTTGATTGATTGATTGATTGATTGTTTGATTGATTGATTGATTGTTTGATTGATTGATTGATTGATTGATTGATTGATTTAGCTTTTAACTCACATAAAATCATAGTAAAAAATGAACAGGTTTACCCAACAACGACGACGGTCCCTTATAATTAAAATGACATTTAATTTTTGAAAGTTAATTTAATTGCTGATAGTAAAAAGTGATAGGAAACCTTAATTCTTAAAATTCTTTCATTTCTTGATGATATTTTTATCTTAGTAATATCCTTGGCAAATAACTCGGTTGTAGAGTCCCACACTGGATTAACGGTTCCTTGCGCATGCGCAGTAGTTTTCTAGTACTTTGTGGTGGCGATTTATTCTGTTTGTTACAGCACATTATATACACAGTTGATTTTTAGGATATCAAAAGTATGCATGGGGAAAATATTGACTTCTCCTAAGGGAACCTTTTTGCTAGGATTAGTGCCCTATCATAACTTTTAAGTCACAATTTTAAAGTAAAGGGAGGGAAATTTTAAGATGATAAAGAAATTAAATTACATTAAAAGAGAAGATTAAAAACCATCTGAAATAAAGTTCAAGATTCAAAGATTTTCATTAGCATTCCACGGTTGAAGAAAAAACTGGGTCCAACGATCGATCGAATTGCCATTGCAGTGCATCGTGGGACTGTTAGAAGGGACACAATAAACGCCATCTTGGAAATAAGTCCCTTAATTAAAACAACTTCGTATCCAAGGAAATGTGACAATAAATTTAATTGCCTTGTCTTTGAAATGCTTTTTATTAAGAACCTTAAACCATCTCTTAATGTACAAAGTGACTCCATTAATGCAAAACTTTTTTTTTTGTTTAATGACATTTTTTACTCTTTCCTTTCCCTCTTATTCGTGTAATTATATCATTGTTATTATCTTTTATTCTTGTACATATATCTTTTTTCTGTAATTATCTTCCATTGTTTCATGATTTATATATAGTTTGTAATTTCTTATTCGATTTTATTGACTTGATAATGGTGTTACGTAAACGTCGAAATGTCGTCTTTTATTAAAATGTTTTTAGAATATAGCTTTTTATCGCTGAATTTCTTAGTCAAATTAATTAAAACAGTCACTGAAATGTCAACTCCACCCTTTTTTTTCTCGACTAAAAATTTTAAACCCCTTTAGAAAAATTCCTCGACCAAAAGGAGGGTGCCAGGGAAGGGAGAGATGGGTGGATCCGCCCTTATTATCAATAATGTTAAATAAATGTGTGTTTTTTAGGAAGAACAAGACGAGACGATTTAAAGAATGAGCATTACACGTGTTCCCACCAGGGAAAGCTCGACAAGAATCACCCTACAGGTACGATACGTAACTCTATCTTAACACAGGAAGCCAAATTCCTCTAAAAGCGTACGTACGTTTTTATCCTGGTTCTTCAGTTTTTCTCCCTCCGAAAGAATCAATATTCCCAAATTCCTAAATTACTAAATATTCCTAAATTTCAATTCGATCTTAGGAGTTATTCTTTATAAGGATAAGCTCATATTTCCTTAGGCACTCAGAATACGCCGATAAATTGGTTATTATCAAAGTTGTAAAACCGACGTTTTGTTGTTTTACTCTTGATTTCGAGTTAGTCATGTTAAAGTGTAGTTACTAAAACAAATAAACAAAATGGATGGATGGATGGATGGATGGATGGATGGATGGATGGATGGATGGATGGATGGATGGATGGATGGATAGATGGATGGATGGATGGGATGGATACATGGATAAATGGAAGGACGGATGAAATGAAACGAATGGAGGAACGAACTGAAATAATTGGATTAATGGAAGAGTGGATGGATAGATAGATATGTGAATAAATGAATTGATGGATAGATTTCATAGATACATGAATAACAGAATGGATTTTTAATCTTTCAGGGGCTCCAACCATCACAACAGATTGCAACAGCTTCATGGAATATTATATTGACGATAACGTCTACGTCACATGCCAAGTCAAGTCGAACCCAGTAGCTAAGATCACGTGGCTCTTCAACGGAAAACCGGCACAGCACAAGTTAGACATTACCAGTTGTTCACAGAAACTTCATATTCCTTATGCAGAGGTCGCCCACAGTGGTGCGTACACTTGTATAGCTTCCAATCGATATGGGACGGTCAACGAGACATGTCAGGTGACTATACAAGGTAAGAATAGAACATTTCTTGCGTGCACCGTTGTATGGCTTCCAATCGGTATGGAACACTCAACGAGACATGTGGTCAAGAGCCATGCAGCTAGTGCGATTCTCTGGCGGCTGTGGTATAAGCTTCCTTTCTTCAGTTGATAGTGCTAGTTGCAATGGAAGAGAAGATTATAATTGGAATAAGATGCATATTCTTGTATTTTTTTTCTTCAGCTCGCAAGCGCACGTTTTTCATTATCAACAAGGGAATCCTTATCAATGGTGACCCCAGATCAAGCAAAGCTGTCATCGGATCCCCGCTAAACATGACATGCGAAATTTACAATGCTCACTATGTTTACTGGACAAAAAACGGCGTCCATTTCCCTCCTTCCAGACCTCTGAATTCCCGGAATTCGAACCTAAGAATTTCGAAGTACAAGAAACAAATGGGACAGACAATGTTTATACTGCATCTTGTGTTCGCGCGTGTCGTGGAGGAAGACAGAGGGAATTACTCGTGCGCTGGAAGAGATAATTTAATCGGAGACACCGTCCACAGCTACAAATACCTTGAACCAAGTAAGTCAAAGCTCCGCAGTGTAGCGGATCCAGGAATTTAAAAAAAGAGGGGTTCCAGAATTGCCGCAGCACAGAAAAAGCTGGTGCGATTGGCTTACAAAGAGGTGTTCCCATTTCATTCTACTGAGCATAAAGAACAGAAATTGGCTTCACACGATCTCACAAAGGGGGGGGGAATAAAATACACTGTTAGAATCTAGGATAATCCAAGCACATTGTATGAAAAATCCAGTTAAATCGATGACGCACTAGTTTTGCGAAGGGAGCGAGAATAAAATTGTCCAAAGTTCGCTCTGAATTAGTTCGGTTCCACCTTAAATGAACGCGTGTTGAACAAAAAGCATAGTATTTTGTCGCCCGATGTGGGGCTAGAACCCACGACCCTGGGATTAAGAGTCCCATGCTCTACCGACTGAGCTAACCGCGCAATATACAATTACTTTCTAAAAATAAACCTGTCGAAATTAAGACCGGTACTAAGAGTGCTTTTTTAAATTTCCTTGCACTTTTGTATTCGTATTTATACCCGTGAAAACAATGTTACATAGAGACTACATATTTGTTTTCTCTTGTTTCAGTTTTCGCTCCACTTCCTGCAGGAAGACAAGCAAGTTCTTCACCATCGATGTCAGCTCTGCCATCTGCAGTGTACTTGGTACTAGCTCACCTTGTACTCCACTTGTCTAATTTTCCCGCCAAAACACAGGCGTACGCGTTTCATGTTTAGAGTTTCCCGCCATATCCACAGGAATCCCGCATGAATTAACGAAACTTCGGTACCGAGATACAAGGTTTAAAACATTAACTTATAATCATATCCATATCATATTCTAGTGCAAAGTGATCAGATTTTAGTCAGCGGAAACGATTAACATAAAAATCAAAATGGCGGACAAAAATATTCTTGATCAGTAAAAATTCTCGATTTGATTGTTGACCAGTTTTAATCTTAATAGACATTTTGTAATACTCTACTGTTTGAAGTTCTCTCTTACTCAGGGTTAGCCTCGATTTTGTGCAGAATATTTATGTGTTATGTGAAGGTCCATAAATTTCAAAGTGTTTGTATATTTGTTGAAGTTGTGCATCCTTTACTTTACCGTTGGTATTTGTGAATATTTAGACCCTAATTCGAGGCTAATCCTGTGTAAATGAGTCTGTAATCAAGGAACACAGAAATTTGGAATAATTGAGAGTAAAATAATATTTCAAGAAAAAATTATTGACGTCATCTTTTGCGTTGTTTTTCTGTGTGTGTGTGTGTGGTTTTTTTTACCATTAAGTGGTTTGTGAGCCCTGTACGTAAGTCACAAAAGAAAATATTTTCCGTCTCCAAGGTAACTATTACCATGGCATACTGGAAAGAATGGTTGCCAGGCTAACTCATTACTCATTCACAGCAATTGCTACTATGGCAGTGGTTTTGGTGAAGGGAAATAATATTAATAATAATAATAATAATAATAATAATAATAATAGTATAATAATAATAATAATAATAATAAATGTAATAATAATGATAATTGGTCTCGTGAAATGATAAAGATTTTCAGACAACTTGGAGTTTTAGTGGACAAAATTGGAAACTAGCTTTATCTATATATGCTTTATCTGTTTTATACACTTATGAATACATACATATAATACATTCTGATTTATCTCATTCTGAGGCCCTAGAAGCTTAGGTAGCATGACTCCTTTGTGTGAGAGGAGAAAGGCGTTAAGTAAAGCTCTCTTTGACCAAATTGTAAGGGACAAAAACCATAAGCTTCACGGATTGCTTCCATCACGTAACGAGTCTACCTATATTGCAAAAAAAAGCCAAATATACTTTAAGTTACCGATTTGTAAGACAAATAGGTTAAAGAACACTTACATTATACACCATAGTTCTAATTATTAATGTTTTTTCATTTTTTCCTTTCCCCCCTTATTTTCAATATATTTTGCACCCGCTAAGTAAAGCTGTCGAGATTGGCCAAAACAATATTGAGTTAGACCTTCTGAAAGACGCGACCTTTGCTTCTTTCATTTTTGCATCTCGCTCTTTCGTTTTTTCCCGAATTCGCTTAAATGACCGCTCAACAATTCTCCCATTGGAATACAGAATGACCGATCAATAAACTTGAATTCATAATTTTTTTTCGGTAGTTATCGATTTTTTCTTGATGTGCCTTCAGCAATCGGTGTCTGTTCCACGATGTATATCAAAAAGGCATTTTAGCTTGTCCGACGTAGCAACAGTAACTAGGGAGGTAAAGCAATGAATGCAGGATCGGTGTATTTGCGAAAGGTCTATCAATTATATATATTTCAAAATCTGTTTATATGACGATGTCTACATTTATCATTCCCATGTATTACGACCATTGCTTGAGCAAAGAAGGAAAAAAGAAAAAAAAAAAAGCGAAAAGCGTAACGTTATGCGCAGAAAATGTTCTCCTTTTCCTTTGAGCGGCTCACCGTCACGAGACTTTTAAGCTTATGTTTGCTTGTTTATAATAATAATAATAGTTGTTTTTCAGGGACTATTTCTCAGTTTTTCGTGTCGTACGATAAACACTTCATGGAACTGTTTTGTTTTTTTTTCTTCTGCGGTTTCCCAAAGAAGAAAAAGCTCTACTTGTTGTGTGCCTCTATTGGGCTGTCATTAGTTGATGGTTCAAAGGCTCTATTCTCGTTTGGAAATTATAAGTAAATTGGGAAGTGGTTCACCGGTCAATAGGCATATAAGTTATATAGTTTTGATCAATTTATCAAACACAAGTTATAAATCAGTAAAACTATTATAAATAACACACACTGTCGATTGTCATCTGGAATTTTCTTTTCTTTTTCCGACAACGGTACCTTTGACTCAATTCATTGCTTAGCAACACAAATGCAATTCCATAAGATTCAAACATGGCATCTATTCCATCTTATTTGGTTGCTAAGTGACCGTTTTTGCTATAGCAACTGATACCTTAAAATGACTTAAAATTAAAACATGGTATTTATTTGATGTTATCCGGTTGCTAAGTGACCAAATTTGCTGTAGCAACAGATACCTTAAGGTATTTGAGTGTTGCTTAGCGATATTAAAACAAAAACATGATGAAAATTATTTAAGACAAACATTGCAATAAAGAATCTAACATTCCTGGGGTTGTTTGACTACCTTATAAGAATGGAAGAATCTACGAACACCGTTGAAACAAGATCGTCAGCATTTCGTGTTGTTCGTCCCACATCTTGTTATGGTGAGAATATATTTAACAGTATTCGCCGAAGGCAAAGTCGGTGAATATCGGGGAATAATATTCCCGATATTCACTGACCCTGAGGTGAATAATTGTTTTAGTATAAATACACAGGTGATTCTTTTAAAGAAAGGGGAAAAAAAGAAAAACAAAGATAAAACACATTTTTTCCCGGTAACAGCAACAAAGCGGCTGGCCGCCATTTTGTATTATCGCTGGAGGTGATTATCGTGTGATAATCTGAGTTTCTCGACCAATCAGCGCGCGAGATTTTCAATAATCACCTGGGTATTTATACTAAATAAATATATTATTCATTATTGACATATCGTTATTCTATATTCTATATATTATATAGAATTTGAGATTTTGATCTACTGATAGTCGGTTTTTCTCTCTATCTTAGGCGGGGGCGGTTGTATTTTGGACTCCGTCCTGTTAACGCCTCCTGTCACAGACTCGTCTTTTCTTTTCTTTTCTTTTCTTTTCTTTTCTTTTCTTTTCTTTTCTTTCTTTGTGCTGTGTTGTTTGTTATTCCTATGGGCGTAACAAGGGCGCTAGGGCAAAAATTGGTGGTTTTTTAACCGTTTAATAGACTCCGTTATATTGGTGTTTTTTTAGGCGTTAGAAATTGTTTAAACTTTTACTTATCTATGAAATGTGCTTTTAGTGTCACTCGGTAAAGATCTATATGTTAAGTGTATACTACCGATTACTTATCTGTTCTGTTATGTGCTGGCTTGATTTTTTCAGTTTTCCCGTCTATATACGCCAAAAATACTGCTGTGACCAACGGTTCAATCGGTTCAATCGAACTGTTCATTCTTGGTTATTTAAGGGATTTGGATTAACTTATTAACTTATTAACCGACGCGTACGCTTACTTAAGCGGTCACGAGGCAGGTATAGGATACAGTAGTTCCTTACGTACGATTGAACAGTTGGTCACAGTAGTATTTTTGGCGTATATAACCGGCTAATAAACCACCAATATTTGCCCTAGCGCCCTTGGGCGTAATGTGTCTTTTTTTGTTGTTGTTGTTTTGTTTTGTTTTGTTTTGTTTTGTTTTGTTTTGTTTTGTTTTGTTTTGTTTTGTTTTGTTTTGTTTTGTTTTGTTTTGTTTTGTTTTGTTTTGTTTTGTTTTGTTTTGTTTTGTTTTGTTTTGTTTTGTTTTGTTTTGTTTTGTTTTGTTTTGTTTTGTTTTGTTTTGTTTTGTTTTGTTTTGTTTTGTTTTGTTTTGTTTTGTTTTTGTTTTTGTTTTGTTTTGTGTGTGTGTGTGTGTGTGTGTGAAGAAATCAATAAAATAAAAATGGAAAAGACGAGTTCTTAAACAACAGACCGTAATCATAGGGTCCGTTTGAATACCACCTACCATTTCTAACACTTTAGTATGATCGTGGGCCCAAGACAAGGTAGTATTTAACGACAATTGATGGTTTTCACGGCGGCCATGTTGGAGGAACTTAACAAAAGAATTGTCAATGATTTCTTTTGTTATATCCTCCAACATGGCCGCCGTGTCTTTGTTATTTAAATTAAAAATAAAAATTAAAAAAAAAAAAAAAAGAAAAAAAAAACTGTTCACAGTATTCCTCTCAAATTAGTGATGTTATTTTTTCTTGTCCTCTTCAGCTTCTTCTTCGCTCTTACCATTTCACTCTCAATTCTTATATGCTGGTGCAAGATTTCCCTATTCCTATCCGATCGGCCATTATTGAGAGATTTATTCTCCTCCATCAAATGGACCCGTTTTCACTCCAGCAAGTGATAAGCTAAAGTTCTCTTACTCGGAGGCTACCTCTTCATTTAGTAGACCAGTAAACTCCAGTGGAGATACAGGGCTTAAAGTTCATGCTTACGAGAAAAATGATGGTGGACACAGGTATCAAAACCATTTTGTTGCTGTTGATGTTGCTGTTGTCGTTGCAATTGTTGCAGTTGTTGCGGCAGTTGTTGTTGCTGTTTTGTTGTTGTTGCTGTTGCTGTTGCTGTTGTTGCTGCTGTTGTTATTGCTGTTGCTGCTGCAGTGTATCGTCACTGTTCCTTTTGCTGCTGTTCTGTTATAGTTGCTGCTGCTACAGTTGCTGCTGTTGCTGCTACTCAGTGCTATTGTTATTGTTGTTGCTGCTGTTGTTGTTGTTGCTGCTGCTGCTATTGTTGCTGTTGTTGTTGTTGTTGTTGTTGTTGTTGTTGCTGTTCTTTGCTATTGCTGCTGTTATTGTTGTTGTGGCCCTTGTTGTCATTGTTACTGGTGGTGTTGCCGATCTTGCTAGCCGCTGCTTTTGTTGTTACTGTAAAACTTTTATCATCTCCTCGAAAAAAGTGCCTTTGACATGCATAGCGGGAGTCAGAAAGATACGAGGGGTACGTCTACCACTGCGAATCCGGGTCCTTGATCAAACTGAAGTTCATCCCTTGTACGCGTTTCCGTGGGCCACTTTTCCTTATGAGCCATTCTAGCTAGTGTGCTAATCTTTCTGATAATTGGTCTTCAGATGTTTATCGCCACTTTCCCTGGTCGCGCCAGAAACAGGAAAAGACATCATCCACACAGCCCAAGGAGGCCAAAACTGCGGACAAACTGTATCGATTTCATCAAATCATGTTGTATGTGCTGGGGGGAAGTCTCTCTGTAGAAGTGAAGAACGGAAACTGACGCCTCAAAACACCACGTGTCCTGTGTGTCACAAGGTGTTTGGACGAGTCACTACACTCAAGGTGAGGGATTGCCAAGAGTAGCATAGCATGCCTTGGAATCGTCTATGACAATAGTCTGAGTCAAAGGTGTCGAATCGAGAGGGTGAGTAAGGTACATTCGATTGCCTCTAACCTCTGAAATCATCACATTATATGTCAGTAAAGTCGTTTTGGTCTCTCTCTTGACTCAAAGGGTCTTTCTCCATGCCTCCGGTTTTTCTCCCTGCAAAACCTGACGTTTCAAAAAAAAAAAAAAAAAAAATTCAATTCTATCCATGAGTTTCTCTGTGGCTCAAGTAGTATAGCTAAAATTCCACCCTCGTTTCCGGAGCCTTTATTTCTTACTGCGCATGCTCGACAAAGCGAGCATGCGCAGTAAGGAAAAATACCTTTGGGTACGAGATTGCTAAAAACACCGATTTCTTCCTCAAAGGTGCACTTGCGCATTCACAGAGGAGAGAAACCCTTTAAGTGTTCCTATTGCGGAAAGTCATTCAGCCAATCAGGGAACTTGACGACACATATCAGGGTGCATACCGGAGAGAAGCCATTTAGCTGTAAGGTATGCGGTAAACAGTTCTCGCAATCCTCGGCACTCAAAGGTCACATGAAGATTCATTTGAGAGAGGTAAAATCAATACTCCAGTTTAGAATTCTGTGTTGCTCCGGGCTAGCTTAAGTTTTTGTAGAAGGTCTTTGAAATATTTGACACTGATACGAGGCTAAACCTGAGTAATAGTCCTTTCACAGTTCCCTGCGCCATCTTGAAAGATAGCCGTGCCTTTGCATCGAAGCGAGAACGGCGGTGACCTTGCAATGATAAACATGTAAATTAATATCAAAGGTGTTAAAAAAGGTCTCTATCATTGCAAGCTCACCGTTCGTTCCGCTTCGATATGCAAAGACTACCTTTCAAGATGGCGCAGGGAACCGTGAAGGTGACTAGTATTGAGTTTGTAATCAAATTGGAAAATCAAATTTGGAACTCGAAAAAGATCTATTTTTATAGACCTATTTCATGTTTTTATCGTGTTTTCCCAAAAATATCATGTGAATCTTATTTTTCTTGTTGCCTTGTTTGCGTGAAAACAAAACATTTACTAATTTACAAATTTCTATCTCACTTCGATAAATAATCATTGAGCTGCTTTGGCGCGAGATTCCCACCCAAAACACAGAATTATGTTCATTTAACGAAAAGAATATCTCATTGCGGGTTCAACTGTAAAAATAATCTCAATGAGTTTTCTTTTCTCTCCAGGATATTAAGAAACCCAACTCCAACCACGACAAGCCAATGACGTCATAGATGATCATTTTCTAAAAATGACGTCACACCCATGACGTCATCGTTTGTAAATGTAAGAGTGAACAGTTTCCATGGTAAACAAGCTAGCTTTTTCGGCTTTTATAGTTTCTCTTTCATCGAGTCTATAGAATAGCCTTCTTTCGCAACTTTTAGAGCTATTCTTGGCTTCACCTACGTGATCGAAAATGTTCTCAAACTCGTCTTTCACCGCTGTGAGTCCAACGGGTCGGGTCGCTGGTTCGAGCCCTGCGGTCGCCACATGTGAATTGAGTTTGTTTGATGTGTTGTTCTCTCCTGTGACACGAGGGTTTTCTCCAGGTTCTCCGGTTTCCCACCCTCCTTAAAAATCAACATGAGTCGAGCGTTGTGTGCATAAAATAGTAAATGTAGTGGTAGTGAGTGTGAGTGAAAGCAGGCACACATCAGCGAAAGCTGCCAGAATAATACATAGCCTGCTCTAACAAATAAAATATTATTATTATTACTATATAAAACAAAACTTTCATAAGCCGAAGGAGCAACCAAACTATTTATCTCAGCCAAAGTTCGCGTTTCAAAATTTTTCTTTTAAAAACGAAAAAAAATTTCTGAGATACGAAGAAATACGAGCGAACAATTATGCTCATAATATAGTTGAAATGCATGGGACCGCCATCTTGGTGTCCCATTGAGGAGCTATAGCGTTTGCAATCCACTACCAATTTAAAAAATAGATACGTTATTTGAGTTATGGGGCAAGTTTAAATAATGTTATCGTCAAATTACCTCGAAGTTATATAACGATCCTTTTTCTTAAATACTTAACATAGTTTTTATCCAGAGTTACTTTTATGTTCTTTATATTGTTATTCAATTCTAATCAGTATTATTTATCCCACCCCCAACTAAAATTTATCTATGATAAATTGTATACATTCGTTAAATAGAGTGCAAACAATTAATCCGTGAAACACTAATTACTAAATAGTACAAAATAGTGCTAATTAAACAATAGAAAACAATGGAATTTGCATGAAATTGTGCTATTTAGTATTACCAAAGTTTCATGGATATATTTTTTGCACTATAAAGTTTTAACTTTTAATTAATAACAATAATTATTATTATCACATGCAACCAAAGAATGGTCCTGCATAGACCCGGTATGGGAGATGACCTCTCCTATACTAGAATCTCAGCTCAGTTCAGCTTATTCTATTGTAAATAGTAAAAAAATTGTATGCGTGCTTCGAATTTATTCAGAAGTCGAAATAGATATCTTTGGTTGCTAAATGCGATTAGGGTGTTATTATCATATATTAGCATAATCTTAATATAAACTTGAATATTTATAGTGCTTTGCGTTCACTGTTCAATGTTTGCCAAAGGGGAAGTAATACTAGAGTGGTTTTTTTACTTGGCCCGTCAAAGAATGGCTACAGATTAGTCACCTCGAGCCCGCATGGGCTATAGAGCATGTGCATGTTACGTCATAGCCGCCATCTTGGTTGACGATAACAAAGCATTCCTCATCAGCTTCGGTCGTTAGATCAACCAAGATGGCGGCTGTTTCATTGCTATTCATATCTCAATGGATTTTGAGACCCATGGTTGCACACACTATATTGACTCATAGGCCATGAGGGCGAGAGGACTAATAGGCCATTTCACGGATCCCGTTACTCAACCTCAGCCTCGTCAGCGTGTAATTATTCTTTAGAATTTGACTACAGTCCGCAGTAATGAAAGGAATTTACACATCAACGAACAATTGAAACACTTAAAAATTTCACAGGTTGTAGGCAATTTCTAAAGAATATATTACACGCTGACGAGGCTGAGGTTGAGCCGCGGGATCTGTGAAATGGTCTATTGTTTTAGTCAAATCCAACCAGTCGGTAAAAAATATAGATTCAAGCAAGGTAACTTTTGAATTAAAGTCAATTTAATGTTTTGGTTTTAAAAGCTGGCACTTTTCGCTACTAGTAGGCTATAACTTATGGCCTAGTAGTAGCTCATCCAATCAGAATGCAGCATTGATGATAGACCTGTAGTTGGATTTGACTAATGAGCATAGTATACATAGTATCTAGTAGACACTTATTCCATTGTTTTCTTTTTTCTTACTTTGACTCTTAGGCTCAGGTCAAACGTCGAACTTCACATGAGCCGAACCTAATAGAGGCTTAGCAACATCACGTGATGGCAGCCATGATAGGAGGCACGAACAATGGAATCTGGTCTCATCTGAATTACATTAGAAAGAATTCAGTTTCCCAGGGGAAAATGACTCTATTGCTGTGCCTCCTGTCATGGCTGCCATCACGTGATGGTGCAAAGCCTCAATTGAAATAGTGTTAGATAACAAGGTGGTCTTCTTTGATGTTATAAGGTTCGGCTCATGCGAAGTTCGATGTTTGACATGACGTGACATGACATGTCACTTATTATACGACTTTGTTTCGCCGCCCAAATAAAATTCCTTTACTACCATTATCGTTGAAGTGCTACCCCACGAAGTTTGATTTCCCGTTCGCCGAACATAACAAGCATTCTAACAACTGTCAATCAAACAACTGCAATAAAACAAACAGACAAACAAACAAACAAAAACAAAAACAAAACAAAAAAACAAAAACAAAAAAACGAAAAAAACAAAACAAAGCAAAACAAAACAAAGCAAAAATCAAAAACAAAAACAATATCTTGAGGGATATTTTAGACTGAATTCAAGACTTTAATCCTCTGTTTAAAAGTCTGTAATTCAATCCAAAATTTCCCATTAAAATGTTCTGTTTTTTTATTTCAGTTCTTATTGATTGACGTTCGTTTAAAATCATTCCATACTCTTTGCAACAAAGGCTTTTAAAATAAATGGCCAGGAATTTGAGAGGAATTTGCCTAGGTGATACCTATTTTGGTCCTTTTGCTGGCTAACGTTAACACTAGACACTTTCGTAAAACTGAGTCTTTTAAATGATGGAAAAACTTGGTGGGAAAGGATTCAACGGCATTTAGTTAAAAAAAGCTGGTTGACCACGATAACGAATAACTGTTAAATATTTAAAAAATTAATATTGTTATAATGGACATTTTTAAGTAGCATGCTTGAAAGAATAATTTAAAAACACATGATGTGATGGTGTCCAGTTGTGTGGTGGTGTTCGCGTTGCGGTGATGTTCAGTGGTGTGGTGCTGTTCAGTGCTGTTCAGTGGTGTGGTGGTATTCAGTGGTGTGGTGGTGTTCAGTGGTGTGGTGGTATTCAGTGGTGTGGTGGTGTTCAGTGGTGTGGTGGTGTTCAGTGGTGTGGTGGTGTTCAGTGGTGTGGTGGTGTTCAGTGGTGTGGTGGTGTTCAGTGGTGTGGTGGCGTTCAATTCAGTGGTGTGGTGGTATTCAGTGGTGTGGTGCTGTTCAGTAGTGTGGTGTTCAGTGGTGTGGTGGTGTTCAGTGGTGTGGTGGTATTCAGCAGTGCGGTGGTGTTCAGTGGTGTGGTGTTATTCAGTGGTGTTAGTGATATTCAGCAGTGCGGTGGTGTTCAGTGGTGTGGTGGTGTTCAGTGGTGTGGTGATGTTCAGTGGTGTGGTGGTGTTCAGTGGTGTGGTGGTGTTCAGTGGTGTGGTGGTGTTCAGTGGTGTGGTGGTGTTCAGTGGTGTGGTGGTGTTCAGTGGTGTGGTGGTGTTCAGTGGTGTGGTGGTGTTCAGTGGTGTGGTGGTGTTCAGTGGTGTGGTGGTGTTCAGTGGTGTGGTGGTGTTCAGTGGTGTGGTGGTGTTCAGTGGTGTGGTGGTATTCAGTGGTGTTAGTGGTATTCAGCAGTGCTGTGGTGTTCAGTGGTGTGGTGGTGTTCAGTAGTGCTATGGTGCTAGTGGTATTCAGCAGTGCGGTGGTGTGGTGGTATTCAGTAGTGTAATGGTGCTAGTGGTATTCAGCAGTGCGGTGGTGTTCAGTGGTGTGGTGGTATTCAGTGGTGTTAGTGGTATTCAGCAGTGTGGTGGTGTTCAGTGGTGTGGTGGTATTCAGTGGTGTAGTGGTATTCAGTGGTGCGGTGGTATTCAGTGGTGTGGTGGTGTTCAGTAGTGCGGTGTTCAGTGGTGTGGTGGTGTTCAGTGGTGTGGTGGTGTTCAGTGGTGTGGTGGTGTTCAGTGGTGTGGTGGTGTTCAGTGGTGTGGTGGTGTTCAGTGGTGTGGTGGTGTTCAGTAGTGTGGTGGTGTTAGTGGTATTCAGATTTATCCGTCGGATAGCGCTACCCAGGCTTCGTACAACCGGGCCCAGTACATTCTCCCATACAAATCCTTATAGAATATTTGTCATGGTCTGCTAACAATGTTTGGTCAAATTTTGGCTAAATTCGTGGGTCAAATCGGTGTTTGGTTAAATGTTGGGGCCGTTTTGAGGTTTACTGACGTAGTAAAGTAAAAACGTTAGGAAAACTGTACCGGAGAATCTGACTCCAAACAAGACGCCCTACATGCGTTCACTGGGTTACCTGTATCATGCACACAGGACTCGTTGCAAAGTTAGTCAAAAGATAATGGAATGGTTCACAGAAAAGAATGATTTCGTTTAACTTGTCTAAGACGATCTTCTTCCTTAAGGTATTCTCTACATGATATTAAAATATTTGCAGGTTTTGCCCTTTTTTAGGCCACAAAATAGACAGTAAATATAGACATATGATGATCCAAGTGTAGTAAATGTTCTTGTCAGTAAACTTTGCCAGTAAAGATAGGAAAGCGTAGGTCTACTTTTCGCGGATCGATATTGCTTATATGACTGATAACGTCTGATCGAACTTATACAGGCTAATAACCTATCGAATAGGAATATTTTTTTCACTTAAAAGGTTGCCATAATTATTGTTAAAGTTTTAAATCTAATAAAAAAATGGATTAAAAAAAAAAAGAAAAATTTTATGTGGATAAGACGGGATTCTAACCCACCAAAAGAAATAAAAAGAAATGCAATTACCCTGTGCCATACCCCCGAGACATCCGCAGAGCTGAGGCGGCGTATGGACTTCGGACCTGACGGCGATTAAATCCTTCTGCCCTTGGGTGTACGAATTACGCAAGAAAATGTTCTAGCCGAAGCATCAGGGGAGAAACCAGCCGGCCCCCAGACCATATCGGCTAATCCCTTGCATCTCTGCCACGCACGGAATCGGTTGAAAAAATAATATTAAAAAGTCTAGTCTATTCGTGCATTGTTTTCACGTCTATTGTTATGCTGATTCACCTGGAACCGTGGTCCAGTGGATAAATCGTTGTCGTTCAAGATACTGAGTCAAGCTCGGCTGAGGAGGGTTAGCACTTGGATGGGTGACCTAAACATTATACCTACTCAAGCTTTTGCTCCTTTTTCCGTTTTGATTTTTTGATTTTTAAAATAATAGAATATAGAATAGTGTAGCTTTCTATTAACTAAATAACAACTAAAAACTAAAATCTTCTTTTACTGCTAAATTATAGTACTTCTAGTGCCCAGAATTACATCATCAGCTGCCAAGCCAATCTATGAGCCCAGAATCTATGAACACGTCATTCAAATCCATATATGCGTACTCTTGCGCAAGAATGCACTTTTCGCGCGATGGATAAGACAATCCAGTAATTAGTAAAGCATATACTTACATTTTAAGCTTGCTGAAGTCATTGCTAAGGTCGATGATTTCCTTTAGTTTGTAAAGGAACCAGGGATCGATGTTTGTCAACTCGTGAATTTTATCAACCGAGTAACCCTTCTCAAAAGCCTGGAAACGACAATGAATAAAGCATCGAAGAAGAAGTCAAACTGATGACACAACGTTACTGAGGGAAAGTTTGCGAGATTAGTGGGCAATAATTATTAGACGGGGTTGATCAAGATATTTTTTGATAACCGAGCTCAATAATTGTTTTGTCATTCAAATTATTTCTTCCGTTTTCTTTTTGTGTTTTGGCTGTTTTGGCTATTTATCAAACACAACAAGGAAAGGGGAAGGTAGCCATGTTATTTGTTATTGCAATCTCGTACCCAGAACCTGCGTTTCTTCTGGCTTGCGGCATAGAACGAGGGCTCTGGCATAATCCATTTTTTTGAGACCAGGATTTATTGGACTTCCGGTATAACAGAGAATGCGTTAAAAGACTTGTCAAAAATTATGAAAATATGTTCCTGATTTCTAATTTTTATTTTGGTCGGAAGTAAACAAAGAACTCTATTTTAAAGCATGATTTTCATTGATTATATTTCACTTCTGGAAAATTGCGCTTGCGCCAAAAAAAAAAAAAAAAAAAGGATTATGCCAGAGCTATCGTTCTTCGCCGCAGGCCAGAAGAAACGCCGGTGGTGTTCAGTGGTGTGGTGGTGTTCAGTGGTGTGGTGGTGTTCAGTGGTGTGGTGGTATTCAGTGGTGTTAGTGGTATTCAGTGGTGTAGTGGTATTCAGTGGTGTAGTGGTATTCAGTGGTGCGGTGGTGCTAGTGGTATTCAGCAGTGCGGTGGTGTTCAGTGGTGCGGTGGTGTTCAGTGGTGCGGTGGTGTTCAGTGGTGTGGTGGTATTCAGTGGTGTGATGGTTTTCAGTAGTGTGGTGGTGTTCAGTGGTGGTGTGGTATTCAGTGGTGTGGTGGTATTCAGTGGTGTGGTGGTATTCAGTGGTGTGGTGGTATTCAGTGGTGTAGTGGTATTCAGTGGTGCGGTGGTGCTAGTGGTATTCAGCAGTGCGGTGGTGTTCAGTGGTGTGATGGTGTTCAGTGGTGGTGTGGTGTTCAGTGGTGTGGTGGTTTTCAGTAGTGTGGTGGTATTCAGTGGTGTGGTGGTATTCAGTGGTGCGGTGGTGTTCAGTGGTGTGGTGGTGTTCAGTGGTGTGGTGGTGTTCAGTGGTGTTAGTGGTATTCAGTGGTGTGGTGGTATTCAGTGGTGTGGTGGTATTCAGTGTTGTGGTGGTATTCAGTGGTGTAGTGGTATTCAGTGGTGCGGTGGTGCTAGTGGTATTCAGCAGTGCGGTGGTGTTCAGTGTTGCGGTGGTATTCAGTGGTGTGGTGGTGTTCACTGGTGTGGTGGTGTTCAGTGGTGTGGTGGTATTCAGCAGTGTGGTGGTATTCAGTGGTGTGGTGGTATTCAGTGGTGGTGTGGTGTTCAGTGGTGGTGTGGTTTTCAGTGGTGTGGTGGTGTTCAGTGGTGTGGTGGTATTCAGTGGTGTGGTGGTGTTCAGTGGTAGTGTGGTGTTCAGTGGTGGTGTGGTGTTCAGTAGTGTGGTGGTGTTCAGTGGTATGGTGGTATTCAGTGGTGGTGTGGTGTTCTGTGGTGGTGTGGTATTCAGTGGTGTGGTGGTATTCATTAGTGTGATGGTGCTAGTGGTATTCAGCAGTGCTGTGGTGTTCAGTGGTGCGGTGGTGTTCAGTGGTGTGGTGGTGTTCAGTGGTGTGGTGGTATTCAGTGGTGTGATGGTGTTCAGTGGTGTGGTGGTATTCAGTGGTGTGGTGGTGTTCAGTGGTGTGGTGGTGTTCAGTGGTGTGGTGGTGTTCAGTGGTGTGGTGTTCAGTGGTGTGGTGTTCAGTAGTGTGGTGGTGTTCAGTGGTGTGGTGGTATAAAAAAAGGCTAAAAAATTGCCGAGAACAGAGGGATTTTATTGTTCTGCCATCTAACCACAGGCAACCCAAGCTAGATTATGGCGCCGGCACGTGATGGTGCAAAACCTATACTTAGTGGTGTGTTGGTATTCAGTGGTGCGGTGTAGTGGTTTTCAGTGGTGTGGTAGTATTAGTGGTGTCATTGTGCAGTTCTCGTACGACTTTGAAAAGCTCATGACACGAACCCGATCGTGACACAGCAACTTATAAGCCAGACTAAATATCATTGGACGAGAATGTTTTCTCCATCCAATCAAAATACTCGCTGTTACACGGAATAAACACGGCACGTATATGGTCACGCCACTGCCTGACCAATCACATTGCACGAGGAAAAAAAATCAGCCAATTAAAACTTTAGAAAAGTAACGGTACGATTAATGCACTGAGCTTTTCAAAAACTGCGGTGGTGGTGCTCTTGGAATTTCTACTTGGAGTTATGAACTAGGATGGTAAACCTTATGAAATTCCTGGAACGAAGGGAGAGATACCCAATAAATTCTGCTGCCATATGATGCTTAGGGAATAGAACCCAGACCACTCGGCCCACTGGCAAGTGCACTATCGCTTGTACAACCCTTAATAGACCTCCTCGGCTCTGATGTAATGGTTTCCCATTTCAGACCACGTGTCATTCCCTAGAGTATCATTTCTTTGTTTAAGGGTTGCGCTCGGTTGCACATAAGAAGACACATGAATATGGATACAACTCAAACAAAGAAGATTATTCTCATGGGAATGACACATGGTCTGAAATGGGAAAACATTACGTCAGAGCCGAGGAGGTCTATTACCCTCTTCTCTTCTTCAGACGTTTATAACATGTCCACTCCCTAACATTTGCAAATAACCATCAGGTTATTGTAGGTTGCCTCTACCTAGTGTTTGTTAATCTATATATTTATAACTTGTAAATATTATCAAATAGAGGTACTAAATAATAAAGTATGTACATATGTATATGTATGTGACCACAACACA
This sequence comes from Actinia tenebrosa, assembly GCF_029948245.1. Classification (NCBI taxonomy): domain Eukaryota; kingdom Metazoa; phylum Cnidaria; class Anthozoa; order Actiniaria; family Actiniidae; genus Actinia; species Actinia tenebrosa. The sequence goes on along the minus strand of NW_028292581.1, from coordinate 14,315,580 downwards.
TCTCGAAAATCAACAGAATCATTTGTTGGTTAGAATATTTTTACTCAATCACACCTGTAAGATAATTTGAAAACGTCTTTGCCTATTCACAACAGTTTGAGATTCATTCATTTGATTTGGTAGGTCATAAAAGAAGTAATCTGTATTTACAAATACATTTATTTTGTTTTTCTCTTTTCAACTTGAAATGAGGTTGGGGCGGAAAAATGGATGATCCCTAAAGAGGGCCACAATGGTCCTCCAAAATGACGATTCGATCTCGTCTCCTTCAGGTCCTAGTAATTTCCTCGCAGCCATCATTAGCATCGGTTTTGTTCCATCCTACTATCATCAACCTCCGGCAAACCAAACCATCAACAGGTGCTGCAAACTGGCAACCGTTTTGGCCAATACTCTCGGTATTCAGTTGATTTTCTAACAAAGATACACTTGACTGGACGCTGTGCAAACGCACGCTTCAAATAAACGTTTGAAGCGTATAAAGCTGTGTGTGCAAATTTTGGCTGCTCTCGACATGATGGTTGTGGTTGGGACGGACAATTTAAGTAGGAAGATTATGACCGAAACTAAACGACTGCAAGGAGAAATTCCTTTTAGATAAGCAAATCCGTATAGCAGAGGTTCAGATAAGCATTCACTTTGACTTGGTGGCTTAAAAATCTCTAGCTTTCTCCTTTATAGAGGCGAGAGAAATTGAGCAAAATGTGCCTCGAAGTTTGCGCGCGTAGTTGCTTCAAACCTCCTAAAGTTCTTTTCTCTATAGTGCTTAAGGGCAGAACCCGTCGTAAGCTGATTGCTATGTTTTCTTCTGCTTTCAAAAAAAAGATGGAAGGACAGTTTTTGATATCTCGTGGTTTTTCTTGACCTTTCTTCCGCTTCATCAACACGGAATGCGTTTACCAACATCTAAGCTCACCACCCTCCGTGTTTTGACACTGATGTGACAGGGACCTTGTTTTGGAAGCCATAACCCGGCATACCCTCACAATGATAGGGAGGGGAGAGTACATTAGACCCGGGGTAATCTAAATTCGGTAAAGTGTCCTCAAATGATGGCGGAACAGACATAGCACCTTGGAGGCCTTGGTTCCATGTTGGGTCATGTGTCGGGACATTTCCTATGAGATTGTCCTCTCCGTGCATTGGATTCATTGGTCGATATCCCTGTTGATAGCCGCCATTCCAGTTGTGGTAGTTGTTCTGCATGTTTCCTTGTTGACCTGTTGGGCTGCACTGCTGCATTCTCCAAGACGACGGCACGGTGTGTCCAGGTGACACCGAGCTTGTGGCGTTCCCAACGCAGTTGGAGTAGTTCTCCATTTCTCGTTTCTTGACGGCAGCCATATAAGCAGACTTGGAAGAAAGCACGTTACCATTAGGAGGATTCATGTTGGGTTGATAATTAGGCGAGCACTGGCCATAAGGAGAGTGTTGCTGCTGTTGAGGTACTGGGTGATGATGCTGTTGTTGCATTTGGTTTAGTGGTCTCCCTTTCGACACTCCCTGCCAAGATATATTAACCCTGGCAGCATCTCCTTCTCTCTTTCCCAGAGGCGACGGGTCTGGAGTAGGAAGACCACTAGGCGACATCATTGCAGGTCCACTGGCCTGAGGCCCCACCGGTGATAGAAAAGGAGATGGTTGTCCGACCGAAGACGTTGGTGAGAAAGGGTCACAGTTCACGTGAGGAGGGCTGGGCGCAGAGACGTAGCTTCCATCAGGGCTTCTCAGAGATGGTGCCGACTCACTGTCGCTTGATATGTTCTGCATAAGAGCAAGGGTTTCCTCTAAGGTTGGCAGATCTCCGAGTGAAGGATCCATAGCAAGATGGGACATATGATCAATGAGGTCGGTATCTTTGGCAGGGTCGAAGATTGGATCTGTGTCTCCAAGAGGAAAATCTTTCAAAAGAAAAGGAACAGTAATTATTAGAAAATATCTTCCTTTTAAAAATACTAAGTTTTGCGTTACTAAATGACTCGCAGTGGTAATACACACGTTGACAAACAAAAACAACAAAAGTCAATACAAATACACTAGAGTAACTCGGAGTAAAACCAGGTTGCAGAGCAGAAAACAACGTCGAACAAACTCAACTCAGCTCACATGATAAGTCTGGGGAGCAACCTGACCCACCCATGATGAGTCAACTTAGGTTTTTACCACTACGCAACTCGAATACTGTATAAGAGTGGGAAACATACGGTATCGACTTCCATCACGACATGCAGGAACACTGAAATAGCTTCACATTGTCTTCCAGTAATCAATCCAATCACAACGCGAAGTTACGGCTACGACAACGATTTGCCAAATCATTTCCCACTCGTATGAAAACCATCTATGCTAACTAAGTGAGTCTGTTATTGAAAGTCATTGGTTCTTATTCTATTTGCAACCATGACAACGTTATGGAAAGGGTCAAATTCAGTTTGGCTTATCGCATGGTTCTACATTGTTCAGGATATACAAGACGTACTTGGACCTCTTAAGCATGCAAGCTGTAGCAAGCGATAAAAAATGGCTTAATAAGAACACAAGGCACACCCTTACCTTGTGACAAAAATGCAAAATCAGACCCGTCCGTCATGAGTTCATCTTGCAAATCTACACCCAAATTTAGATCCTCAGGAGAATCAGGTGCAGAAGTACAAGCAGTAGAGCTAAAACCATCGTCGGAAAATGAGGATAAATTAGCTTGAGGTGATAGGGTTCCATCTGTGCCGGAGAAAGGTGGACCTAAGAGTCAATAATACTATAATCAACTTTTTTTTATTTGCTCGTTCACGTCCAACTGAAACATTGCCAATGAGGGAAGATAAAACGATTTTTTAACTCAGCAATTTGAAGTGGCAAACTTGAATGAATTATTCATGTTCAAGCCAAACTACAAGGCCTAAGCTGAAAGTATTGACGGGCGAGGACACGAAATGACACACCATAAGCTAAGACCCCCATTTGTCCTTTAGTTTCAGCTCCAAGTGAACGATAGGCGCAAAACAGCATTAGCAAAGCAAAATAAACAGCTTGTTACCGCAGCTTACATTAGAGTGAGAAACAATAAAAATGAATTTAGAGTAAAGTCACTAAACCCATGAACTAGATATTAGACTAATACACATTGGTAGGCCCTAATTCCATTGTTTTCTTTTGTGTCTATTTGACTAGAGTAAAGTCCTAAACCCGTGGAAATAGATATTAGACTAATGCACATCGGTAGGCCCTAATTTTTCGTTTGCACGTTACGTCATCGCGGCCATGTTGGTACCATTTAACAAAGATTTCTCATTAGCAGCCATTGTTAACGGTACCACAATGGCCGCCATGTTTTTGTCTTTTAACTCTCTTGGGAATGCTTGCAACCCATCAATTCCATTATTTTCTTTTGTGTCTATTTGACTAATACACGTTGATATATATTTTTTATTTCACGGGTTAAATGCCTTCACTCTACTTCGCTTGTAAAACAATAGCCAACGTAATACATTTTAGTACACACAAATCCATTGTTTTCCTTTGTTTTGCTCGTACTGTTAGTTAAGTATTGTTCAACTTTGTTTCAGAGGCCAAGTAAGACCACTCTAAACCCGTGAAATATATATTTCACTAATACACATTAGTAGACCCTAATTCCATTTTTTTGTGTGCGTCTATTTGACTATTTCACGTTGACTAGTGTTTTTTATTTTTTTACGGGTTGCTGTCGTTCTGCTGTAACCACGAACACTCGAGTTTTTCAACCAATCAGATTACGAATCGAAAACAATAGAATTTGAGTTACATGTATTGAAAGTCTATAACAGCTATTTAAGGAGATGAAATGATAAAAGAGATAAACAAAACACACACACAAAAAAAAAAAAAAATTAAAAAAACATTAAAATGAACTTGTGTAAAAAAATAAATAAAAAACCACTAAAACAATGGAATTCGTGGATCTATATTACTATGTCTATTACGCTTTATGATAGAGTGATTTTATTTGCTGCAATTTTCATAACATGCGAGCTACACGCTGAAATTTGTTTTTTGCTACGAAAAACCAAAATTCAGCGTGCGAATTTCCGCCATATAAGTAAGCCATATAAATCATTATTATAATTATTAATATTATTATTACTCTAAATCCATTGTTTTCTTTTTTGTTTCTTTTATCAACTAGTACTAACTAATGGTCATTTTTCTTTCACGGGTCAAATAAAATCACTCTATTAACGAACATTACTACAGTACTATTACACCCAACCGAAAAAAAAGCTGATAAAAAAGTCAAGATTATGGCTTCAAAATCAGAAAAAGAAAAAACATTTAAGTGCTTGTCATGTATGTGCGAGCCGAACAAATCAATACAAGCACGTTTCTGTCTTGGTTGAAATGCTGTTCATCAAATTTACGACCGATTGAGTCAGTATTTTGAACATCTGGAAGTTTTCCCAGGATCATAGGGGGAACATTCTAAATAATATCGACTTTTCGAAAATGAGGAATAGTAAGGAAAACTGTTTTAGTAATTTTGCGTAGTCTTCTAATTGCCCTGTTTTATGTTCTCTTCGAGAGCATGTTTTCTATTAGAGTTTTGACTTCAGTTTCCTTCACTTATGAAGCACGTTTTGTTCGTAAATATTTATAGTCCAATAATCTAAAATCTTTAATTCAGTCCAAAATCTCCCTCAAGAAATTGTTTTTAAATTGCAGTTCTTTGATTGACGGTCGCCAAAATGCTAGTCGCCGAACAAGACATCAAACTTCGCGGGTCCCCAGGGCGCGGGTCGCACTTTAACGATAATGGTTGTAAGCAAGGCTGGTTAAACAAGGTTGAAGGTATGCAATATTTGTACCCTCTCATCTTGATGCTTTGCTTTTTTAGAGTATTCATAGTCAAAGCTTGTGTGTGAAGTCTGTTTAGTTCACACCAAGGACCTTAGTCAAAAGAGATGGCGACACTCTTCAAAGCGTAAACATATACTTAAAGCCATCTTAATTCTCATGCATGAAAGCAACCATGTTAGATGGCAGAATAATGAATTTATTTCTCCTGAGGAGATGGATTCGTTATGGCTACACTGTCACATGATCAAACAAACCCCTTAGAGACCACTTACAGACCCCTTGCAAACCCTTTACTGACCCCTACCTCTGTTGAAGTAACCTTGGTGATGCAGGCCATTCCCGGCATTGACATTCAGAGGTTGAGATATCTTCTTGTTGTCAGGAAAGAACTTTGGCGACACAGTGGGATATTTGAAGCTTTGGTCATTTTTACCAGTGTCCATAAGATATGAACAACTGTTATTGCCTTTAGGACTAAGGTTATTGTCAGAAGTGGTGAATTGTAATGCAGGGGTGTGCTGGCCTCGCTGTCGTAGCACTTCTTCACCTTCCTCTTCACTGTGGAAAGAATGAATATTGCAAAAATAAATTAATTAAACAATAAAACTAGCATCTGTTAATTCTATTTTCACTGCCTTATGAACCTCTGGCTTATATGCTTTCCTTAGTTATGTATTGCTTTTGCATGGCAAGCCATGAATGAATGAATGAATGAATGAATGAATGAATGAGTGAGTGAGTGAGTGAGTGAGTGAGTGAGCGAGCGAGTGAGTGAATGAATGAATTATATAAACTAGTATACACCTAATTGAAAAAATGTAGTCTGGTTTGAGAAAGTCATATCATCGAAGCCAAGACCGACATGATTTTGGGTACCCTGAAATGTGTATTATATTTGCATATAGACATGTAAAAATGCACAGTAGAGCAAAGTCGGTCGACCTAGATTAACAACATGCCAAAGCCATGATGCATAAAATGTGCACAGGAAGGAAAAACTGCAATATGCATGAAATTAGCATAATTGTTTGTCTTCACATGCTCCCCTTCGGTCTTAGCTTTGATGATATAACCTTTTTTTGAACCCAACAACGTTTATATCTTTATATCTTGTATATCATTTCCTACATATGTAGTTAAGGTACCTGAGTGGTCTGTTTGTTGTTATTACAAAGTCAGCTTCATTTCCTTTGAACACAACTTGAGCTGTTCCTGTTAGCCATTGCCATTTCATGTTCTTGTTTAGAAGACGGAATGTACCTTGACATTTTCCAGATGACATTACTTGACAAAGGAAAACAGAAAGTTGGAAAACATTCTTTAACACCATCGCATGTTGAATACTGGATGGATAGGTTGGATGGGAACATGGATGGATGGATGGAAGGGTGGATGGATGGATGGATGGATTAATAAATGGATGAATGGATGGGAGGATATATAGGATGGGATTCGATGGATAATTGAATGGATGGATAGACTGGAATTGACAAGAATTGGATGGATAAATGGATGGATAAACGGATGGGTGAATTGATGGTGAATGGATGGATAGATAGATGGATAAGCTGGGATTGGATGAATAAATGAATGGATGGGTGAATGGATGGATGGATGGATAGGATGAGATGGATGGATGGGTGAATGGATGGATGGATAGGATGAGATGGACGGATGGATAAATAGTCAAATCCAACTAGTCGGTCAAATATATAGATGCAAACAAGTTTTGAATTAAAGTCAAATTTAATGTTTTGGTTTTCAAAGCTGGCACTTCACTACTAGTAGGCTATAACTTATAGCCAGTAGTATGCAGCATTGAAGATAGACCACTAGTTGGATTTGTCTAATTTACCATATACTGTATGATATTCCTATCTTTCAGTAATAATAAGAAAATGCTGGTAGAACTACTAGTCGGTTTGCTACTCAACAAATTTATAATTGAATCTACACTATATCTACTGATCCTTTAGAGGAAGTTGAATACAACTTTTAACATATTTTTTCTGGAGATGTAAAAAAATTGTCAATAAAGGGATAAAAAAAAGTTGTAAGATTATCTTAACAGGAAACATCTGAAGACAAAATATCGATTTGGTCTATTGGTTGTTAATTAAAATAAAACAATTTAAGTGCAATTTATTTATTAAAATGTCGCCTCAAGTCTGGCTTCAAGCTGTGGCAAGTTGGATAAACTCTAATGATTTTTTCAATATTATACAAACTTAGCTATGAGTTTTTCAATGAAATTTCATGAATTTGTTGGTGTTGTTTTTATTTGAAGTGAAAAAATTCCAATGACAGCTCAAAACTACAGAGTTTATGAAATGTGACGTTGAAAATCGTTGTTAACAAAAGTACAGCCTCCCTCTAGCTAATAAAATTAGATAAGGTTTAGGTTCCCGCCCTCACACATGCTTGATTGAACAGAACTTGAATTAAAATCATAATAAAACAGAATTATAGATTCATATTTTGCTATCAGTGCACTTATAGTGTGACTACTCCAACCAAGGCCACCCAAACAAAATGTTCACAAATTATCCAATTAAGTCCAAGTATCTCAACAATATAAGTTGTACAAGTTTTATTTAAGGAATATAAAATGCACACATGTGTTTCTGTACTGATATAAATAAAAAAATTAAAATAAAAAAATGCTTCTCAAGTGTTCTACAGCTTCCAAAGTGTTTATATGACAGTACAGAGACATAAACAGCTCTTTTATATTGTATTATGAGATATTTTTGAACGATTTTGAGCGAGCATGTCTCTGCCCTCTTATACAAACATGGTAGCCAGCCAATCTGCTTGCATGTCATATCTCAAATATTTGTATGTTTACATATAATGTATTATTGATTATTGCAATAAAAATTCAAGATAATCAAAAAATTTTTTGTAAAAACTTTGACTTTACATTTCAACAGTAAAATTTACTGAGCCTTGAATTTCCCATAATTCTATCATTGAGATACTTGAACAAGATTAATTATTTGTGAAACTTGTTTGAGTGGCCTTGACTCACAAACCACACTTATTTATTATTATTTATGGTTGTAATATTTTGATACTTACAGTCAACGTGGAGAGTTTTCAAGACTGCAATATCTTCAAAATGAATCATGCAGTAGCTGGACTGTAAAGCAATATCTCGTTTGTGGTAGCCAAGAAGAGCACGACCCCTGGAAATGAAATGCAATAGAGTTAGCCAAAGATGGCGTAACAGTGAGAGGGCTTGCCTCTCACCAATGCGTCCTAGGTTCAATTCTTGGAATCGTCGTATGTGAGTAGAGTTGTTTGTTGACTCTCTTCTGTGCTTTGAGTTTTTTCTCTGGGTCCTCTGGTTTTTCCTCCCTCTGTAAAAATGAACTTCTAATCCTAATTTGACTTAGAAAGGGCCTGAATGAAAATTACTCCGTGTAATTCTAGATACCCTTCAAATTGTGAAGTTTTGAAATACAAATATATAAAGGTTTTTCACTGTGACATTACTCTATTTTTATCAGAAAAAAGAGTTGAAAGAAAAATTGTTTATATAGATATTAGTAAAATTATAAAGTTTGGTGAAGATTGTCCATCCTAAGGATCCAGAGACATGAATTTTTGAACCCTATGACTTTTACAAAGAAATGTATGTTGAGAAGCAAATTTTGCCTGCTAACATGCATTGCTTTGTAAAATTTCATGTTTAAAAAATCATATTTTCAAAAGTTTATGTGGGATCTACACGAAACTTCACAGCTTATTCTTATTTGTACAACTTTGAATATCAAATCCTTTGTCAAATCAAACAAATTTCAATACAACGTGACATCGCATGAAAAACCTGAAAAGTAAGCAACTGCTCACTGAAAACTATGAAATATTTTATAAAATTTATTTCAATGGTGACTGAGTAACATGAGTGGTATGGAAATGGATAATGGGATGGGACAAAGTGGGGAGGAGGGATGGCATTGAAATGACAAAAAAATAGTTAGTAGGGTTTTAAATAGTCAGCATAATTTTCTTACTTTTGGTCAATATCTACAAAACTCAAGTCCATCCTGTTCTTGCTGCAGAAAAGCGAGGTTTTAAGACGGATCTCAAGAATGGATGAGGTCATGGTTTCCATAGGGGTACATATGAGAAAGAGACCATAATCTCTCTTGTCGCTATCAGCAAGAGTCATTTCTCTTAGCCGACCATTGCATTTGAATGGCTGAAAAATGAAGACACAGGAAAAGACTTTAAAAACAGGAATCCAAAACTTAGTAATATTAATTCAAACATGGGAAGCAAGGGTGGATAATGCCGCTAATGCCCCACCTCTTACCTCGGCAACCCAGGTTCGAGCAAGCTCTGGCGGGATTCAGGTTTTCCATCCTTCACAAAAGTCAACTAAATTCTAATTTGATCTATCAGCTGCCTATATCAGTTGGGTTGCAAAACCAGACAGGCTGATTAAGCTGTCCACCCAGGAGTGGTAAATGCATTAGATTTAGATTTGTTCTCTTGTTTCAGATCATGCCTGCCATTCCCTTGAGTGTTATTTACTTTGTGTATTGATAGAGAAGGTTTAGTAATATGAAATGCTTGAACAACTTGAACAAAAATCTTATATAATATAATCAAGGCAATGACCAATAGTTTGAAGTCCTTATGCATCTCCTGGCGAGGAGTTGATGATAATGATGATAATGATATTTTTTATACATTGAATAAAATGGGAAAGCATTTCACCCAAACTAAGAAGGTATATTTTTTATCTAACATTGAGAAAATGCATAACATAAAATCAAGAATTTATGAGAAAAGCTGAGAAATGAAAAGTTGAATTGATTAACTTTAGATTGGGAGGGAAATGTGAGTGGCAATTTCCATGAAGTTGTATTTGGGTATATTAAGTACTACTAATATATTTTCTTACCTTGAAAAATCCTGCACTGGTATTTAGAATACACTTCATTCGACAAACAAATGTCCTTTCTGTATGGACTTCTTTGGAAAGAGAACCAGTTTCTAAGGAAAATAAAAAACAAGATAAGATAAGATAAGATAAGATAAAATGATCAATTTATAAAATTTGTGTGCGTCCATAATTATTCAAAAAGTAATTGTAGAACTTCACATTTTAATAATATAAAGATAAGTTCATTCATAAATGATAGGTGGAGTTTTTCATTTTCAATTTTTAATCCAAAAGCTTTGACTGCAATTTCAATATTTCATGATTTTCTATACACTGAAATTTGTACTTTTACTGTTATCAATCAAAAATTCATATCCCTTTGCAGTTATCACAATAGACCTCTTTAGCTTGGGTACTTGTTTTGCCCATTTCAGACCATGTGTCATTCCTTTGAGAATAGGATTCTTTGTTTCAATTGGTCCAGACAAAGAGGTGTGATACTCAAGGGAATGACATGTGGTCTGAAATTGGCAAAACATTACGCCCAAGCTAAAAAGGCTTATTTTCATTGACAGCAGTAAAAATCCAATCAATCCAAACAGTCTGAAACACCTAAGTTCATATAAATCATTTAATAACTTTGTATTTCTGTAACTAATAAACCCTTAGTGTTCAGAGTTGTGGAATAATATAATGTTATATACAACAACAATATTATTGCTAAGGGTTTCTGTCATTGTTAATACAGATAACTTTTTCCATGGTCTTGCAGAAAGACTAATGGAAGAGCTTTGTCTATGAACCATGTTGCACAACACAAAACAATACGATTTTTCGCCTTTAGAAAAAGAATTTTTTTTCTTTTTTTAAGGTATTAGGATACGTTTACGACCACTATGCACGCAAACTTAAATAACGCGCTGGCTTTATAGTATGACACAAACAAAGTATACATTTTCTGAAAGCTGAGTAAACATAGCTTATGAAGAAATCTTCAAAATACGATTTTTTTCATTGTTGTTCACATTATTGTCCTCGAAGCGAAATTTGACCAAGCCTCAGTGAAAACGGACACATACATTTTAAGCTATGTTTGCGAAAAATGTCTTAACATACTCAGGAGATAATAAGCTCAAAAAGGTGTCCCAGATTTTTGATATCTGTTTTCTATCTCTCACTATTTTTGATCAAAGTTTGGCTATTGCTTTTGGAGTGTTGTTTAGAGTAAAAAGCGTCATAACTTTGGAAAGAAATTAAATTTCAAAAAAAATCGGAGACACCCTGTTTTGGATCATGAGTTACTTTTTAAACTCTCCAAATTTAAGAAAAATCGAATGAAATCCAAGGGACTTTTAACTTTTTGAAGTTGAGGTTTTAGCAGCAAAAAAAATTTGAGAAAAATGCATTTCTTTGTTTGGAGCCAGAAGCTGCAGGGAGCCACGATCGTGTTGGTCAAAACACCTTGAGCCTTCCATTTTGCCATCACTTGTCAAATTATCTGTTGTTCTGGACGATCGCAATGTAGGATCATTTTACAAGGACAAAGGAGCATTTGGACTCAACGGTATTGCAAGCGACGGGACATTTCCGGTCTTGATAAAGTCACGATTTTAATTTGTCCCAAAATTTTGGCTTTTCCAATCAACAAATGCAAGAAGTTTCACTAACATATGAAAGACAAAAGTTTAAAGTTATGAAATTCCAAAAAAAAAATTTTTTTTCAAGCAAATCGTCATTTTTTGTATCCTAATACCATTTAAAGTAAAACCACCAACCACTTTTGGCTCAGTATCTAAAGAAGGCTTTAAAAAGTTCCAGAATTTCTCTAATACTCTTTTTAATAACACTTTGGGATTAGCTGCTATTTTCTGTAATCATAACTAAAATAATCAATCCATTTGAATTTTCTTTCTCATCATGGAACAAAAATGCTTTGTTGTAATATTTTTAAAATGCAAGACAAAACATTATAGGTACCAGTAGAAAGATTATAAAATCATGTCATGCATATAAACACATAATGAAAACAAGGTGGTAATCTGAATAGCAAATGCCAAGACGGCAGGAGTCTATAAGTTCCATCAATAGTGAATTCCCATTCATTCATTTATGCAATTAGTTATGATTTCATTTTGATTCATTAATTTTTGAAAATCAATTAGGGAGGCACAGTGGGGGCAACAAGAATATAAAGCATAGTGAAAAACAGAAAACTACAACTGAATACAGCACAAACTGATATATCAAGGCTATAAAAAACTGTTATACTGCAATCTAAGAATCGTAAATAAATTTAATAATAGATATATAGAGAAAAAGCTGTTTATTATTACCTGATGAAGTTTCTTCATCGCGTTTTGGAGTTCTTGATGGGTCTCCATCATTTTCATCATCAAGAATTTTAATTTTCTATTAGAAACAAAAGGAAAAAGAGTTTAAATCTCTGTACATCATATCTAGACTTCATTTATATTATGCTCTGTGCTCCTAAGACAATGCCATCCAGTTTTCCTTCTCCCACAAAATTCAACGATTCTAAATTTTAATTTGATCTCAGAATCAGAGGGCTATTTATTGATATGTATATGGCTAGGTAGGGTTAAGATTGTGGTTCAACAAGCTAGGCCTCTGACAGCGAGTACTTCATACTTCAGCAGGTCTGAAATGCAGGACCGTAGCCACTGGTACTGTTGGTCCGGTTTCAACTGGACCAACTTTCGGGAAAAAAATATAAGAAAAATAATAAAATATGACAAAAACTGAAAGCCCTCAAAAACCAGACCAATCAGAAATTTGTGGCTATGGCCCTGAAATGACAGTATATTTTACCTTTTCTTCAGCTTCTTCTAAGTGTGGCTGAAGGTTTCGTTTTATCAGATCGTGGTCATCAACATGAATGAACCGTAGAAAATCTTGATGAATCACACTTGACTGCAAAGAAAACAGGAAACATTGTACTTTTCGAATTCAATAATTTATTTTTTCTAGGGAATTCAGGAATGCATGGTGATAAAACACTTGCCTCTCACCTCTGAGACATAGGGTTTAATTCCCAGGTGTTGGTTCACTGACCCTGGGGGCTCTTATGGTCCTCTGCCTTTCCTCACTCCTCTCAGAACTGGACTTATAGCTACTGTATGCTCCAGGGGGCATACACAAACAGTATCTTTTATTCTATCTGTAACGAATACCTTTTACTGGTCGTTTTCAATACAGACTGCTGATAAACCCTACCACTTGGATAAAGGAAGTACCCCCAAACCCCTTTCCCCCGCGCTGTGACCTCCCCTTTGTATAAGTCATTGTGTAACAACAGGTTCTCCTTCACTCTAGACATCTAGGGTTATATAATGTGGCTTCATATCCACTATTTAAGGAAAGATATAGACTGCATATTTTGGACAGCAACACCAAAAACATTAAATTTATAAGCCTTATTTAAAGCTTTTAAGCCTAAGTAAATTTTTAAGTAATACCTGTGACAGACCAAGATAGTCTTGAATGGTCTCAGACGCATAAAACAATTCATAATCCTGTGTTAAGACGATTACAAAGCCATCTAAAGCCTGAAAATTAAGTTCAACATTTGATATCAATCTGGAATCGAAAATTGTAAACATATTTTTGTACACCTACTTAATAAAAAAAACATGACTCATACAAGACTGTATTAATTTTACCTCGAGAAGAAGCTTCGAAAAAATGCCATTTCCTTCGAGGTTGAAGTCTTTCTTTGCGACTGCTTTTTCGCTACTGCTCTGCTCATTGGTGTCAGTCCAGTGTTGCTCTAGATTAGAGAAGAAAAAAGTAAATATTTTATCCCTTACAAATTAAAATAAAAAGCAAAAATTTCAATATGTTTTTCCTTATTCTTTGGTCGATCAGGAAGGATCAACACGATCACGTGATTAAAAAGGAGGGAAATGTTTTACTGATTAACAATTTTGGAAAAATTCAAAAACCTAGCTTTTAAATTTAAACTCTTAAAACAAATCAAAATGTTATTAAGAAGAAGACTTATTAACAAATATTGTAAATTTTGGCGATAAAACTAAAAAAAATCAAATTTTTTAGGAATATTAATTTGTTTAGGTACCAGTTCCCCTTGACCGTGATCACGTGGTACAAAAAGGCGGGAAAATATCGAGTCATGTGTTTTTGGGTTGGAAAAAGTGCTATGGAGATTAATCTAATATTTTAAACTAAGATAGCCATAAATTCAAGAGAAAATCAAATGGTAAGCAAGAATATAGTATGTGTTAGTTGAATTTTTAATACTGTGCAGAAAACTTTGAGGCAAAGGTTTTAAAAATTTTGTCCAACGGAGTGAAATTTCTTTCTGGATTTCTTTCCAATTCTACGTTGACCATCGTATTCTTTTGGGATTTAAGTCACATTTTCATTACTCCTTGACAATAAATCTCACCTTTGAAGAAGTTTTTAGCTCTTAGGTAGCTGGCAGAAAGTCTGAGAATAGATAATTTGTCTAGTTTTTGAATTACATCGTTTGGAAATGGTAGTAATTTGGCCAGATTATCGAGTTCCACATTGAATCGGTCCCTATGGCGCTTGGAAGGGTTGAGGGAACCTTTTAAGCTAAAAAAAAGAAATAATTAAAGATTAGTTTTTCGAAGTTGTATAAGTTTAAAATATTATAGAATTTTAATAGCAGTTATGGTAGTAACTACATATGATAGGACAAAACTTAAAATAGAGGGTAGAACTTTTATAGGGGATCATTCATTAACCAACAAGAGTTGGAATGGATTAAACAGACTTTCCATGAATTAATTTCAGGAACCACTTAAAATGCTTCCAATTTTGTTCAGGTCTTGAACTTCTTTTCTCTTTAGTTCAATTTCTTTAGTCCAACTCAGGTCCATTGCTAGGGGTGGTTTGATAGTCTGAACAAACCCCCCTCTCCCCCTATGCTATACCATCCAATAACTCAATAAAATTTTTATCATGGCATAACTAAGATTTGTAGAAAAAGGAAACTCCCCTTTTGAGGTACTAGCGATAGGGCGGCAACTCAACTTTTGAACCATAAATTGCTTTATGTGATACTGTAGGTGTATTGGTATACTGTCTGACTTCTAAGATTTTATTTGACTACATTTAAGATTTGTGTGGCTTTGTCCTAATCAATACTTATTAAGTTACACATAATTAACCTCTTCTCTATGCAAATGCTGAGTAATCTATGATAAGTTTGTCGAAAAGTCCAATATTTTTGTCTCCGATTTTTCTATTAAAACCCACTACTCGTAAAATTTAAGCCCCCCTCAGGGCACAAATAAATCACAGATTGAACCCTAAAACAACCTCTAGGCAGATCGAAGTCAGGGGGCAGATAACTCACAGGTCAAACACTGAAACAACCTCTGGTCAGCTCAAAGACGGAAGATGGATAGCGCACAACTCAGATTTGAATTTAGCTTGTTAGATGAGGCTAGTGTACTAGTTACCATGCCCATGTCCTTAGGGTTAGATTCCTAGATTTATGTAACTTTTTTTATGGTTCTGATATTTCACATAGTTTGTTGAATGATTAACACCTAAAACTTCAAGTAAAAAAAAAAAAAAAAACAAAGTAAAACAGCTTGAACAAATCTTGTTGCATGATTGCTTAGTGTTAAACTTCTTTATATGGCCAAGAAATTTAGAATATTTCAATATTAAGAATTGTTGATTCCATAGTCTAGACTTATATACCACTTGTAAATTCACTCAGCATAAAGTATACATGTAGACGCCAATGTTAAAAGGGTCAGTAAGAAATTGATTCCATAAAAAAACATTCCTGAACTACCTACAGTGTATGTATAGAATGTCATACCAATTCATTCAGGCATTATTATGCTGGTACTATAATTGCTTGGTTTAATGACTGCCATGTTGGCTCAATATTTTGACAAACAATTTATCATTGTCTTATATCGACCTTCTCGTAATTTATTTTTTATGGTGCATTTTTGTTCTTTGACCAGCAAAATAGTCTTAAGGGGAAAATAACTAGCAGAATAATGAGAGATTTTACTTCCCCATAAAATAAAAGTACAATCAATGGCCAGCAGAGTGGTGAATAAGGCACGCAAAGCATGAGTGAACAAAATGACCAGCCCTAAGCATTTTTGGAGCTTGAAAGAACGAAGCAAACATGGCAGTTGGGTGAAATTGTTTTTATTCTTCCTTTCCATATTTCTGCTTCTTGTAGGCATATATTAGGCAGGATAAGCACTGCAGTTTCTTGCTATAGTACAATAAAACCAGCCACATGTGCTTAACAGATAACATTGCAGCATTCATACCACCAGATCAATCAATATTTGTAGTTTTCAAGTTGATTTTAAGGTACCCTTTCACATTTTAATTCTTTATTTTCTTCAAAGCCCTGGCTCATTAATTCTAAAGTCTCTTATC
The DNA here is from genome assembly GCF_029948245.1 of Actinia tenebrosa. Taxonomy (NCBI): domain Eukaryota; kingdom Metazoa; phylum Cnidaria; class Anthozoa; order Actiniaria; family Actiniidae; genus Actinia; species Actinia tenebrosa. The sequence goes on along the minus strand of NW_028292581.1, from coordinate 14,299,430 downwards.
AATTTGTCTCTTATCGATTTTTTAAATTAATTTCTATACACAATCAATACTACACAGTCTCAGACATGAGCACACCCTAATTCAAATGTTTCTTTTGTTTTCTTTAATCATTTAGACATTGACTATTAAATTTCACGGCTTATTGACATCCCCCTAACTATAATTCATTTCAAAATGATTTATTTAATTATTTGAACTTCAGTTATTTTGATAACAGTATGGAAAAAAAGTAGGAATTTGTATTAATTTAATATGAACCTTTTTCACAGATATCGTGACAATCCTTTTATTATTTCCATTTTTAAACCGACCTAAGACAACCTTTTCAACGCAGACTGTAAGAAAATACTGTGAACATTAAGATAAGTAATCAGTCCTTTGATATTAATGCCACCAAGCCTAGATTTTGATGTTTAAAGGAAATTACTCTCTATCTACTTATGTTTTCTTTAACTAGATTGTCAATTTTATTACTTTTAATCATTCCGCTGTCAGACCTGTCAAAATAAACTCAAATGAGCTGCCAGAAATTGACACTGCTTTATGATAATGAGTTACTTAAAAATAGCTCTCACCTTATAAAGTCAAAACACTACCTAGGGGCCAATGTTTTGCCAAAGAATTGTTTTCTTTGCTGTTTGATTGAAAAAAAACCTTTTCATACTTTAAAGTCTTGAAATATTAGCCATACCATTAATATAGGTAGGAAGTATGAATTTCATTGAAATAGAAGAATTATGTTTAATATTGTTCAGAAGCATTAGTGGAGGAGAATTCACTGTGTATAAACTTTGCATTTATTGTTGTAAATTGTAAATCAATTGACAGCCGTATCCTGTGTCCTTTTTGGCATTATTTCCCATTTTTTTCCTTCTATACGAATCAACTTCTAAGTTCCGATTCAGTCTTTGTGCTTTTAGCAAGATTAAGGCCTCTCTTTGTTTTGATATTCCCATGCTGTGATAACAAATTAGATTTTTCTTGATATTATTTTTGGACATTTTATGCTTATTCCTTCCAAGTTTGGCTAAATGACAAGGGCACACGTACATGCAAATACAGTATTTCTGTGCTTGCTTACTTTGAAACCTTACTTTCTAGCAATGAATCTTGTTGGTTTATATCAATATTTGATATTGTAATACCAATGTTTGTACAGACTGTAATACTTGACAAATCCTTTTATATTGCCAAACCAAGTGTTCTTTAATAGGCTAAATTATTTGTATTCAAGTATTTTTCAATGGCTTGAACAACTTTGTTTTTTTGAAAAAAGACAATTTCATTTATTTAGTAATTTATTATACATACTCTAAATTTAAAATAAAACGTTTGAAATAAAGTTGTAGTGTTCACACTAAGAGTCTCTTAATTAAGGCAAACTTGATAATCCTGCTAATAGATTCTGTTTTTATGAAAATTAAATTTCAAAATTTTCTTTCTAGCAGGTGGATTACTTGTATTGAATTGCAAAATTCTTATTTGTATATTTATTATATCCCTATTTTTGCTTCCCTGACCACTCGCCATCCAGACTCGTTTACTTGTTTTATTACGATACTAATTTTTTCCAGGTACTTCTCAATTTTGGTGAATAAATAATTAAAGAATAAAAACACTTTCGTTTGATAGTTCTTGTTTCACTGATGCTGACCAGTCAACATCAAAAAGATAAAAATATATTATTTCAATTATGTTTTATTTGCCACTTTTATCTGAAAGGTGGATTGTAAAATTGTAAAATTTTACAGTCAAGGCTTCCATATCTTGAGTTATGTTACCCTTGCCAGTGATGTGAAAGCACAACACTAAAGGATATTATATTTATGAATATATATTAGAAAATTAAAAATAAATATAAAAATTAATTTTTGACTTTTTACTTTTGTTAATGGGAATTATTGAAGATTATTATTGCAAAATTTGACATTTCATTCATTTCTTTTCTAATCATATTTTTGCAAAAATTTTCAATTTGCATCCTTACAGTAGGTGGTGGATAAATGTACTGTTATTCACTCATAAATTTCTTTTGAATCAGACATGCTGTGGTATTCCTGTCAGCTCTTCAGCGTCAAAATGAACATGATCATTGGGAAAATTCAAGGTTAGAAAATAAAGCTATACATTGGTAATAGTATTTCACAGTATGCCACAAATTATAAATATTGCTTCAAAAGCCTTTAGACTAGACAACAGTTTATAGTAATTCTAATGTCGCTATGGCACATTTCACTGGTTGCAGAACATAATATAATAAGATAACTGTCATTCAGTCGTCGTTCATGATGACTGACAAAAATAGTTTAACATTGGCCGTGCCTAGTTTCTGGCTCAATTTTACTGGCTGAAATCATTGGCAAGGTAAAGGTTTAACCACACCAGTTCTAATTCTGGCTGAACAATGTTCAATGACCAGCTATTATTATGTATCTCATCTTTCTCCAATTACTACATGTTAATATGGATTTTAAGATGTTAAAAATTTGCTTCAATGCCAATAGTAGTTATGACTACACAATTTCAATCATTGAATGTTGTACTTCCAATTCTAGAAATTGAAACTCTAATTACATAGATTCAGCAGATTGTCATACATCATACAGTACAAGTACTTGACAGAAAATTACATGTATTTTTCCACAAAGGGAAACTAAAGGGAAGAAACTCATTCCAAAAGGAAATTAATCCTTTTTCTTTGTAAGGGAAATTGTTTTACTATCTGTATGAATTTTGAAGCAGTTCTTTAATTGAATCTTTTAGATTAGAGTAGAATTAATTTTTTTTTTCATGTTGTTGAATAAATTTGAATAAAAAATAAAAACCCCATCTACATTTTGCCGGCAAAAAATATAGATAATGCAAAGCAATTACAAATCTAACTAATATAATTACAGTTTTACTTAAGTACATACATATATACTAGCTTTTAGTTGCCAGAAATGAAATTTTACAGCAAAGAAACAAAGCAAACTGGCTGTATAAGGGTATTTAGACAAAAATAATCGTTAAGAATGACTGTAGAGCCTTTTAGTCTTTGTTATATAAAAACAAGTATTGCTTGTTTTCGTTGTATTAATGTTTAATACGACAAAGACACCTTAGGTGAACAGAAAACGCCATAAAGTCTTCCGAAACCATTTAACATAAACACAGACGATCCACATAGACACATACGATAAGGAAAAGTCAAAACCAGAAATCTTCGTGGTATAATATATATAACAACATTACTACTTAACCATCAATACATTAGTATAACAGTAAGCAAAACGGTGGTATGGAGAGACTAGCCCGTTGTATGGATATAAACATAAGATATGTTAATGCAGAGTGGAACAAATCAATCTAAATAGATCCGCAAGGCTGAAGTCTCGTACAAATCAAACACTTAGACGGCACTTTCACTTATGAAGTGACAAAATGATACACAACGTTGACTCTTGAAGAGTCCTAAAGTGTTCTCAAAATCAATGTTCGACTCAATATCATAGTTGACAGATAATAAGTTTAGTCTTTAGTGGTTGGAGGGAAAGAAATCAATTTTAAATGTTGTTGCCTTCGGCTGGTGAACAATGATTAACGTCTCTTGAGATCTGGGACTCAAAAAACTACCGTAGTACTCCAAGGATGTCACTTTCTTGTATAACCTTCATCGAGTGAAACTTTACAACGAAAATAGCCCTAGTATCAGGAATTTGGGATCTCGACTTTTAAGCTAAGGGGAACAATTTTCAGTTTCGCTCATAACCCCTCCCTACTGGAAGCGTTGCCATTCCATCCACGAGCTCCAGTGACCTTAACCTTCGATCAACGTTTTGATTTACGATTTGTTTAGTGTTGATTCGAAGCGAAATTTTTGCTCTGGAGTACGGTAAAGAAGAGAGAATTATCTAACCAAGTATTGATGTCAAAGCACATCGTAAGTGCAGACTAGATCTGAAACAGCGTCGATCTCGTGTTGATCCGTTCTAGAAGGCATTGTACAAAATGTACAAAACAGCGAACGTCAAGGGATTTTGATTGTAGTCGGACGCTACACCATTCAAGGGAGCTTAACAAGCATAAAACAGGAAATTAATCTTGTTTGGGTATCCCGACCACTATTTGAAGTTTTATGAAGAAAGGCGTGAAATACACGCTGTGACAATAGCTGTTTATCTTTCAAGAGGGGCGATGAGCTAGGAATCCAAACGGAGAAGCCATAGCCCCATTTTTTACCCTTTCTTTTTTGTCGTTGACAAGTTACGACACCGGCTGACACGTATCCGAAAACTAAAAAAGCCAACAAATATGGCTCCTAAAACCGTGCCTAGAATCAAGATCAAGCAGGGGTTTTCTTCATTTAATAAAGAAAGGATTAAAGAAAAAAAAGCAGCGAAAATGTTTTAAGGCAAATTTGCATAAGAATTGAGAGGCACCGACCACAGATGAAAGGACATGTGCAAAACCCATGAAACGAAGCGATTCGTTGTGGCAGCTTACTAATGTATATGCAAATTGTGCCAAACATTTCAAATATGTCGTACATTCTGCTATGACTTCGCCTCCCAAGAAACCTTTGCTGGAGTCCTTTCGAAATAGCGCTCCTGTTCATTTCGTCGGTCAATTTGTCTTTCACAACTTCGTATGCAAAATGCTATCAATTTAGAACGCGTTCTGTTCTAACTCGACTTACTCGGGGGATGGGAATAATATATTTAAGATAATGCAGTGTTTGACTACGTTTTAAAGCTGTTTTTTTCGCATAAGTAAATCCATAAAAATCCTTCTGTTTTTTAATAAAAAATGACTGAAAAGTACACTAAGTTGTTGGCCTGAATGGTATAATTCTAGAAATCGGTGTCCCAAAGCGATAACTATGCCGTACCAAGTGGTCCAGATTCCGTGAACTGCCTTGTGCGGCATCCTCTTGCCTTGTATATTCTTACAAAGGAGGGGAACATGGCGTAGTATTGCAATAACAATAGCATAAATCGCTGTAGCACTACAACAAAACCCGTTCTCCTTGGAATAGGAAGTCTCTTGCCTCCAGATTTTAAACTTTTATGAGCAGGAGATTGGTGTAACACTAGATTTAAGAGAAACTGTAGCGAAGACTATAGAGGGCTAACGTCATCACACCGACAAGCACGTACCACTTCTCGTCTCGATCCCTCGTGCACGGAAACAAAAACATGGGGTTGTATCGGCGGAGAAAAAAATTACCACAGAATTTTGAAATTACAATCGTAGATGAATTTAATAAATGCAATTTTGAGGTATTCAAGAGTTTCTATTTACTGCTGTCAAAGGTCACTATGTATGAGTACTGTGCCTCTCGCAATATAGGCCAGTTTCAATTGCTGTATCTCGTTCTGTGCTTGCCGCTGTAAAACTAGGTACAAGGGTTTGGTGTCTCTCTGGAGACATGCAAACTTGTACATCGACAAGGCCATTGACATATTTAAGTGAAATTGTACAAATCTGTGTCGATTTCATGGGTCGAAGTTAGAACGGATTATATCGACATTAACGTAGTGGACGTTTAGTACGATTATATATTCTTTGACAACGGTAGTCTTTTAACGAACATACTATACGAATAGCTAGTGATGAAATTGAAGGGTATTTGATCCAAGGATGTTCGAGCAGAAATGAAATGCCTTACTGTTGGCGATAACAAAAACATACACAAGGATTTCTGCCAAGTTTTCTGTTAAAGTCTGAACGCGTAAGCAAGCTTACTTTTTTTATATAGGGCTAACCTCAATGTCTTCCTTTTCAAAATATGTAATCTGCATTTTTAGAATAAAGTATTATTATCGAGTGAGGTAGATCCCAGGTAAATGTATTTCAAATCATTATTTTCAATGACAATGAAACACGAGTGCTACATTTCCAATTCTCACCGAAAAGAGGAACGGTTTTGGATCGTAACCCAAACACAAATCGTCATCTTTTTGGCTATTGCTCTAAGGTCAGACATCTGCTTTTGGTCGAAATAACGCTTCGACTCTCACACAAGACTCTTTTCTTTATACTCGCAATCCTTACATATAAAACTAGGAATATTATCACTAATATAATCTCAAAGGTTGTACGATTGTCGACTTACCTGGAGCTACGCTTCTTTCTCTTTGCCGTACTCATGTTGTCTAGAATTCAGGACTGTGAGTCAAGCCGCCATGGCCCCTTTGTTAAAGTGTTTTCGGCTTCAAGCCTCAGCTAATAGTTTTATCACTGTATTTCTTTCTTTTCGCCTAGAATCAAACGTTAACACTTATCAGGCAAAACTTCGTCGAGTTTGAAAAAATCTTCGCTTCGCGTATGGCGTAATATCCAGTAGCGATCTGAGAGAGATTTAACCGACGGCCATCTTTCCTCGCCCCTTCATACGTACTTCATGAACATTATCGTAAACCCAAGCGAACACAATAGGCGCACGCTGATTGGCGCCCAATACCTCATTATCTACGTCACATGTGACCTTTGCATATTTAAGTAAGACTCAACAATGTGGTATACTCCATATTTATAAAAGAAAATTGAAACCTGAGGGATGCAGTCGATATCCGGTTTATGATGGTAGAAGATGATCGCTAAAGCTTTGTGGACGCTAAGCAACGTGGATGAGGCAAACACTAATGCTACACTCTTGTCCAAGGTGCAAGATTTAATACCTTATTCTGTGGCAGAGGTGTTTGAACTTACACCTTCAATAACAAACAATCATACGTCTTCCGAGTAGCTTTTGTGAAACGAACAAAGACAGTTATGAATCTCATTAAGTCCCTTCTCTTGAAGCGCATAATTAAAGTGTCCTAGAGACTAGCTTCGCTTTTTTTGATAAAATCTTTCAGTATTTAAGGGTTACGAGATGGTATTTGGGACTGGGCATATGCTCAGTTTAGTGTTATTCTCCCTTCTCTAAACCCCCGGGTGATTTGTTCTACCAACTGGGAGCCTCTAACAAGAGTTTTACAAGAACTGGTATATTTTGAAAACACCAAAAAGCCGCATAGAAGTGACAGGATTATGTTACTGGTGGTCGCTTGGACGCAGAGACTTTAGGCTATGGAATGCACTTTATACAGGTATCCGCATTGTCAGCTCTATGCACTCCAATGTCGTCTCAAACCTAAAATCCTACTTAACTTGATCGCTTGAATATTGACAGCAGGTGTGAGGGAGGATCTTAATTAATAGAATAAAAATCGTTAAAATTGTGTCAGTGGCTTCTCTTCAGCATTTTTTTCTTCCGTACGAAACAAAGGATTGCTGGATACTTTAGAGGAATCCGGAAGCACCATACGAAGTAGAAAAACAGGGAAAACTAGTCTCATGTCGGTGTATAAAGTTTTTAGAATTAAACATTTGATCCATTGACCTAACGTCAAGTTAATCATTTTCTTTTAAGTTTGTTTATATTTTATCTCATCCGTGGAGAGTTTAGTTTTGCTCGTCGATCTAGCGCGGCATCTACTCTTAGACGGCGTTAAATATTTGAAACATGTATTTCTTCTTGAGACATTTTCTCCCGCCAAAACACCATTCATATGCCTTGTTGTCTGGCTGGTATTACATGGGACACCAGCGTGTTAGATTGCTGTGTCAACAAATGGCTTAAACCTATTGTTATATATTTATTGTAAACTGATTCCTGGTTTGCCATTTTTAGTACAAATTTCACGAATCTCAATACTTGCACTAGAATCTGTCTGCAAAAGACAAAATCTCAATTCTCAAATACCATCTTCCTCTGCTATATACTTTGGTGTGTATACAACTAGATCAAGTCATAGCATAGCTTCAACAGGATTGCGCTAACTTAATCACTACCATGTGCCCAGCTATACTAGTACAATGGCTAGCTGGTTTTAAGTAACAATAGGTTTCCGCAATAGTTTGCATTTTGTCTGGGTGTTCGCGCAACACCTGTCTGGACCCAATTGTTGGTAGACAAATAGTCTTCAAAATACTGATTTTTGTTGGCTAAACGTGTCCGACACGTGCCACAATTAGGTTAGGATGTACATGGACCCCACTGCTTGACTGTCTAATCAATTTTTCCCAATAGAACAAATTACTTCGAAATGTCAAAATCTTCAGTCTGCCACTGCAATGCCCCTCAAAAAGCTTTTTTCAAAGTCTTCCTTTTTAAATTTCAAAAAATGTTTTAGACATTGCCAATCACAAAAATAGACAAAATGAATCGAATTTAGAAGAAAACACGAAAGGGTATTCATATCGTTGGTGCTTTTGTCATAGGCGTTATCGACCATTCTGTTGTAAGGTTAGTTTTCCAGGCGTTTCTGAAAGATTCATGATGTTTTAGTCTTAAAATGTGCCATTTTTTTGTAGCACTTTTAATATACTTGTTATTAAATGTTTTTGTAACTGCTTTGATGGTTGAAGTGGCGATTAAACCACGCTCGCTACATGTTTTTTTTTTATGTTGATCACTCGGAATTAGAAACGCGGGAAAGCCATTTCAATGTTGCGGCATGTCATATCGTGATAACCAGTGTGCTGGTACATTTGCACTTCATACGGGTAACCATCCCATAGGAAGTCATTTTAGTATTAAAGTATGTCATACCCAGTGTGCGCTGAAAGTCAGTTCCTGGTACCTTTGCCCTTCATACATGTGAGCATGTGATATAGGAAACCATTTCAGTGTTACAGCATAACATACCCTGTACGTGCTAAAAAATCTAAACCTCGTACATTTGCTCTTCATACAGGTGACCATCCTATAGGAAGCCATTTTAGTGTTACGGCATGTCATTATTAACCAATTCACTGTGGATTTTTTTATCATATCACCTTAATTTGCTCTTAATAAGGTCAACGGATTTAGAGGGGGAGGGGAGGGTCTTGTCAACACTGTCGGTGGTCGGATTTTAATTTATATCATCTAAGTGCATGAGACCACAATGCTACCAATATACTAGAGTTAACAGTTGCCGTGCGACAGTTGTGACAATAACCATCCATCACTATCTGGTAATTTCATACCTATGTCTGCAGTTTAAGACGGATATAATTATCAGTAATAAGTAGCATCGTATGACATGAAGACAAAGGAATTCCTTTGGTCATTGAGAGGGAGTCGTAGCTAAAATTCTAGACTATAGCGAACATAACAACAGATATGGAACTGGGAACTGGGAGGGTTGGTTCGCTCCCGTAGGAATACTGTGAATCGATCGTATATATAGGGAATTCCAGCTGGCGAAGTGAGAATTTTGTTGTTTAATTTAGATGGTTATTAACTTTGTTGCCGAGCAATTTGTCTATGGTAAATGTAGATGAGTGGTGGCGAAGCGGTGAAGTGGGGTCTGAGGTCTCGGGTTCAATTCCTGGACTCAGCACCACACCATATGCGAGAAGAATTTGGTCTCTCCCTTAATTTTTGAGGTTTTTTCCGGATTTTCCTTCCTCTACAAAAGCCAACAAGGTAAAATCCAATGCGGTCTGTGAATAAGTTGTGTCGTGAGAGGTATGCCCTGACTTAGGTGAGCCCAAACGATGTCTAAGGGTTCGATACAATTCGCTCAAGATCAATTATTCGGTTAGCCATAGGGGGATAAAAGAGCTAGGTCAGAAGAAAAACCTCTGCTCGCAGGGTATAGGGAGATTGTATTGCACATTGCGTCGGGATATCACCTATTGGGGTATATCATTAAGGAATCAGAATCACAATGATTTTTTAAACTGTTTCAGTATTAACTAACCGACTCCCTCCCCTTCAGTGGGGATTAACGAGTGAGTTTATGAATGAGGCCTTTAGTCAAAACATATGACATCTGCTAGGCTATTGGTCTTCTCCATGTTTGAACTGCGCAGAGCAACGCCCGGGGGGGGGGGGGGGGGGGGGAGCGGCTTTCCATTGTACCCTCTTCGCTGTGATAGTTTAGGGATGGTTTTGGACGCGGGAAAACTAAAACTTTTATGACTGCCACAGGGCGGTAATAGTGTAGCATATGTTTTTATCGACAAAAAATAATGATGGATCATATTTCATCAAAGAGCAGGGAGCGAATGCTCAGCCTACGAAAGGGCTTTCACTGACAGATCGAATTATTATTTATAATCAATATCCCACAGAGAAAGTTTCTCTGCTTGGATCCAACAACTGGCAACTCGACTCGTATGATGGGGTTTTCTTTAAAAAAGCATAGAAAAATGACAAAAACATATTAAAAGATGTTGTAATGTAGCCTTAGTTTTAGTGTATAACATAAATTTTGTTCTGCTGTTCATCATGTATTGTTGCATATATATGTAATCATTGTAATTTCAAGTTATTTCAGAGTAATAATAATAATGATAATGATAATAATAATAACAATAAAGTCTTTACATTTGATGAAATACACATCAAATTTACAAATACATAATATAGTATTAATAAATATGATATAAAAATGAATAAACTTAGTATTATAAAAACGACACTAAAAAGCTAAATTATAATTAAAAATCAATATTCAATAATAAATGTAAAAAAATATGTGATTTCCAGGGATTGGACCTCCAGTCATAGGGTTAGAGGCAACGGACACCTTCGTGCTTCTTCTAACGTACATGAAATTTCGGAATACTTGAGTTCTTTCTGGAGATGCTAAAAGAAAGGTAGCCCAGAGAAGGGTTTGAAGAGTCCGCCGGCCGCGCAGCCCTTGTCTAAGTCTTTCTTTCCCGTCATTAACCGGTGGTCAGATATTGATCACAAAGGTAAAACCACTTCAGAGTGTTTAATAATGAGCAAAGCATATGTTTAATGTTATCGACAGTCGGTCATTAGTTGCTTAGAAACCACAGACTTATCGGTAAGCGGGTTCATTGTTATTGCTCTACTCAGATAAGGCAAAACGTTTGGTTAGCTCCTTAGTAGGGTTTGGCAAGCTGATATCCTTAGCTCGAAATGAATGCACCACAAAATTCTGGTTTTAATTACTGTGTGATAAATCATCGAAAATTCAAAGCAAAAAGACTGATTAACTATATTGTGTGTGTGTTTTTAGTTTGAATAAGTCGGGTTATAATGAGGGCACTTTAGAAATGTTTTAGTTTGTAGAACTTTGGCTCATTTTGGTAGAACTACAGAAGTCTTCCAGCTTAAACCTAATTCTGATTCAAGTTTTGGGGGAAGTATAAAAGACAAAGTTGAAATGCCATTGCTTCAAAAATGGAGATGTTAAGCATTATTCATGCGATGCAAGATTTTAAAACTCTTTTTTCCTAATTACTTTTCCAATTTATTTGTTAATGTTTTTTTAACGATTTTTTTCAAATTATTTTTGGACCAAAATCCGGCCCATTTATTTTCTTCAATGTTTTCAAAAGATTATTTCTTAACCAGACTAATCATATTTTGGGCTAATTCATACTGAAAGCATTCCTTGATTTGTGATGACACCAAGGGGTTGTTTGGAATAGAAATTCGGTCTGCCATCTCAATTTACCAGGAATTTGAATTTTTTGTACGGAAAGATGATGACGGATATGTGATGAGAAATGCAAAATATCGAGAGAATGGGATTTGGTTGCGTCTAAACTGGAGCAAACCATCTGAATTTTCACCCAAAACCATAAAATGTTATGATGTTAATTCTTACGTATTTATGAAACAAACAAAAACAGAAAAGAAAAAAGGGAAGAAAGGAAAGAAAAATGAAAAAAGCTATCTATCATTCATTTATCGCTAAATTCTTAAAGCCATTTTTTCCCTTTGATATTTGGTACCAAACAAAAACTTGATAAGATTGAAAAATCATCATCATTAGGTTTTCCCTCTCGGCCCATCCCTGGCCTTAGGGCACTAACTGCGTCATTCTCCATGCGACAAACATGGACCATGTATTTAAGATGTTGGACATTGTAATAATCCTGGATGAAACTAGATTTTGTTATTTTTTGCTATTTTTTTCGAAAATGAAAAAAGATAAAGGTGGGCCAGATGGCTTTGAGCTAATATATGTGTAGTGTATCATTAGGTGGCATAACTAATCCATGGTTTATATTATTAATATGTTCATGTTTTCATGATATTATTGATAGACGTAGAATATTGAATGTTGTGTGTAAAAGAAGTGTATCCTAGTATACTAAATATGTACGTCACTAAGGTACAGATGAAACTGGATTTTTGCTATTTTTTTCGAAAACAAAAAAGGATAAAGGTGGGCCATTATCATTAGGTTGCATAACTAATCCACGGTTTATATTATTGATATGTTCATGTTTTATATTATTGATATAGGCGTAGAATATTGAACGTTATGTGTAAATGAAGTGTATCGCAGTATACTAGATATGCACGTCACTAAGGTACGTATTATAGTTGATTTAATTCAGGTTTTGGTGCCATCGGGGATCAGTCTTTCGTACATCATTCCCACCTGTTGTAAACATCATTATTTAAGATGTCATTTGTGGGCAAAGACGTTGCTTCCTTCGTCTATTCCTTCCCTTAGCCACAACCAATCTAAAGAATGAATAACTTTAGCGGATTGGAAAAGATAGCAAAAAAAAAAAAAAAAAAAAAAAATCGACTCTTTTATCTTGAGAGCTCTAGTATAGCGCATAGTCGTGTTGCTCACTTTATCAGTCGAGAATTGGAGTCTTATGGATATTACATATGTTTATGACACCTTCCTTGGCTCAAACAATCATATATGAAGATCATGAGTGATGTTTAGCGATATGTAATACTGATTTCTTTAGGTGTGAGCGGACGCCAACGTCAATGGTCGGTAGTCGATCGTTTTAATTCTTGGCATAACAGTCTCTTAAGTTTAGCTCGATAAGACTGGTATCTCTATTTAGAAAACATCAGGAAGAACGATTAAAACCACTTTCTAGTACCTTCGCTATAGTCTATTTAATAAATGACCTGTTATCAACATTGAAACCGCAGCTAGAGCCAAGAGATTTCCTTCCTCTGAACTATTTACATAATATGTGGCCATATTGTGAGGGTGTTGTCTTAAAAATGTGTAGAACTAAGTGCATCATAAATAAACCAAAACCCTTTTTTTTCTGTCATCCGGCGAATTGTCAGAAATTTCATTGTAAGACAATGTTAATAACTTCAATTAAAATTGGGATTTGGTAGCTTTGTGGTCTAAAAAGGAAACTGGCTTCACGATGGTTAAGATTATTAGAGTAATTTTAATGTAGTGTCTGGCTTATAATAATAAAGATTCCTCCCACCAACGCCACCGCCGACAACTAATCTCAGTTACAAATGTGTTAAGGGAAAACATTTCTTATTTTAACGTATTACATTTTGATGCACACACCTTTCTCTTCATGGTCCTTCACTCCTTAATCTCTTTTTCATTCTGTCAATATTGTCAATATTGTGTTAATTTGGTGTAAATAAGAATGAGACTTCTAACTTTTGTTTGGCCTAAATAGGAGTCAAAATAAATATGTAATTGGCGAAAAAGCCGAGGCGGCGGCAAGAGGACGGAACCATGTCTAAATACGATCAGATATGATACTAAGCCAACCATGTATGGTCAAGTTCGTTTTTCCGTTTGTCTGCTGTTTCAATTTTTTTTGTCAGGCGCTTTTCTCTTATCGTATTATCTTAATTGAAACGAAATCACAATATGGAGCTTTTTAGTTGTTTAGAGAGGTGGATGAAATTTAAAACTCAAACCATACGGTGTTCCACAGAGATCGTACATTGGTCCATTTTCGAAAGGTCAACGCCTTCTTTTCGAGACATAAGTAACTTCAAAAGTCAGTTGTGTTAGTTTGATTGATAAAAAAGAAGTTAATTTAAGAGTATTGACCCTTGAGTGATTGAAGTGAAAGTTGATAAAGACGAAATTCTAGTTATTGTTGATGTTCGCTTGCCCCGGCAATTTTTGTGGATTTTTTTTCAATGTTCGTTTTGTTGTGAACCACCGGTCATCAAACTGATACTAAAAATAACTTGTCATGTCATCCCAAAAACAAGATAATCTCTAAAATTAAAAACTTGTCATCGCTAATCACCACCGCGAAGTACAGCAGAGTGGCGCACGAGCTCAACGGGGTCGAACTGAAAGCAGCTAAAGGCGCCTCTGGCAGCCGCTATACAGTCCATGCACAGCTTTAACCAGTTCGAATAATTGTTAAATTGAGAGGAGGCTGGAAAAAACCTCGGGGGCAGAAAGAGAAACAACCAACCCACCTCGCATGGGGTGACTGGGATAAAAATTTGTATCATTCGTCCATATGTATTCCTAGACCAATAGACATTTGATCAGAATCCCATCCCTCCATCAGGCTCCTGAAACAATTCATATTTCCGACTCCACTTAGTTACCGTTGCTATGTCCCACAAGCTCAACAAATTGTGTAGAACATCTCCGAATTTAAGACTAATCCTAAATTGCTTCAATTGTTTCATGCCCGAGAAAATGAAATAAAATTACTTCGTAATCCTTTTAGTACTCTTTTAAACAATTACCGTGTCAGTTGTTTGTGGGACAAGATTTTAATTCCACTGAGAAAATGCTGCAATGATGATTGGTTAGCTATTGTCTGAGTCAGAACTATGAATGCATTTTTGTCCTCCATATTGAGCTTCACTGTAAAAATATACAAAAGGATATATAGTCTCCGATAAATGAAATGGCATTTCCTATCTGTGTTTATTCAGTTTTCCAGGTTGACTGCCAATATAAATTTTTATCTACATTCTTCAGTAGTTTCCATTGATCATTATCATTGGGCAGTCATATGGACCAACCCAAGTCCGGCTAACTCAGTGATAAATAATAATACTCATAAACATTCAACTCAGAAAATTCTTAATGCATTTAAGACTATGAATGTCTTGTGCCATCAACAATCTGTTTTCGGTACAGCTAAGTCAGGTGTAAAATATAGTATTGTTATCTCCAATTCCTTCCTGGTTGATGATAGAAGATTGCGGGATTAAGCTTTAGACTAAAGAATATCTGTATTTTGTACATTGAAAGGATTTCCTTAGAAAGCGCTACATTAAACCACAAGGTGGTCTTGGTCTGGTGGGTGTAATATTTTCAAATATTTCAGACCACGTGTGTCATTCCCTTGAGAGTAACGCCTAATATTCGTTTTAGTGCAATGTTTACACATTCAAGATCACATGTCATTCACATGTCCTTGAGAATAAATTCTTTCAGTTTCAGTTGTAATTTGCATTCTCAGTTTCAAGAATGACATGGTTGGGTTTTACTGAGGATGGCTACTGGTTTAGAGTTAATGCTAACTGGAGATCAAGACGTTAATCCAAGACATCTGCACATCTGATAAACATTCCTGAAGAATGCAGACATCTATGAAAAAAATTGATATTGTCACGTGATCACTGGGCACGGCTGCCAGATGGTTATGTAACTACTGGTGAAACTGAGAAGTTTGTCCAAGACACCTTTACATTTGATCAACATTTCTAAAAGATGCAGACATCTTTAGAAAAAAGATCTTGTCACGTGGTCATTTACAGGGCACGGCTGCCAGAAGGTTGTGTGACTACTGGTGAAACTGAGAGGTTTGTCCAAATCACCTTCACATTTGATCAACATTTCTAAAAGATGCGGACATCTTTGGAAAAAAGATCTTGTCACGTGATCACTTATAGAACACGGCTGCCAGACGGTTATGTAACTACTGGTGAAACTGAGAAGTTTGTCTAAGATAGCTACAGTCTATTCAAACAATTTCCTTAAAATGGGAACATCTTTTGGAAACTAAATCGATGGATTTCGCGCAGATTCACTGCTGGCGAGCTCTTACTGTGTCTAGTCGTAGAGCAGCAATTCAAAAATTCAGAAAGTAGCCGAAGAAAAAAAACCATCCCGTTTTACCATGTGTGAAGTACATGTTTTTAACCATTTCACTATTAAACACACTTGGTTATCTGTTTGCCACGTGACTATGTGTATATGTCATTTAAGTGACAGGGTGTGTTGGCCTCAATAAATCAACCTTATCTGGTTGCCCTGATAGCTTTCTACATCGTTCTTTAGTTTTGCAGGGTGTGCATACTGTCGGTGTGCCATCTTACAAATTTCATTAATCGTTTGCCACCCCTTTTTTAAACAACAGTAGATTGGGAAGAGCTCTCAAACGTGAAAATTAAGAGGTATTACTGGTGTTGGGCTCATATAGAAATTATTGTAAAGACATGATAACCATGGTCATTCTGTCCAAATGAAGCTGGTTTCTCCGTTTAATCATGAGAATTCGGTACCAATAGACCTATCCCCCCCCCCCCCCCCCTCACCTCTTCCCCATAATATTACCGTAACGAAGCCCAGATGCATCCGGAATGATTACTGTGGTGGATTTGATCCACACCTCACTGTTTCCTCTTAATTCCGTTGCTTTTTATTAGGCTGCGTCCATAGTGTATGGCAGAGGGGGGGAGAGGTGAAATTTAGGGGGCATCGGAAAAATGTTCACCAGTAAAATGGGAAGGGGAGATGCAAAATTTTTAGAAGAAGCTACGAGAGATTGCCCGGAAGGATAGTTAATTTTTGGGGACTTCAAGGGGGAGGGGGAGGGGGGGAGGGAAACTTCAGATTTCACCTGCCCCCCCTCTGCCATACATTTTGAATGCAGCCTTAGGAGTTATTTCTAGGATTGAAAGATAGGATTACCCATATCCGTTGTTTTCATAGAGGGGTCATTTATGAATTTCACTAGATTTGACAGCTCAAAATTAGTCCTGAAATTTCATTATTATCCTGAAGTATTTTTTTCCGCTTCAGAAGGAATTGTAATTGAAGGCTATTATCAACGGACTAATGAAATGCGATTATTAACAATCGACACAATAGACAGATGGCGCCAAAATATGATAACTGTGCCATAGTCATGGCAACTAAATAGGTTACTGGCCCAATGCAAACAGGACATTGGGAGCCATTTTGGTCTAATCTTTATAAGTAATGGCTGTTTACTTGTTACAAATGCGATATTTCCGATCGTAGCCCGCTGTTTTTCATCTTTTGACTTGTCAATAGTCAGGAAGTTCCAGTTGTTTCAGATTTCAGCGCTAGAAAAATTGAACATTATCCAAACAAAAATAATATGCTTTGTATCTCGTTCGGTAACACAGCTTGAGATAATATAGAAATAATATAATAAAACATTTTGGGAAATAAAGAAGTCGATATTTTAAAATACGTTTCAGCTATCGCGATTTTACTGTACAAAACACTGTGTCTTGCCTGATGTAACTTTAGGGGTGTATCTTATTTGCAGCCAAATTTCCTGAAAAACGTTAGCAAAATTATCAAAATATTTTGAAATTAAGCTTTTGTAATTATGTCTGATTAAGAATTTCTTTACATACTTTTGAAAATGCATATGAAAATATTTTGAATTAAGCTTTTGTAGTTATGCCTGATTCAAATTCGAATATAAGTATTGAATATTCTTGATAACTAAGTTTTGTAGAAATGGGGTTATGGATACTTTGTTTGCATTGAAAAAAATATTACACTGAAGAAATATCTTGTGGAAATAGGTTCAAATTTTAGACACAAATAGGATTACTGTAAGGCTAATGTAAGATAATGAATAAAGAAATAGTTAAATATCACTTTCGATCGCTTTCCTGAAAATTCCATAATAGAAAAGTAATCTGTTAGAGTGTAAGTTTGAAATGCAAATTTATCGTAGACGCGAAAACAATGTCAGTTTTATCATAACGTGCAAATCTAGGAACGGGTAGGCTTTCTCTCCCCCCTCCCCCCTTCTTTTATGCAAAGATGATAATTTTAACTATTCTAACTATTTATATAATTAACAAAGAAATAGTTAAATAACATTTTCGATCGCTTTCCTGAAAATTCCATAATGAAAAGTAATCTGTTATAAGTTTGAAATTCAAATTTATCATAGACGCGAAAACAATGTCAGTATTATCATAACGTGCAAATCTAGAAACGGGTAGGCTTTCTCTCCCCCTTCTTTTATGGAAAAATAATGATTCTAACTATTTATTTGATAGTTTTTCTTTTAAAATGATTACAAGTTACTGTTTCATTCAATCATGCGGTGTTCTCGAGGAAATGGCGGGAATCTCTATGAAACAGAAACGCGTACGCCTGTCTATTGGCGGGAAAATGATGCATTGCTTCCCTTTGTGAAAGTCAACAAGGAGGAACATGGAAACGTCGTTTAATGACAGTTTGGAAATTCATTAGAATAAGCGAACTGTGCCCTCTAGAATCTAAAAGTCACTTGGTTGTTTCGTGAATTGTTGCTAATAAATGAAGATGTCACAAGAAAGATAAAGATAAATATTGCTAAATAAAGATAACATTGGTAAAGTGTTAGGTAAAATAAAACGTTTCTGTCATATTTCGATCATAAATAATAAAATACAGTATACTAATTGAAGCTTAGTAATTAACAGTCCGGTTGAGTAATTTAACAAGATATTTGATAAGTTTGAAGTGTTTTTGAAGTGTACTTCAGTTGTAAAGTGACAAGCATGTTTTTATTGATGACAATTAATAGTAATTACTGATTGCACTTGTGATGTTCTACTCTATCAATCTTGGTCTTTTATGTGGTATTACTGGTATTAAGGACTTTAAGTACTTTCAATTCCATGCACAACGGAATTTAAACTGCCCCTCCTCTTACTCGATATTTTCAGTATTGGTTTTACATGAGGTGGATAGTTGAATAGTATTTTAAGTAGTGTTTAAAAAACGAGTAGGAGTGTTTTATCAGGTATAAAAGCACGAGGCGTAGCCGTAACACGATCTACGAGTTTTTTGAACTGCTTAAAACACTCATGAACAATTTATAAGATTTTGGTTCAACTGGAGCCACCATACACGTCACGAACATGGATTTTTATACTTCGATAGAGATTTGATGTCATGGGCATGCGCAACCAGATTCAATAGAGGCTCCCACACGTTGGATATTGCGTGCCAAGGCAAAGACAGGCACATTAGTCAAAAATCTTTATAAGGTTGACTGTGACCTTGATGAAGCTCTATGTCTTTATCTAAACTTGGATGCATACTTCATCCCTGATGAAGTCATCCTCATAGTATTCGAGTGGTCTTTATATAAAGACACATGTGTCTTTATATAAAATCACTTGAATACTAATGAAGAGGACTTTATCGAGTATAAAGGTTCAAGGGTCTGCCGTCTGGGTAGGGGTGTGCCGCCAGGACCTCAAAACCCTGACCCTATCCCAGACCTTTGATCTTACATACCCTACCCCAGACTAAAACTAAGAATTGTACACCCTATCCTAGACTAAAAGACGGTTTGTCAATAGATTGCAATCGATATTTACTAACGTTTCTATTGTTTTTGTGCCGGCAGAAAGCGCGTAGCCTATTCGCCAGACAAAAACAACCAAATCTAAACCCTATCCCAGACAAAATGTCAAAAAATGATACACTACCCCAGACCCAAAAGCCGAAAAACCATACCCTATAGGGAGGCATACCGCCGTAGGGGAGTACCACCCCCCCCCCCCTCCCACGGGACAAACAAGTAAAAGCCTACAAATTTGGTGACAGTTTTAGGTTATTTTTAGGCAAAGGAGGTTAATATAAGCTGAATAATACTATTTTAATTGCCAATTATCGACGCTTTCTGCAAATATTTACATTTTCCCACGATTCGATTTACTTTCCACTCCAACGGTAAGTCTTTGAACACCTGCAATAAAGTTTTTAAGAGCGACTGTCCAGAAATATCGAGCACGGGGCGGCCACAGTCAAAAAATAAAAGTCCTTCATTTTTGGTCTGTAGACACTATTAGATGAGTTTATGAACGTACTGGGGTCGGTTTTTCGATCTACGTAAAAAATCCGGATTTTTTTGAAAAAAACGATTTCACCCCGTGTCGGTCTAAAAATTGCTCAAGAAACGGCTGCGAATAACGCTTTCAAAAACATTCTCGCTCCAAGTGAAAACCCAAGTTACAATCAAATTTGCAACTGAATTCAAGAAAAGGGGTGTTGAACAATTGTTCCAGGTGATTTTAGACGTTTTAAACTAAACTTTAGATAGAAAAAATAGTAGTATAGGGGATGGGGGTTCCAGCGCAACGACCACCGGAGGATTACCCGTCTAAAGTACCCCCCTCGATTCGTACCGCGATTACCCGCATCCCGTGTTTATGTAAAATATGTTAGTCTATATATGGAGTGCGAAGATTGTAAAGAGTTTGCTTATGATTTCTGTGTAAAGTGCTTGAAACCCAAGTTTGTTACCCCACCACCAAATAAGTATGTTTGTTGTGACAAGAAAATGCAAATAGAAGACGACACGTCAGCACAGTGTTACGAATGTGGTAAGAATATTCGTAATGCCGTACCAAATGCTACCAAAGAGCAATATTACGCCAATGGAGGTCGTAAGAAGACCCCATACAAAAGAATAAAATACTTCCGAGACTGGATGAGTCATATCCAAGGTCTTCGGCCGGTATATTTAGACACGCAGAAAATCATAGACCACTTAGAAGAGCCAACCCCGCAAAGTCTACGGAAGACATTGAAAAAATTAAAACTAGGGAAATATTACAAAGCTATTCCCTATCTTTTGTCTGAAATTACCGGCAAGTCTATTCCTGAGGTTTCTGATATGACAAAAGCCGAGTGGATGTTTTGTCGGCTGGATAAGGATATTCCTTATTACCCTGACGTAATCTATGAAATATTTTACAAAATTAACCCCAACCACCCCCTGTTAGGATGGATTCCAAGAAGATAGTGGACGATTACGTCATATGTTTTCAGCCAATCAAAACCTTCACAATTTTCCTTCACATTTGTGAAAACGTTTCACATTCGTGAAATAGATTTGTGAAATTAATTTGCATATGAACCAGACAGCCGGCGTTCAATATGCAAATAGAATCCTGTCTTGCTTTTTTCAAAGCAGATGTTTACTGAGCAAGCTTTCTTTGAAGCTCTTCTTTTGCCTCCTGGTAGATCTTTTTGCGAGATTCCTCGGAAAGATCTCTTACGACTGTTTTTTTATTCCTTATGTCCGTCTTTAATTTCTCGTACTTTTCCTCTTCGGCTAAGATAAGCGAGAATTCTACGTCGTCTATCTTTCTGTCACGCAAAGCCTTTGAGACAAGGTCAGTGATCGTATTTACTTTAGCCCTTGACAGAGCTATTGTCGTGTCATGCTTGGATATTTTGCTTGACAACTGTTTCATAATGCCCGTAGCAACAGCCGAAATAATACCACAGGCTGCCCCAACGCTGGCCAAAGGAACGCCAACGATTATTCCCGGCCCAGTAAGCGAAGTAGCAACGCCGGAGCCCGTTAACACAACAGAAATGGATCCTGAAGTTATCGCAATCTTATGTAGCGTACTCCGGGCTCTGACGTACTTTTTTCGGACTTTTTCGTAGTGTTTTGTCTGCCCTTCCAAGTAAGCCAGGATTAAGTTCGCTTTATTCAGACGAAAGTTTTCAGCGTTTAATTCGTTAGGTTCCTTAGGAAGTTCAGGATAAAGTGGAGGCGCTGATGGTATAACATCCATTATATATACTAATGTACGACGCTTTTGGGAATGATATTGAGGAGCAGCCACATCACGACAACCGGGATTACTGGAATTGGAGAGCATTTAGGAAGATGTTTCCACATGCAGACCCCAGTAAGTTCGAAAGAAGACCCGATGGTATTTACTATAACGGCTCTAGGATGTACAGCAACGAGGATTTGAAGCCTACGCTGGTTAATCAAATAGACGATCAACTGAAGCATTCGCCAATGCATAAGCCAACGCCAGCGCCAACGCATGTTGAACCCAGTTGGTCAAAGGAATTATTGCTTGGTACCAGTACTTATCCGATACCCGCAGTTTCATTTGATAAACACCCAAGCTTGGACCTAACGTTGAACATGCGGATTTCTAACAAGCATTCCTTTCCGTTAAAGGTGCGGGATATCTTCAAAGACGTACCCATTATTCATACCACCGCTAAGGAATCTCATGAATGGTTAAGTGGTCCTAACATGCGTTATTGGCCGCAGCAACTAAACTTTGCAGTTTGGTGTGCCACTAGCGGCTGTGGTGTAAGCGCAAGCTTGATGAAGAATTCAATATTTATGTTTCATTTTCACTTCACGGTTAGAAGAATACTGCATGAATTGGGTGTTATTGCGCTGCCGGGAGATGCCACGTTTTATCCAAGAGATAATAAATACAGCGTGCCGGCTTATGACAGACTTTGTAAGGAGTTTGGTGTTGTAGGGGAGGATTTCCGATGCACTGCCGGCGCTAACAATGGTCTGGGGCATATTTGGGCTTATTGGGGGATTGGTGGACACGAGCTAAGTGATAAGGAAGTTCATGCGTTGAATCTACGATGGAACACTGGGTATCACAATGAAACTCACGTCAGTAGCACCTTCTTTGAACCAAACGCTAAGACCACTAAGGAAGTTAGAGACGGACCTTTGTTCAAAGACGAGGGCGGTAAGTATGCAGGGGCTAATCCACTGATTATCAAAATTACCAACGACAAGCAAACAAAGCAATATCTTAATTTCATACCCCCAGAAGGTAAAGGACTAACCAAAGCCGGCCTTGCCCGTTTAAACCGCAGCATAGAAGCTTACGTGTATTCTATCCTTGGAGCTCAGGTAAACACCCGATCCAGCATAATCGGAAATACTGGCGCCGCAGAAGAAACGCGAGCCGAAGCCTTGATCTTATTTGAAAGTTCAATCTTGGAGGGCGACATTAGCAAGGGCGTACAGCGTTACCAACTAGCCATACAAAATTCTAAGGCGAGGTTGGACTATGCAGTAGCCCCGGGTTGTTGGTTAATGCCTAGTAATTTATCTATAAATACTGGTTCTGTAGTAGGATACAACAACAAACTGCAGCGAGCTACTAAGGATATGAAGTTTGGGGTGAACGACGTGAACTCTGACACTCTTAGGAACATTCCTCACTTCGTAGAGAAGCCAAAAAAGTCACACGAAACGAAGCTACCCACAGTTAAGAAACCATCAAAGAAGGTCCTACCTGCGATACCTGAGGAATATGACCATAACTTATTAAAAGCCGGTCTAGCAGCTGCAAGCATTGGTCTGAGCTATTATATATGGCGATGAACAACCCCTACGTAACTGGAGTAGATTGCGTTTATACGACTTACACAGGCGAGAAAAAATACACCCAGGCATCTTGGGTTGATGTCACGGGCATGTCCGTGAATTTGAACTACTCAGGAAAGAAATTGATCCTTTGTAGTATTTGCATTGGTACGAGCAGCCATGCCAACGTCGGCTTTAGGTTCCTGGATGAGAATGGCGTACTGCAGCCTATGAGAAATAAGACAAACAACAGGGAGCCTACGCATTTCTCCGTAGAGCCCAGCCCAATCAGCGCTGAAAATCATTCCGTTTGGACTTTCCACATGGTCGCCGATTGCCATGGGCTAGTAAAGCTGCAGATAAGAGTAGATGACACCGGGAGCGTTTGCATAAATAGCATAGAGGATCAAAGAGACTATGCGTATAATCATAAAGCTATTAGCACCCTTACGGTGTTAAGCCTTTAGATATATGAATCCACACGTGAAGGAAGATTCGTTTTTTCATTATTTGGAGGAGAAGCAATACGAAGGTGATAATTGGTACGACACCAACCTGTGGGTGAAGGTCGGAGGCTTAGGAATGATCATGTGTACTATTAGCATTACCACGTGGAATAACTGCAATGTTGGGTTTAGAATCGTTGACGAAAACGACCACCCATTGCTACCCTACAGAAAGAAGGATAACAATAGACACCTAACCCACTTTACTTTCGAGCCCACGACCACGAGCGCGGAGAACCTAACACCTGTAACTTTTCATACGATAGCCAATTGCCAACATGCGAGACTTCAAGTTCGCCCAAGCGACGCCATGCTCGCCCACCAACCGGGCATGGTTGGGATAAATGCTGCCTTTTCGAACGTTGGAGATGCTATTTGGAATCATAAGCCCATTAGCACCATGACCGCCATACCGCTAGTTCCGCATTATCAAGGCGGCGCGAATACTATCTTTACTTATCCCCAGTCGAGGATGCCTCGGGCGCCCGACGACGATAAGCCACCAGTAACATACAAGGATAAGATTAACCCTTCATCTTCTTCAGGAGTACCACTCCAATAGCGACGACCAAGATCCAAATGTTATTCCCCACGAACTTCAACAGTTCTCCGCCGGCCCTAAGTGCCAAGGAAACAACCGAACCCAGCAGCCCAGGAAGACCGGCTGCCATCTTTTTTCCCAAGTCCGTCAGTCCCTTACCTAATTTCTTTACGCCCGCGCCCGTAGCCTTAAGCGTGGATAGGATGACTCCTACTACGCTTGAAATAGCGACCGCAAACGCCAGCGGAACGCCATACTTCAAAAGGGCTCTTTTTACCTTTTCCTTGGTGGTAAGCCCCAGCTCCTTTTCCAGGTTTTCCTTTTGCGCCTGTAATTCCGCAAGGTGTACCTGAAGGGTTTCTGATTCCCTTTGAGCTGCCTCCCTTTCCTCTTCGGGACGAGTCTGGTCGTTGATTATTTCCTGCTGCCGCTCTATTTGCCCCTCCAGGTCTTCGATGGCCTGATCTCTTTGCCGGATTTGTTCTTCCTTAGTGTTAATTTCGGCAACCAACTGCCGCCGTTCCTCTAAAGAGCCGGTTATGGTGATATGCAAGTTTTTAGCTTCTTCCTTGCTCATATCCAGGTCTTTTAGAGCAAGATCGAAGGCGTGTCGGACTTGGTCTCTTTCGTCTAAAGCCGTTTCAGCTTCTCGCCTGAATTGCAGTATGACTTCGTTCTTGCCCTTGATTTCTTTCTTTTGAGCATCGGTTAGCTGCCGTATTTGTTTTTCGTAATTTGCTTCCTTTTCCTTCAACGTTTTTTGTAGTTCCTCGGCGTGTTTTTCTAGTGCGACCCTTTCATTCAGGGCTCCCAACCTTTCTAACGCACTTCTGGTAGCTAGTTGAAAGCCTCTTAATCTTGCCACGTTAACCTTGACCGAGCCATTTTCGTCAAAGAGGACTTGTGGTTTGGTCCAGCGGTTTTTGTCGGGATATCTCATGTCTTGAACGCTTATGAGGACTTTGTTTCCGCGTTCTGTGAGCCTTACGTCGTTAGCCTCGAAGCGGGAATAGCGCTGCGTTAGCTCTTGCGTTGCCCACTCTACGGTTTCCCGCGCGGTTGCTCCCTGCTCACCCATGTTTCGAAGTTCTATGTACTCAGGAGGGGACTCACCGGGGTTCTTTTCGTGCCACATGCGATTCAAGGCTGTCTTGAAGCTTTTCCACCTACTACCGTACGTGTTTTCTAGAGCCATGTCGTAGATTAGGGGGTCGGTTTCCGCGCCTTTAGTCCATGCGTCGTATTCTTCGTTAATGTCGACTTGGCCTTCTTCGGTGGTGGGATCGAAATCCGTTCCTTCTACTTCCATTATATATGATAAGCTCAAAGTTAAACCCCAACGTATTACCTAAGCAGGTTGGCGGACTGAAAGCAGAACGCACCTTTCACCGGGTTACCTTTACCCCCAGCAGCGCTAAGCCAGGGGAAACCCTGTACGTAGGCGTGCCCCGCCTAACGGATAACCTAGTGTTGGTTCCTGGCACCCTAGCGCTAAGGTTTGACCTAGCAATACAACCAGATACCGCAGACGTGCGTTACGTCGTCAATAACGTGGGTAGAAACCTTGTTTCCAAAATACGCGTAAAGTTCGCCGGGGAATCCTTGCTGGACTTAAACAGGTACGATTTGTATACCACGTACAAAGACTTATGGTTGACTGCATTTGACCGCGCGCAAAGGATAGAGCAGGGAATCGCCAGTGATGCCATACGCAAGGTAAGAAGCGCAACCTCTGGCGCCTCAGGAGAAGACGAAATAAAGACGGCTTATGGTACTAAATATGTTGTTCCATTAGATTTCGAAATTATCACGAACCACGGTGCATACTACCCAAGGCAGCTAAGCGAACTGCAGTTCGAAGTGACCCTAGCAGACACTACAAACATCCTGCAGGGAAAGGACGTAAGTTCATCAGCCGTGGATCCTTATTTCATCAAGAACTTAGAGCTGCAGTACGAAACGGTATACAGCGAAGAGCTGGCTCGTAGCGCTGGCATGGAATACAGCGCCGGGAAGGCTTTCCTTTACGATCACGTCGTGATGTACAAGACGTTCAGCTTTACGAACAACGTCGAAGAGGTCATCAACCAAAGCATTAACCTTCCCAGGCGCAGCCTTACAGGGATAATGTTGCTGTTCGCAAAGACATACACGGCAGGATTGCGTGACTCTGAGGCATTCTTTAATCCTAACATCACTAACGTAGGCGTTAGCATTAACGGAGTGCCTAATAAGGTTTACTCACAAGGGATAAAGCCCGAGGACATGTACCGGGAAGTCGCGCGTAAGTTTGGTGACCAAATTAGCCCAAAGGAATTCTTTAAGGATAAGTATGCGCTGTGGATCGACATGCGCACGACGAACGACGAAGACCTACATGGACAGGGTTTGCGCCTGGTGAATACCCAGGACGGCATTACGTTGGAGATCAAGCGCACCAAAGACGCCAGCGACGCCACTAAGATAAACGCGTACATTTTCGTAGTCTCAGACGCGCAACTGAGTGTAGAAATGAACCAGTTAAAGAGCGTCGCATACTAGGCTCGCGAAAGGATAAAAAATATTCCTTACGTATAATATGCTCCGCGTATTCGAAAACAACGAAACTAAACTGCAATGCCTAGTGCAAAGCGATAAGCTGTACTTTAAGGCGAAAGAGGTAGCAAAGGCATTAGGTTATGCAGACACCAAAGATGCTATTAAAGCCCACGTGCGGGACAAGCATAAGAAGAGACTTAACGAATTTAGAATAGAGGTGAATCGCCTCCCTTCTGGTTCGCACCCGCAATCCCTGTATGTGACGGAGTCTGGTTTGTATCAGTTAATATTTAGCTCCAAGCTACCGACAGCAGAGGCATTTCAAGATTGGGTCTTTGAGGATGTCCTACCTACGTTAAGGAAGACGGGAAAGTACTCGTTGGATGGTCCAAATAAGTTGGTCTTCAAGATCGAGAATGAGTTTGACTTACATAAGAAGGTCATCGATTACATACGCCGGTTTCACCCTACGCTGTTATTAGCACCTGGACTCGGGGAATTGCAAGATACCACCAGTAAAAGGATAACGTGCTGGCAAAAGGGCTACCAGGCAGGTCAACCCGACATCCTAATTCTTAACTCCCATAAAAAATACAATGGGTTATGTCTGGAACTGAAGACGCCAAAGGGTAACGGCGTATTGTCCGACAAACAAAAAGCGGTATTGACGCAATATGAAATGAATGGTTATCTTGCGATGGTTTGCAACGATTACGATCTGATCTGCAGGGAAATCGACCGTTACGTCGACGGCATTCGCATACCTTGTCCTGGCTGTGTTAAGGCTTTCAAGTCACAGGAGACGCTACAAACGCACCGAAAGATATTTCATAAATATAATGATAGTTGAACAAACTCACTGGCGCGAATTAATACAAGGCATTTCATACAAAATAAAAAATTACGTCGTCTTCGAGGACATTAACCGTTTAAGGTTGGTCCTCTTAGACGGCAGCCAAGAGTACAGTTTATGGGCTCCTGACTGCGTACGGTACGTACTGCAAGGCGAAGAGTACACTCACATACGTAGCTATGGTAAAGTCAACGGTCGATGGAAGTTCGACGTTGAAAGAAAGGCGGAGGCTAATCCATTGTGTGATTAGTCGTCCTCATGGGCTTCTAGGTATTGGTCTGCTACGTCGGACCTCATTTTTTCCGATATGAAATCGATCGATATCGTAATCAAGGCTCCTCCTGCGAACGCTGCGACGTAAGGTAACATCATATATTAGACCATTCTTTTCGTATTGCAAGGTAATGGTCTAAAGGCTTGGGACCTTCGTACAGGCAACACCAAATATGTTGACCGCTGCGTTGACAACCACATTTATCGCAGATGCCGTCCCAGTGTTCTCGGTTCTCCCATCTTACTCCTTCGTAGTCGTCAAAGCATACGAAATCTTGGTCTATTTCTTTTTTACGCAGCACTAAAGCCCGGCTGGTTTCAAGGGGGCAACATCGCTCTGCTAAATCGCCGTGGGTTTCACAGACGACTTCTTCGAGGTGGTAACGTCGGCAGCGGTATTTATGCCAGTTCTCTTCAAAGAGGGGTTCATCGCATCGGTGGCAATGGCCTTTAAGGCAGACTCTATGCTCGCGGTGATATCGTAGGGCCTGTACGGTGGACAATTCCTTACCGCAGTCGCCACAAACAGTGCTGATGGTCTTTTGACAGACTTTCTTGGAAAGGTGGTATTGCAGTCGCTGCTTGCTACTAAAGGCTCTATCGCATTGCATGCACTTCATTATATATACCTCATTTTTTATTGTTAAATTGTTAAATGTCAGCAAGAGACAATTACGTAGATCTTATTTTTTTATTGTTAAATTGTTAAAATACGGTAAGAGACGAATGTAGATTTCATTCTTTGTAGGAACTTAACGATGAAAGATATAGACCATTCTTTGACATCATCTGTGCAGCATTTAACAAAATAACAATAAAAAATAGACTATCCTTCAATGTCATCTTTGCAGCATTTAACAAAATAACAATAAAAAATGAGGTCTATGCTAATTCCTTTGGTGGAAATCAGTAAGACCTTCTTTACGACCTTTTCATCGAGCATCTTCTAAAGTCCTTTGTGCTTTAGTATCCGCAGGACACCAATGTCCAACGAAATCTCCTTCAGAGAATACCTTATTACAGTGACGGCAGCTGTGTTTCTTACGAGGCTTTGGCGTTGGAGGGGTAGCGACTATGCAGTCATCGGATGGTTCAGTAGGTACTTTAGGCGTAATACAGTCAGCGGCTAATTCAGATGTAATGCAGTCCATATATATATAATCACAGAGGGTATCGCATGAAATCCTTAAGGGAATCCCTAGTCCAGCCTATCATCGTCCAGAGTGCAGCAAGCCTTTCTGTGCGCTTCAGACTACACATTTCGTCGTACAATTCCTGTACGCGCTCTTTTAACCGATTTATTTCCTCTCTTTGCAGATCTATGGTGTCTTTTTTATCTTTTGCGTCGGCTATGATTTTTTGCATTGCTTCCACTGGTTCCATCTATATATGAACTCAGATCACATACCTTGCAATGCTCTGATAGTAGGACCCACCAGCTGCGGAAAGACCCAGTTCGTCGTGGAGCAGCTATTAGGACCCTTTAGATACCGCTTCGACTACATCGTGCTATTATGCCCCACCTACGTGAACAACCGCACCTGGACTGGTATAGGCGCGAACGATGACGACTTCTTCGTAGATATCTTAGACCCCAACGAGTTATCCAGCCATCTTAAGTTCTGGCACAAGCAATTCCCTAAAGATACACAGACTTTACTCATATTGGATGACATTGCCTGTGGGGATGACGTAAAAAAGCGCACCTCCGAATTGGTGAAGCTTGCTTTCAGCGGTAGGCATGACAATATCAGCGTTTGGTTACTCTCGCAGCAGCTTACCAGCGTCTCTAAGCCCTTCAGGGAAAACATAGGCTCCCTGGTCGTATTTTATACTCCGAGCAAGTCAGACCTGGAAACCATCTTAAGCGACTACGGTGGTGAGATAAGCAAGGAACAGTTACACGAATACATGCGGCATTTAAAAACGCATCAACATTCCAAGATGATCTTTTCTTTGAGGTTTCCTTATGACGTTAATGTATATGGAGATTGAGCAGCTCTTAGATGAAGTCCCCACACAGTTAGACGAAAGTAACCTCAAGGAACAACTCAACATCCTTGTGTCTTCGGGGAAGTGTAAAGAAATGATAGGCAAGGAACTTACCCATGAGCAAGTTAACAAGTTGTCAGAAGAGGAAGTCAAAAAGTTCCATAAGAGGTACGAGGCCGCCCTTGCAAGTAAGACCACGGACGCCGTCGCAGACTCCGCTATCCGACTTGCAACTAAATTGCTTGGACTTGCGCTGCCCATAGACGACGTGGAGCAACTGCGGAAGGACATAAGCGAGGACTATGTCATCGCCCAAGAACTTAAGATAACCTGCGGGTGGTTGTCTTTGAAGTGCGGTAAGTTAATGGCAGTCGCCTCTGCGGCTTTGCACGTAGCTCAGCATGTCGACTTGAAGGAGGTACTGGTGTCTTGGAAGGACTTCAAGAAGGACAGAGAAGTCGAAAAGGTCTTTCAGGCAGCACTTACTGAGGTACCTGATCACTTAGTCAAGTCGTCCTCAGGAATTACCCAGGTCGCCTCAAGTACTTAGTCAAGTCCTATTAAGTTACTTATCAAGTCCTTCTCAAGTACTTGCTCAGGTTACCTTAAGTTACTTATCAAGTCCTTCAAGTCCTTAGATATAAATGAGTGAACCAGAGTCGAAGGTAGAGCAGCCCCAAGAGGAGCAGAAGATTACCAAGGCTAAATCTCCAGGCAGAGTCGCTGCCGGTAAGAAGCTCGCGGAGATGAACAGGAAGAACAAAGCAAAGAAGGAGGAAAAGGTGGAGGAAAAAGAAGAGGAATCCTTTATCAATCCTGGGTACGTCATTGGCGCGTTAGGAGTCGCTATAGCAGCAGGCAGCCTCTACTTACAATGGCGGGCTACGAAGCCAAAAGTAAAGTGGGAGGCCGCAACATATCACGCACCTGTGGAGGTTAGAAAAAGCAAAATCCCTGAAATGGAATAACCTTCTCGCTTTGTAATATAATGTCTACCGCGTTGTTGAAAACTGTTGAAGAAGCAGCTATTATTACTTCCATCGTTGCGGGTATTGGTTGGGTAGGTAAGAAAGTGCTCAAAGAAGACTTTACTGAAAACCCAAGCAAGAGCTTCGCTAATTTTGCTAAGATGACCGCTGCCGTAGGTGGGGCTATCATGGTAAAGGATTACCTACGGAAGGAAAAGTACCTCCCTACGGTGTAATATATATGGCTAGCGTGGTCGTAGGTGGAGTTATTGCAGCTTTAGCATTCACTGGAGCTAATTATGGTGGTCAGTATTTGGATAGATTAGTCAGAGGCGACAAAAGCGGTGCCGCCGAAAGGAAGAGACACGACTTAGCGCTGGAGAAATATCAGCGGGACGTGGCAGCTTGGAATGAAAAAAGACAAGCTTACAGGGATTGGTTGGATAAGAACTACCAAGACAAAATGCAGGCAGACAAGAACTTCGAAAACACAGACTACGCCTTCAAACTTTATGCGCAAGCACACCCCGACTTTAGAATGAAAAAGCCTCAGTTCAAGAATTACTACCAGCCTTCTAAGAAACAAAAAGACAATGAATTGGTCTTTGTAGGAGTCGCAGGGCTGGCGGGAGGCGTGGCCTTGGCGTATCTAATATAATGATCGTCTTTTTGGAAAGCGACAAGAATAACTTTACTACTTATCTGAATCCTCCCATCCGCGCGGAAAGGGTTCGGCTGGTTAGTTGCTCTTTGTACAATTCTTGGTATAATTTAATTAATGGCTTTGTCGTCGTGACTTCCACCAAACCAAAAATACCAGATTCCCATTACACCCCCATAACACTGGCTAAGGAGCTAGCAAAGCATGGATATACTCTTACCACAGGATTACCCCATGAAATGAAATTCAAGAAAAATAGTGGAAGCGCTAATTTAAAGGACAGTTCATTGGTAGAACTCCTGGGTCTTACTAGTACCACGATAAATAGCGGCAGTACATATGATGTGAAATGGAAAGTCGCATCCTCTTACGAAGTTTATTGCGACTTGGTTCATAGTTACAACAATGGAGAAAAGTCTTCTCTTATGTCCAAGTTTCTGCCCCAAGGTAATCCATTTGACCTGGTAGAATACACTCCCATTTCTTTAAGCTATGATTTGTCTAATTTGGTAGAAAGCATAAACATCACCATTAAGGTGGACGGAAAGACGGTGGATTTCAATGGACGTAAGATCAATCTTGTTTTGGAATTCATATAATGGGCCGCGTAGAGGACAAACTTAAAAGGATTTACTATGGGCCGGAAGGCTATTGGAGAGGAGCGTCAGCTATCAAGAAACTCGCGACCGCGGCCAGGGTATCAGACGAAACGGCTAAGAACTGGTTGAAAAAACAAACCCTCTGGCAGGTTTATCTTCCCGTGCCTAAGTACATTCCCAGGCCCAGCTTCACCGTAAATACCCCCAATGAAGTTCATCAGGCGGATTTGCTTTTCTTACCGCACGATAAGGTGAGAAAAAAGACCTATAGGTACGCTTTGACCGTAGTTGATATCGCAAGCAGATACAAGGACGCCGAACCCATAATCAGCAAGGATTCTGGAGAAGTCGCAGAAGCCCTAGGTAGGATTTATAAGCGCGTTTTGAAATGGCCTAAGCTGCTGCAAGTGGATGCGGGAACGGAGTTCATGGGCGTGGTTACTAAGACCCTGAAAGACCACAGCACTAAGATTAGGAGAGCCGAAGCAGAGTACCACAGGGGTCAGAGCATTGTCGAAAGATTCAATAAGACCCTGGCCGAGCGTCTCTTTGGATACCAGTATTGGAAAGAGCTGGAAGATCCCTCCAAACGCAACAGGGAATGGACTCAGAGGCTCCCCCAGGTCGTCGCGGCTTTGAACAACGAGGCGGCCAGGGCTACGGGAATGAAACCCAAGGATGTCATAAAAAAGAAACACGTGGAACACAAGTCCTTCGTCAGAAGTTCGAGGGCGGTCTTCCCCCAGGAAAAGAAATTAGGTGATGTCACGGTTCGATATCTCTATGAGCCGGGTGAACTAGAAGGAGGATCCAAAAGAGCTACGGATCCCAATTGGTCTTTGGAAACTTACCAGATCCGAAGTGCGATAGCTAAGAAGGGTCAGCCCATCTTGTATTATCTTCATGATGGTCCCACGCGTGGGTTCGTCAAAGAAGAACTGCTTATCGTGTGATGTCCGAATGCTATCGTATGGATACCATCATCACACATCCACCTCTTACCGTCAAATGCAGACAGTGACACCTTCTCCTGTGTAACGTTGTGTATTTGATGTCCGTAGCTGCGCAGGCTGTTCATTTTATGTCGCTGTTCCTTACGCGTACGCAGGACCTTTAAGTAGGAATCGTGGGTTATGTCCTTCTTAACCACGTATTTTTTTACGCCTTTAGCTTTCTTTTCTACACCGTCCAGCTTTAGCACGCTGTACATCTTGGGTTTCAGGCCCACGTATTCCACTATGGGTTTTCCTTTCATCTCATCCTTCATTTTCCCGATTACTTTCTTGTTTTTAGGGGAGTAAAGGAAGTGGTCGCGTGGGTAATCGCTGGTGTCGTATTCATCGATGTCGGGAACACAGTCTTCGTAAATGTCTTCCGTCTGCACCTCTAGTATCAAGGAATCGGTGTCGGTGTATAAGAGGCGGCACTTATCACCGTATTTCGGTTTTAGCTTGTCGTAGTAAAACTCATACATCAGCAGTTTTGATAGGTCCAGCACTGTAAACCCCGTGTATACGGGTTTATTCAGGAATAGATTCGCTTTCTTCATGTGAATCACGTAGAAGTTTAGCATTTCTACGTATCTAACGAATCCAGGCTGTGACACGTATGCTTCTGCTTCCTCTCTGGTGCTGGCTATCTTTATGCTTACGCGCTTGCGGATGTTCTCCATTGTCTTACCAAATACGCTATTGTTCATTAGTTTAAACAGGTTCTTTTCGAAGTCATTCTTTGCCTGCGTACGCTTTTGTGTGTTAAAGTCAATGTAGGAGCGCATCCATGGTTCCTGCGTGAACTTCAAAACGCGGTGGATCTTCTTCACGCGTAAGCCGTGGCGCACATAGAACTGCAGGTTGCGGTAATGCACCACGTACTTTCGCTTGTCCATCAGGTTCATAGTTAGCTTCCTGTACGGTTTGTAGCCAGGGCACATTTCCCTCTGCAGCGGACTCAGCTGCTTAAATGGTATTTCTATTGCTTCTGGTGCTAATGGGAACTCATCGTGCGCGTCGTGCAAATGCTCTGGGTATTCCAGGTCCACCTCCAGCACGTAACCTTTGTCGTCTTCTTTACCTACGTTTAGGTAAAACTCTATGGGCTTTATGTTATCCCATTCGAAGTCGCGTACAGGTAAGTACTGCGACATTGCCCAACCGTAGAGGTTGTTTGCGTCTAAGTAGAAGATGTATGTGGTTGGCTTCTCCGGGTCGTACTCCACCGTGGGATTGTTCGCTTTTGCGTATCGTCTGCTGGGTCCGCAAACACCGCCGCGGATACCGTCTTCCATAAAGCGGTACATGTCGTATTCCGTTAGGAGATCCAGTTGCGCGTTTGTCTTCTTTAGAAGCGCACTCCAACTAAGCCCAGGAGCCGTGTAGAAGTTCGCTGGATCCAACCCGTAGTATTCCATTGCCATCTTTCGAAAGCTTTGGAAAACATCTGCGAGCAGCACTACGTCTGAACGTAGGTAGATGTCGTGGTATTCTCCCATATTCTCACAGGAGTACTTTTCCCACACATCTAACGCATGCTGGTACTCCTCGTCCTTTATACCGGACTCGTTTAGGGTGCTGTAGAATCTCTCTTTGGGTGGTAGGGGCTCTTCGAATCGCTCCCAGGAGTCCATGTATTCGTATGGGTAGACTCCTTTCCTTTCCGCGCCGTATTGACTGGAAATGGGGAACTCCGTGTTGTATTTAACCAAGTTTGCTAAGGAGTCCGCCATGAACTGCTGCGAGTCTAAGAACTTCAGCTTGCCCACAGTTACGGACATGTACCTTTCTTTGTTGTTGGGTATGCACTTTACTTCGGAGCCGTCTGTTCCTTGTAAAAGTAAGTGACTGTCGTAACCCCTTAAATTGTGAAAGAATACGGGTATTTCCATTTCTGGGTCTACTTTGAAGTTTATATTGCATTTCCAATGAGCCGCTCCTCTGTATTTACCCGTGATGTGGCAGTGATCTCTAACCTTATCCACATAGAAATCCTCAACGAATGCTTTGTGGCAGTGAATGCAGTGGGTGGAAGGCTTGTTGGGCTTCTCACCCTTCTTAGCATACTTCCCGCATTTGAAATGAGCTTCTCCTAGATACTTTCCATCTTCGTCCCACGCTTTCTTGGCCCGTCTTCCAAACTGAAGAAGCGTATGTTGGCAAATGTGGCATTTCTTTGCCTTGGTAAAAGCCTCCTGGTTCTCTTTGGTAAATACCATCTTCTTTGGACGTCTTAATTGTTCTCTTATCTCCCCCTCCTCTTCTCGCAATGCTTCTAGGAACTTATTAGCTGCGTTCTTGCCTCGGTAAATTACAGGAGGGTTAGCCTTACCGTCTGATCT
The DNA here is from genome assembly GCF_029948245.1 of Actinia tenebrosa. Classification (NCBI taxonomy): domain Eukaryota; kingdom Metazoa; phylum Cnidaria; class Anthozoa; order Actiniaria; family Actiniidae; genus Actinia; species Actinia tenebrosa. The sequence goes on along the minus strand of NW_028292581.1, from coordinate 14,264,080 downwards.
GACTACTATGTAACCAAAGGAGCAAATCTCATGTAATCCCACCTTATTCGTGGCACCACTTTTCTGCTCTTCCTTAGTTATCAACGCTTCAAAGTCTGCATATATCACGTAAGGCACCTGCATCTGCTTTTGATGGTCTGAGTACGCTAGGTTCTTATCTGTGGGCATCTGGATCCGTTGCGCCACTTCTTCGACTCCGCGACATATTTCGTCGTGATCCTTTAGAGCTTTAACGCTGGTAAAGGATAATAAGCAGCAATCGCAGAAGTATTTCTTGCCTTTGTGTTTGGTGTGTCTGTAAAATAGTCTGCTAACATGTTTGACCCACGAATAATGCCCGCCGTGGTAGAAGAGATGTATTCGTTCTCTTTTACTCTTTGACAACACTAGTGGCACTATCGTTTGGTCTCTGACTCCGTAAACGTTAATGGCTAGGTCATTTTCCTGCTCAAATATCGGTATGTCTATCAGCTGCATTGGGAACTCCACGCCGTCCCACTCCAAATCGTCTGTTGGGTACTTACTTGGTCTACACGGATCCTTATCTACTGGATACAGTGCGGATCGTATTGCCCACATAAAGCATCTGTTGTCATCATTTTTTACGTTGACTATGGCTTTCTTCCTTTCTACCCACGTTGGTAGGGGCACGTAACTTCCTCCTCGTATTGGTACATACTTTGCCATGCTAACCTCCATACCTTCTACCTCCTCCACTGTCCAACCTGATCCTTCTTTCGTGTAGTTAGACAGCGACTCCATTATTGCTTCTAAGGCTTCGCTGAGTGACCTATCCAGATTCGTGGACTCTAATATAACCAGTGACTTTGATCGCAGCATTGCTGTCGTCGTTACCTCATCTTTTGATAAACTTACTTCTACCATTATACTCGCTTTCAGGGCTCCTAATTCCTCTATACCTTTTCGAAGCGTTCTCTTGACCTTCCTTTCTGACTGACGCCAAAACTGTCTAACGTCAATCTCACCGTTGCCGGGTATTGACACCGTTTCGAAATTGCTTTGGGATTCCATCTATATGATAGGAGATATCTTATACCTAATTCCAGACCCTTTTCAGATCGTCGTAGTCATACTCACAATCCTGACAATGCCAAAACAATTTAACCTTAGTCTCAAACTTCTTACCACATCCACAATCATAGCTGCTCATACATTTCGTCTTCATCTTTTTAAAGCATTTAAAAATGCTTCTTCAAGTCCACTTCTTTCTTAAAAATTCTCTTGCAATCTTCGCACTCCATATATAGACTAACATATTTTACATAAACACGGGATGCGGGTAATCGCGGTACGAATCGAGGGGGGTACTTTAGACGGGTAATCCTCCGGTGGTCGTTGCGCTGGAACCCCCATCCCCTATACTACTAAAAATTGCATTCTTCCAGCACAGTTATTCACAGTCTCGATTTTACCTCACATTTATAAAAGCGATTTTTTGCATGTGGCCATTCAACTCAAGCTGTACAATGTTCAAATGATAGAATAACACGAACTACAAAAATTAGTTTGGGTTTTTTCACAGGCCTTATGAAAACGTTATGCGAAGTTGGAAAAATTTGCCATGTAAATATGCAAATTAGCAGTTTGTTTGTTATCTCCACACCACAGATCACGGCCGCGAAAAAAGTCATCTAAAATAGTTTTAACAGCTTATTAATCCACACATTAACCTATCTAAGGACTACCCAAGCATGATTGGCCTCTGTTTTTATTTTAAACGATTATTTGTTGAAGTTAAGCCTACACTTTCGGTGTTGAAGACACTCAGCTTGCTTGCCTCGGTGGCATTCCATCGGTGCGTAGTAAACTTAGTAATCATAAATGACTGTTAACATGCTCTATAAACGTTACTATTCCTCACTAGTGGTATCCAGCTTATCACACAGTATTTTCACATACTGAGTATGCTTGAAAGTTTGCATTACTTTGTAAATAAGCAGGGATCAAACCTGTCAAAGCGGATTATGTGAGCTGATGGCGTGACAAACGACAGTTTGAGCGGAGCCGGACGTGACGTCGTTTGGTACAGTACGTTTTTTATTGCCTGAACATCTTGTGATTTTGCATAAACTAAAGAGAATCACTCATTATCAAGATTGGTTTTTTGTAGCTGTCATATGTTTTCTTGCTTGATCGAAGTCATGTTTAAAATTGGTTACATGTATAATGAGTGCAGTTGTAGCCTGATATACAATTCCCCCTCCCCTACCCCACTAGCTTCATGGCTGTACAATAGATCGAATGTATGATAGACTCGCCTGGTTTCGTGGAAGCGTAAATCTGATATAAGACTATGAGAAAAAAGAAAATACATTTTAAAGTATATATATATATATATATATATATATATATACATTTTATGTCGATAGTGCGATTTGATAGAACTGTGATCTGATCTGTGTGACCGAAATGGCCAGGAATTTGATAGTTTCTATCAAATTCCAAAAATTTGTTGTACATTTCCAGGTAGACAAAAGTAAAAGCAGCTTTTAACAAAGTGTTTATGTACTGTTTAATAAACGAGCAGGAGTGTTTTATCGGGTATAAAACACGAGGCGTAGCCGAGTGGTTTTAGACCCGATAAAACACGATCTGCGAGTTTATTGAACGGCTTAGAAAACTCCTGATGTACGTTCTCATATTGTACTGAATTCTTTACGAAATGAACCAAGTTTGATAGAGAAAATCCAAGTTAAAGTTTATGCAAATGAAGACGAATCTATATCCGATATAAAATCACCTTCATGGTCATGATTTCTATTTTCCTCATGAATTATTAATGAGTTTTCTAAAGTCAGTATAGAAATTTGTTAATTATGGTGAGCATCAGTTATGGAGGCTCGTGAATCATAACCGAGGTCGAATTAATTCTCGCAAGACTATGTATTTTTGAGCCCTCTAGAAACATAGACAACCTTGCAATCTGTCGGAATCACCGTGCGTTTGGGAGTCAGCTGGAAACGGACATCATTGAAATGTTCTGTACCCGTAACTCTTTCTCAGCACAAAGCCGATGTCAAAAGGAATCCAAAAGCAGAGTGGGGTTTGAGCAAAAGTGGATCGAAAACTGTGTTAAAAGAGACTAGTGTTTTTCTTACTGTTGGTTCAGGAAGGTTGGTGGATTGCTAGCATTACATTGACTAATATATACGGTCTATACGACGCCATGACTACTTGCGCAGTGCTCAGTCGTGAAATTGTGCAAGCTTGACGCTACTACATCATTGATTAGGGACTGGTCATAAAATATAGGGGGGGTAGGGGTGGGCAAAATCAGAATAGAATCAGTGTTTTTTATCGTGGCCCACATAAAATGATATTGAAAATCCTGATGACCCAAAACCAGTTTAGAAGCAAAATTGCAGGCCCACCCATTTTAGTTGTCAAATTTTATCAACAGCCCACCCCTTTTAAGGAGTTCAAAATTATGTGACCCATCCCCTGGTTTTGCCCCCCAACCCCCCATACTTTATGACCAGTCCCTTACACATATAGAAATGGTCTTGGGGAGTGAAGTTATCTTACGAATGGAAGAATTGACTTTGTTAAGTCGAACAACACGAGGGACGCAAGCTACTTGATTGCAAATCGATGTGGGATGTGGTTCGATGATTCCAGTTAACTTGTTATATAAACTAGTTCTTTGATGTCTGAACATTAGGATGCGTTCATAATGTATGGCAGAGAGTGGTGGTGAAGGGGAGGGGGGGGGGGGGCAGATGAAATTTAGGGGGGATCGGAAAACGTTTTACCAATAAAAGGGGGGGGGGGGGGGGTTGAAAACCTTTTTTCAGAGAAATGGGGGACTTTTGGGTGGTCTTAAGAATTGTTTTGTCATTTAAAGATTTCATCTGCCCCCGCCCCTTCTGCCATACAATATGAACGCAGCCTTATTCAAATCGGGGTCTTTTTGTCGTAAAGAATAATATCATTGAAAGCTCATAGAGAGTCTTGATAACGAGTGATTCTCTTTAGTTTATGCAAAATCACAAGATGTTCAGGCAATAAAAAACGTACTGTACCAAACGACGTCACGTCCGGCTCCGCTCAAACTGTCGTTTGTCACGCCATCAGCTCACATAATCCGCTTTGACAGGTTTGATCCCTGCTTATTTACAAAGTAATGCAAACTTTCAAGCATACTCAGTATGTGAAAATACTGTGTGATAAGCTGGATACCACTAGTGAGGAATAGTAACGTTTATAGAGCATGTTAACAGTCATTTATGATTACTAAGTTTACTACGCACCGATGGAATGCCACCGAGGCAAGCAAGCTGAGTGTCTTCAACACCGAAAGTGTAGGCTTAACTTCAACAAATAATCGTTTAAAATAAAAACAGAGGCCAATCATGCTTGGGTAGTCCTTAGATAGGTTAATGTGTGGATTAATAAGCTGTTAAAACTATTTTAGATGACTTTTTTCGCGGCCGTGATCTGTGGTGTGGAGATAACAAACAAACTGCTAATTTGCATATTTACATGGCAAATTTTTCCAACTTCGCATAACGTTTTCATAAGGCCTGTGAAAAAACCCAAACTAATTTTTGTAGTTCGTGTTATTCTATCATTTGAACATTGTACAGCTTGAGTTGAATGGCCACATGCAAAAAATCGCTTTTATAAATGTGAGGTAAAATCGAGACTGTGAATAACTGTGCTGGAAGAATGCAATTTTTTCTATCTAAAGTTTAGTTTAAAACGTCTAAAATCACCTGGAACAATTGTTCAACACCCCTTTTCTTGAATTCAGTTGCAAATTTGATTGTAACTTGGGTTTTCACTTGGAGCGAGAATGTTTTTGAAAGCGTTATTCGCAGCCGTTTCTTGAGCAATCTTTAGACCGACACGGGGTGAAATCGTTTTTCAAAAAAATCCGGATTTTTTACGTAGATCGAAAAACCGACCCCAGTACGTTCATAAACTCATCTAATAGTGTCTACAGACCAAAAATGAAGGACTTTTATTTTTTTGATTGTGGCCACAAATTTTCGATTTTGCTCGATATTTCTGGACAGTCGCTCTTAAAGTACCGAGCCTTTGTTAAGCAGATAAGTAATAAGTCGTAAGAGAATACCTCGAGGCTACTTGATCTAAGTCACTGCGCACGGCTACTCATAGATTGATCTCTGAAACAACCGCTGGGCTGATCTAAGTCATACAATCTAGCGTGTTACGTTTGCGAGGGAAGAAAATAAGGAATCCCGCACTAGGAAAGTCCTCGCGGGAAGGGGGGTTGGTGGGTTGCGGATTATATTATTATAAATATGCGGAGAACCAAGACTTAAGAAATTCACATTGTTTGAAAACGTAGCCCTCATACTCTATGCTTTAGAAATTTTCTACGTTTGCCCTTTTCACATCGATAACAGGGCCGTAGCCAGGGGGGAGCACAGGGTGCACGTGCACCCCCCATAAAAGCTTAAGGTCCGCTCATCTATCTCCTGCTTTAAAATTGCATGCAAATGCCTTTTGATTGAATGAAGACCACTTTCCATCTGCATATTGTAGCATTTTTAAGAATCATTCATCTGACTATTCCTTTTATTTTTTGCCGGTTCTGCAAATCATTCCCTGGGCAGCTCCCCTGCAACATCTCTAGTTACGCCCCTGCATAATTCAATATGGTCTCCGTATCGGTAAAAAGGTTTATTGTCGAACTATTCTCATGAGGGATTGAATAAAGGAAAATTTGAGAAAGACATTTTTAAGTTCGGGAAGCTTCTAATAGACCTCTTCGGCTCTGACGTAATGCTTTCCCATTTCAGACCACATGTCATTCCCTAGAGTATCATTTCCTTGTTTAAGGTTTACGCTCGGTTGCACATGAGAAGATACATGAATATGGATACAGCTCATACAAAGAATCTTATTCTCAATGGAATGACACGTGGTCTGAAATGGGAAAACCTGATTACCCCAAGCCGAAGAGGTCTATTAGGCGAAAATGCCGCCATGATGCAAATGATTTATCTTGACACTAAAAATAAGAGACATATTGGCACCAGTACACTGACTTACCGCAGTAAAGAAAAAAAGATGGAAAAAGAAGAAAGAGAGAGGAATGAAAGGGAAGGACGGAATGAAAGGAAAGGAGGGAGGCAGAAAGAAGTCATAATAAAACCAACACTACATTCACCAGTCAAATTCTAAAAAAAAGTCAATTACTGACTGGCAATTCATAATTGACTCTAGGTTGAATCTTAAAAATCACTGAATATTTTTCATTTATTCCATGGCTGTTTGTTTAATTTTCAGCTAGAAAGAGGATACAGCTTTTATTCAATACATATTGTTATGTGTGAATTCCTTTTTATGTCTTTTTTTTTTACCTTCTTAAAAGAAGGTTCAAACCTTTTGTTACGTAACATTTCCAGGAAGAACCATCTTTGATCAAAATGCCCGACGTCAATCAGCATTATTTCATATCATATTCCTTTTTTATCTTATTCTACATCTTTTGCAGATGATGATGTTTTTTTCTCTTAGGGCCATATTCATTAAGCTAGTGATGGTTTGATAATAGCCCTAAATGAATTGCCCTGAAGCTCAAAGCAAGCCCAAAACGTATTTGCGGCAAATTAGAATTTGTAAAGAATAATATGACTGGTACTTATTGCCTAATGTATTTATACCAGATGTCACCTAGCGCTGTCACAGACCAGATTATATAACTGGTACGGTGGCTTTTCAGTGTGATATTTTTAGTATTTTGGGTTTACATAAGTCGAAAATATTTATTTATATTAAAGTCGAAAATAAAGTTTAATCGGTATATTTTGTCCTTTGCAATTAAAATTCTTTAAAGTATGATTGTTGAGATCGACTCGTTTTGTCATTTGCCACACACGTTTGTTGTTGCTTGTAACTAGCTACCCCGTGGGCTCGGTTCGGTAGGATAGAACTGGATAGTGCTATCCAACGGATAAATCTTATCACCTAAAATTCCTGGAAATAATAATTAAAAAAAACCTATTGCGATCTTAACCCTTTAAATTTGAATGGATTTTTTCGCATGAAATGAGAGCGTTTTGTTGTGTAAATCATTTTCCCGCCAAACGACCAACGTTTTCCAGGAAATGTTTGTCATCTGCGAGAAGATTATTCCTGGAATTTGTACAATATGATTAATTTCTTTTCAATAAAACCCAAGGCTATATATCACTACAATGCATTCGGATTTAATAAGAAAAGCTTTTAGATAAGTGCTCGGTGTTATTGTCGAATAAATCATATCTTATTCAGGTAAGCTGACAGGTAAGGCCAGATATTTTATTCAATGAGCAGCGGGCGGTATCAGGCGTTGGAACTTTCTTGAAAAATCTAGAAATTTCCATTCAGCATCAAGCTATTTGAAAGGAAAAGAAAAAAATACATTAAATGACAGAATTACAGTCTTTTTGTAGTCTTTTCGAGGGAAGTTTAATGAATGTTCATTGAAAAGGCAAGAATTATACCAAGATAACAGGTTTTAGTTATTGTGTCAAGCGAGTCCGTCCATCACTCGTCGCTTCAGCTAGTGCGTACGTGCTGCCATATTAAAGAAGAGACAGCTTTGCACTTTAGTAAATCAGTTAAAAACCAAATAACAACTGATTGAAAAGAAACATTTCAAACAATCATATGGCAATGAATTAAAGAAATGGCAAAAGTAAAATTTCGATAGAATTGAAAAGTAATTTGAAAGATGTTTTCATAAATTATATGTATCTGGGGCATGCATATGCAGCGATATCAAAATCTAAACTATCCAGCTTTTAAAAATCTTCCGAGTTTAATCTAGGCGAAGTTAATCCGGCGAACACTCGGAAATCGAGTTCAATCGAATAAGGTTGATGAATCCGATTCCGAACATTCTGAACAAAATCGAAAACAATCGAATCTGTATCGTATCGAACGTTCGATTTTGTTGTCCGAGTGGAACCATTTTGTTGTGAATTCGACTGTACATGTGTTCGCTAATGGTTCGATGTCATCGCACGTTCGATTTTTGTTCGAGTATTTAAAAAAAATGAAAATTCAAGATAATTATTATGCATTTTTAGTGCAATTGTCGAAAAGATAAAATCAATTTTCAGCCATCATTCAAAATTCTGTTAAATATCGATTCATGGGCAAAATATTGTCATACATAGCATTTATGTTTGGAGATAATTGCCCTGAGTGCCGCGTGTTGAGAATAATTTCTAAAGCCGAAATCATGAACAGTCAATGCAAGTTACGTTAGACTTCACTCGAGAGCGAGTGTACGTGACTTCAGTGTCAAGACCAAATAATCCTTCTGTGACGGTGGGAACTAAATACGTACTTGTGAAGTATAATATGCGTAGGGTTTCCCAAGTAATTTTTAGTCAAAACTCTGCAACTTGTCTCGCAACAGCGTTGCGACACAATTTGCAGGAGTGGCGCAAAGTAGAAACGAATTCTGCATTTGGCAACGATTGCTGCAACTTGTTTCTCAACATTTTTCAAATTGCGCTGTGGGTTACACGCTGCAATGCTCCATGCAACTTGTGTCGCAACGCTTTTGCAACACAAGTTGCAGAGAAAATTGCTCCGTACGCGTGCTTTAAGCCGTTCACCCAGCTATGATCAGCATTGAGTGGTAAATGCATTAGACTTTTTAATTTTTTTCAGAGTAACTAGAGTTTTCACATAGAATCTCGTTTACGGCTATGTCGACCATTAAGAAATTCTTTAAAATCAGTAGAAAAGAATCGCAAAAATAGTCAAGTCAAGTAGTAGGTACCTGCCCTCCTGTTATTGTTGGTTACTGATACAGCAATAAAAAGGATCGACACTTCATAATTATAAATGGTTCTTTCAGCAAATGTATGTCAATAGTACCTCGATAATCCTTTATGGGCCAAGATTAAGCATAATTTATTAGGATATAAATAAGAAATTTATTAAGATATTTTTAGTAATGTACAATTAGGCAAAAGCTATTATTACAAAGGTTGTCGAAAACATTAGTAATGGATTCCCTTCTGGGACCCGTCATCACAAATGAACAGATTATGTTTGTTCTTTCCTTTGCTTCAGGGTTTTTCTCCGGTTCTCTAGTTTTCCTACCTCCGCAAAAATCGATCGACTTCTAAATTCTAATTGAATTTTTTTCACCTAGATTGGAACATGGCTCTCTTGCAATTAGTGTTCCACACTTTCCTTTGTATTGGGATAACTAGTTTATTTATAACCAGCGAAAAATATCAACGTCTGCCATTGCGATAGAGATATAAGCTATTGTTAGGGAAACACGGGTGGCGTAGCGGTGAGAGCGCTCGCCTCACCAATGCGACTCGGGTTCGAGTCCCGCTGAGCTCGGTGTCGTATGTGAGTAGAGTTGTTTGTTAATTGGTTCTCTACTGTTCTTCGAGGGTTCTCCGGCTTTCCTCCCTCCCGCAAAAATCAACTCCTAAATTCCAATTGGAATGACAGTGGATGAATAGCTACTCTGTAGAAATGCCACTGCTAAATCCCATTTATTTATTTATTTATTGTGTCACTATCAACCTCTTATTAACTTTATTTTGTTCATTTGGTGGCCTGGAAATCCATAATTTCAGGAGGAAAAGTGGCACTTCAGTTTTGCAAATTTTCTCGATTCTAATTGGCTAACATTTTAATCTCTCTCGGATCAGCTGGCTATGTGGTTTGAAGAATCAAACGGGAAAAAAATCGTGGCTTTTTCGCTGTCGTACCACATAAAAGGCGATCAAAATAATGAAAGTTGGAATCTATTACAAATTGGGAAAGACGTACGAGTAGCATATCATTAATAGTTTAGTCTCATCCCAAGTTAAAATCTTAGCATATTAAAATAGGGATTGTCCTGGGACAAACAGGAAAAACGACCACTAGTGATGAAAGAATGTGTGCCAATCCTTTTATTTCCCACGCATCCTAAAATAAATAATCATGGTCCAGTGTCTTCGTTGTTTTTATGATGTGCCGTTGTGGATTCCGGTAAATATTATCTCATAAAAGAGCTAATGTCGAGGTGTAAACAGAAAGCTCCTAAACTCTAAGAAAAGAAACGAATCTCTCTTTAAAGGTCAAGATCTAAAAAGATAATTGAAAAAATAAAATAAATAGATTGAGTAAATTTCTAACATATCGTTTCAAAGGGTAGTTTTCATTAGAAGAGGGGCCAACCCACACACACCCACGCCAAGATGTAAAAAAAAAAAAAGACTGAACCTCGTATACCACAAATTTCAAATATCTTCGGTTATCCATCAATTTTTATTAAAAATACACTATGACCCATGATTCCTAGTCTAGTTTTAAATAAATGAACTTTTGTATAATAAAATATATATGTAAAAATATTTGATCTACGTACAAAATTAAGCAGATCATGCATATTAAAAGGATAACATTTTGTTTACTATGGGATGATAAGTGTTTTATTGAGCGGGGCCGGGTGGGAGGAGGAAGGGAGTGGGGGAGGTGGGCAATTGCCAGATCTTTATAGCTGGTATAGCCTTCCCCATTTTTACTCATTAAATAATTATGACCCTTGTATTGAGTCAACAAGGGAACAGCTTTTGTCAAAATAAAAAGGTTTACCCTCCACAAAAATTTTACTGGTGCACCAGCCATCCCCCCAATAAAAACCGTACCTTCCTTAATCATAAATACAGCGATGAATTAGGATTACTTTTTCTTTTTCAAAAACCCAAACATTCCTTTCTTTTTCTCGTGTTTTTTATCATCGTGGCTGTCCATAGGTTTGGGTTTGGGTTTAACAGGCGGTTTTGGCGGGAGAACGTTCGGCGAAAAGTCGTCTGAATCTCGGCTATCGGAACGATATCGTGCTTCCCTTGGAGGTGGAGGTGCACGTTTTTTTCTTGAAGGTCTAGAAGGCTGCTTACAAGCATCTGGTTTTGTTGGTACCAGAGGTGTAGGTGTGGAAGGAAGTCCTTCGCTACCACTAGACAAGTAAGCTGCTTCTTCGAGCCCTAAGCTTGGCGCAGGCTCTTTAGGGAAAGTACCAGGGGGTGGAGGGGCTTTGGGGTAATCAATCAAGTCGTCTTCATCTACTGCCCCCTCCTCGAGGTCTCCGAGGTCGAATGGCGGCACGTCGGGAGGCGGAATGCATGGAATGTCTGGGATCATATTATCGTTGAAATCTGTAGGGGCATCGGGGTAAAACTCCGGATGTATGTCCTCTTCGGATAATATATCCGTGTATTCGTCGGCGATATCTTCGGGATAAGTGTCGCGGTTGGTTTTATCGTGGTTTTTGTGTGTAGAGTCTGAAGTGTCTGGTTCAAAGTTGATATCAATGTCTTCTGGAACCACTGGAGGTGGTACGTCAGGAGGTAGTGCCGTGAATGATTCTAACAGGTCACCACCATCAATAATATATCGTCATCATCATTTTCTTCACCATTATCATATATATTAACATTGTCATCATTCTCAATTGCTTCATCACTATCGAAACTCGTAACCTTGATCACTGGAGTCTGAGGGCGAGCGATTTTCTCATTCTTTACTGGGAAATCATTTGTCGTCGGAAGTAAATTTGGTGGTCTCGGAGATTGCAGACTTGGTCGCGAAACCTGTGAATGTTTCTCAATACATTTGTTTATCTCGCTAATCCATTGAAAAGAATCCTTTTCGCTTTTAGAATTGAACAAGAAAACGGAATCATTTTCAAGCTGTAAACGAAAAGCATTATTTCCCGACATGGCTTCGTCAAATGCAGTACAAGAAGCACCTTTTAGGTTAATAGCATGCGACGCATGAGTTTCTTGCCTTGATGCTCCACTTTTATCACTAAAAAACTCGAGTTTCCCATCTGCTAAAGTTGTATAAAAGGTTTTCCAGCCTCGAATCCCAGGTCTTTGTCCTCGTTGATCTAACTCGTGTTTTCTTTGAAGGAATCCTTCACAAATGTTATGGGCATCTTGTTGTGCCGGCGAAGAAGATTGCATGGAAAGCTGCTCTTGTTGAATTTTCGCTTCTTCAATGCGCTGTTCTTCTTCCAGCATTTTCCTTTTCTCATCTTCTTTACGTTTTTCTTCCAATATTTTCTTCTTTTCCCTGTCGATTCTGTTTTTTTCCCTTTCTTTTCTCTTCAATTCCTCTTGTTTAATTTGCACATCCAATTGTTTCTGTTTTATTTCTTCGTCCCGTTTTTGTTGTTCTTGACGTCTTTTCTCCTCTTGTTGTTGCTCTTCTAAAAATTCTTTTCGCTTCCTCTCTTCTTCTTCTCGTAGGGCTCTTCGTCGTTCTTTCTCCAGCCGTTCTTTCTCCTGTTTCTTTTTCATCTGTCTTTCCATCTCTTTTTGCTTTTCCATTTCTCTTTCTTTTTTTATCTTAAGCTTTTCATTTTCCATCTCCTGATTTGTAAGCCTCGTCAGATCCTCAAAATGCTCGCCCTTGGCTAACAACATCTTTTCAAATTCATCTTGTTTCTTCAGTAGCTCTTCCACCGCCTCTAGAGAATCTCCTACATCTTCTGATAAAATATCAGAACCACGTGCATACAGCCAGCCCTCTAACTGGTCTGCCTCTCTTTTAAATCTTTGTACCTCTCTAACTTGTTCCAGATGGTCTTGTTTATTGTCAACGCTTTCCAACAGCCTAGACCACGCATCCTTGACACTTTGGCTCTTTTCCTTGATGTCTGTACTATTTGGGTGACCAGATTTAATCAACTTTTGAGCCGCTTCCTGGAATTCTTGTACACTCTTTTCGTGAGCAGCAACTTCTGTTCGATATTCCTGGTGTTGGGCAAAGAGTTTTTCTGCAGAAGCAAAGTCGGCTGCGACTTCTCTTGATGCTATGGAAGAAGCCATGGTGTCGATCCAAGCCCTGAAACATAAATGAAGTGTTAATATGATGAGGTCACTGAGGATCGGCCTATGGACCTCTTGCTTAGCAGGTAGCACACTAACCAACCAAGCAACACTTGCTCCTTAAAACAAGTGTGTGAGGTCATTGAGGATCAAACTAATATGAACCTCTTGCTTAGCAGACAGCACTCTAACCAACCAAGCCACACTTGCTTCTTAAAACATGTGTGTGAGGATCAAACTATGGAGTCTTGCTTAGACAGCAGCACACTAACCAACCAAGCAACATTTGCTCCTTAAAACAAGTGTTTGAGGTCACTGAGGACCAAACTATGGACCTCTTGCTTAACAGGCAGCACACTAACCAACCAAGCCACACTTCCTCCTTAAAACTAGTGCATGTATAAAGCGCCCGAAGTTGCGCCCTTTACCCCCTAAACTATTTGTACTCCTTATTAAAGCTAAAGCTACACAGAACGGAGACAAGTTGAAATCGAAATGGAGACCCTGAGAACTGAACTGTGGCCGAAGACCGCGTACTAACCAACTGAGCTACACCATGGTGTAAATTGCTTAAAGTGCTAGTAGCTGTAAAGTGCTTACAGCACAATTTTTTTTAAATAAAGAGCTATTTTTATGTGTACAATTACTACTTACATTAAGTCTCTGTAATCGTTGAGGAACGACTGCAGTCCCTCTGATTGGCTCAACACTGATTTCTTACTGGTCGCTCGTTGCTGCAGTTTTTGCCATGCCTCGATAATCATTTGTTTTTGTTCGGCAAAATGGTTTCTGTTCTGTGGCAGCTTGTCGATCAGCATGTCTGCATCTTGACTCAGGCTGCTCACTTTTTCACCAAGTGCTGTCAAATCGCGCTGAAAAATTTAACAAATGAATGAAAGGATGAAAGAAAGAAAATAAAACAAAGAGAAAGAAAGAAAGAACAAAAGAAAGAAACGAAAAGAAAGAAAGGAAGGAAGGAAAATGGGAGAGAGGGAGGGAGGAAGGAAGAAAGGAAGGAAGAAAGAAGGCAAGGACAAAAAAAAAAAAAAAAAAAAAAGAAAAGAGAAAGAAAGAAAGGAAAAAGAAAAGAAAAGAAAAGAAAAGAAAAGAAAAGAAAAGAAAAGAAAAGAAAAGAAAGAAAGAAAGAAAGTAGGTAGGTGGTACAAACATCTCCAAAGAATTCTTCCAACGTATCGTTTGGTCCTAGGGTATCATTTTTTTTTAACGATTTTTTAAAGGTTCAAAATCTGAACTAAGTTTTAAAAATAATTAAATTCAAACGACAAACAACCGCATACTTGAAAGCCCTCGTGTTTCCTTTGCAAAGCCTGCACGCTGCTCAAGTCAAGTGCGCCATCATCAGTATGCATCAGCGTTGCTTCCTTCTCCTGAATCCACGCATTTGTCTCCTCTACGTTACGGTTGAAGGTGTGCAAGTCCTTAGCTCGATCTAAAGCATCAAGGCGCTCATTCGTTCGTTCCTTTAGGACGTCCCATCTGGTACAAATCTGTTCCGCACGCTGTTCGATCGTCTAAATATAGAAAATTACTGTTATAAAGGGGTTTTGCGGTATATTTGAAACACGTATTTTATTTTGTATATACTGTAGATTCGATATTTGTGATATGCATCCCTTCCCATGAGAGTAAAAGGAGAAAAGACGTGTCCGCCATGTTGGTTCATGGACATGACAAAAGGCCCCAAGACCAAATCTTTTGTCAAAGTCAACCAAAATGGCGGCTATGACGTCGAATGCACCCCAAGAATATTGCAGACCAATAGACCTAATCTACTGTTTTCCAATTTCAGTCCACGTGTCATACCCTAGAGTATTATTTCTTTGTTTAACGGTTGCACGTAAGAAGACGCATGAATATGGATAAAGCTCAAACAAAGAATCTTATTCTCAAGAGAATGACACGTGGTCTGAACATGGGCAAAACATTATGCCCAAGTGAATTAGGTCTATATCAGGCCCAGAACTCTTCATTTCTATCTCCAATGCACAAGTTGGGATGAAAACAAAATTATACGTACCTCACTATCACTGTGTTCATCATTCAACAACTCCTGCGCATGCGCCGTAAGCTTGGCAACTCTCTCACCGGACATGACAAGGTCACGTGTAAATGCTTCGAATTTCTCCATCAACATATCCACGTGTTCGAGGTCACGCCCACAATCGTCTGACGTCACTATGGTTTCTTTTTCCTCGATCCAGGCTTCCACTTCATCTACCTCCCGTAAGAAGTTGAGAAGACGAGAAGATTCCAACAGACGCCGATGTCGATAAGAAGATATGTCGCTGAGTTCAGAATATCTGTCTTCTAGTTCTCTCTATGGCAAGGCAAATAGAATATCATAAAAACACGAAACATTGGTCCACGAATAGCTAACCCAAGCAGAAATCTCAAGATTAGCCACATGCGAAACATTGCTGCCTGCAACAACTTTTACTTCTAAGCTGCAAAACTGTTTCTGCTGTGCGGCAGAAACATTTCATGCTTCCAAGACGCATGGAAACAATATTTCTCGATGTTTCCTCGTTTAGCCACGAAAGTTACTTAGCAACCCTCGCTCTTTCTTGTCAAAACAAGATGGTAGCAACTTCTACTGTCGCCATTTTGTTACAACCATCGAGGGTCATTAAAAAGTGCGCATGCGCTAACCGATGTTGAGTAAACATGTTTCCCGATGTTTCCTGACAGTTTTGCCAACTTTGGAAACATGTTTCTGGAAACATCGTCTAGGGAGGGCGAAAGAAAGAAAGTAATGAACTAAAAACATGCAACTCTTCATGTTTAATTTGCTTGACAAGTACCTGTCGTTGTTTAACGTTCTCTGCATCAAAGTTTTCCCCCAGGACCAGAGTATTACAGAGGCTTCTCAGCTCGTCAATCTTTTTTCCAAATCTTTCGAATTCAAGCTCCAGCATTTCGTGTCTACGTAAGAGAGCCTGGGCACTAGTCTCGTCGCGTCCGTAATCTTCGTTGGAGACAAAGGGGAGTTTCTCTTGGACCCAGGCTTCTACTTCTGACACTTGAGAATAATACTGGAAAACGATGGATACAGGATATATCAGTGATATAGGAATCAAACACACAAACACATAGATAGCCCTTGTTTTATGAGGGTAGCACTAAGTAGATGGATACAGGGTACGTATATCAGTGATATAGGAATCAAACACACAAACACATATATAGCCCTTGTTTTACGAGGGTAGCACTAAGTAGATAGATACAGGGTACGTATATTAGTGATATAGGAATCAAAAACACAAACATATATAGCCCTTGTTTTACGAGGGTAGCACTTAATAGATGAATACAGGGTATGTATATCAGTGATATAGGAATCAAACACGCAAACACATATATAGCCCTTGGGTGGCACTTAATTCATAGTCCCGTCTCAGACAACCAATCACCGTTGAAGCAGTTTTCCCAATTGAATTTTAATCTTGTCCCTCAAACAACTACACAGTATTCGTTTTAAAGAGTATTGTAAAATTGTAATGAGGGTCTAAGCAAATGCAGCTTTAGAAATCAGGTCACATGAATGACGTGTAAACCCGATGCAAACCTTACACTAGTGGAAATATACAGTTCTAAAACAGCAGTAGCGATTGTATCTATGATTAGCACATGAATTAAAAATATATCCCAAAGGATTTATGGATTATTGGTGAATTTCACAAGAGAATGAAACGTGATCTGAAATGGGGAAAACAGTTTAATAATAAAAGCCCAAAGTGAAGAGGTCTGTCCGATAGTAAGCTAATGTCTTTCCTTCACCTAGTGACGCATTTCTTTTTCTAATTTAATACCAGAAATTTCTATTTTTATTTTTAATAATGTTTTAAGATAAAGTGTTGCCACAAATACTCTCCGCCTGTAGTTATTTTGAGGAAACATGAGCCAAACAATACCAATAAGTGCTTTAAAAATTTGAATATAAAAGGTCTTTGAAACAAGAATTAAAGTTATAGTTTTTGTTAATGGGGCGGGCTTTGTTTGTGGTCGCAAGTCTGATGGCCATCTAGATGATCGAGGAACCTTTATTCTGACATGCAATAAACCTCGAGATCTACTAGAATGGACCAAATCTCCTTGGAAGTAATATTTTGCCCATTTTCAACCAGCTGTCATTCTCTCGAGAATAAGATTCTTTGTTTGAGTTGTATCCATATTCATGTGTCTTCTTACGTGCAACCGTTAAACAAAGAAATGATACTCTAGGGAATGACATGTGGTCTGAAACATTGCGCCCAAGGTGAGTTATACCGCAAACATGATCTGGATAAACAAAGTTGGCTGGAGCAATCGTAATTTTGTTTCCCCGTAGTCTCGTTTCTGCCCATATTGTTAGTAATCAATCAATCAAAATATCAAAAATTGTTGTCTATCTTCAACGTAGTCCAATAGTACTTACCTGCTGTGTGGCGAGTGACTCTTTCAGTTTTGCTTTCCTAATTTGCGTCAGACGATGAAATTCATTCCATGACGTTTGTAGTTTACTGGAATGTTCCATGATCACACCACTGGCGTAATGCCCACGCGTGATGACATCATTGGCCGTTGCCATGACAGCCTGGACCAGTTGTTCGTGGGTCGTGAATTCGGCTTCAAACGCCTCGTGTTTCTTTAGAAGGTTTTGGACTCCTAGAAAAATATAGAGAAATAAAATAAAAAAAATTAGAAAGCCTATAAAGGAACTACAGCTCAAGTTATTTTCTCGTATCCCGCGAAGCCACCACTAACGATGTATTTGGCTCGGTTGGTTGAGCATCGTGACTTTCAATGACGTCACAGAAATACCAATGGTAACCGCCGCTGGTAGTTCTTGGGCCAGCTGTACATTAGTCAACATGGCCGTCTGGAATCTTCATTGAATTATTTTTCTCGATAAAAACTTTTAATTTAAAACAAAAAGGCAGCTGTATATTGATTACTGCAACGCAACTCACGCAATTCAGTTAATTGCTTTGTGGTAAGCAATGTTATTTGGCAACGACCCGAAAACAGACAATCTGTAAATACAAGATATTTAAAAGGCTATAATACAAACCGTTTAGATTGTGTCCATAATCTTCTGAAGACACTAACGATTCTTTTTCCCGGAGCCAATCAGTCTCTGCCTGGGCGTCATTCAGGAACTGGTGTAGAACCAGGCTGTCTTGAAGCTTTTCTTTTCGTTCTGCAGCCGGTGAGGAAAGTTGATCAAATCTAAAATATAATAATAATAATAATAATGAAGAAATAAATACATGGGGAAAAAAGAACCTTTTATGTGCATGCAGGGAATAAAACGGAAATAAGAAAGAGAAAAAGAAAGGAAGGAAGAGCGAAAGGAAGGAAGGAAAGAAAGAAGGAAGCAAGCAAGCAAGCAAGGAAGGAGGCAAGGAAGAAAGAAAGGAAGGAAGGAAGGAAGGAAGGAAGGAAGGAAAATTTGTGTTAAACCTTTCAGCAACATCAGCTGCTCGTTCGCCAATCTCTTCCTTCTGAAAGTGTCCCGCTTCCTCGAATTCCTCTGCCTGCTGCAGCAACTCACGCACGCGATCCTCGTGATTCACGATGCCTTCCTCTAACATGCCATGCTTCTTGATCAAATTCTTGACACTTTTCAGGTCTTTACCGTACTCCTTGATTGCCAAAGCATACTCTATCTCATCTATCCATGTTTCCAACTCGGTGACATTTCTTTCAAACGTCTGTTTTTGGATCGCTTCTTTTAGTCTTTTTGCTTTGTTAGCCGAGAGATCTTCCAGTAAAGTCCAAAGATCACTGAGGTCTTTGAGTCTCTTCTCTACAGTTTCACAGTGGGTTGGAGAGGTATTAATAAGACAGTTGCCATCTTTTATCACACTTTCTAGTTGTCCTCTGTTGGCACTCACTTCTGCTTCGAACGTCTGGTGTTTTTGAAGCTTCAGGTTCAGGTGTTTTGCTTCTCTGTAAGAAGCTTCAGCTGCTGTTTGGAGTTTTTCATTGATCCACGACTCAAGCTGATAAAAGAAAGAATATTGGTAATAAGGTGCGATTACATAGAACAATTTTCTCTGTAGCTTGTCTAGCAACACCGACACAAGTTGCAAGAGTATTTACACGGTGCAACGGAGACGCAATCGTTGTCAAGCAATTAAAAACGAATTCTACTTTGCTGCAACTTGTCTCGCTTTTTTTTCAAATTGCGCTTGAGGTTACACACTGCAATGCACCATGCAACTTGTGTCAAAACGCTGTTGCGAGACAAGTTTTAGGGAAAATTGCTCCGTGTAATCGCGCTTTAGTACCTCGTTTAGAGAATACCCAACACAAATAGACCCTGTCAAACGTTGAGCTTGTGAGACATAGCTAATACTGACCTCTTTCGCATCTCTTAGGAACTGGAAAAGTAACTTAGATTCTCCCAGTTGTTCGCTCTTCTCTGCCACCATTCGTTTCAGCTTGGCCCACTTGTCCAGAACTTCATCTCTTCGACTTGTAATAATGTCAGAGTCATAATGCGCCTTATTTATCAACAGCTGGGCTGAGGTTTCAAGGGATTTGATGCTTTCCTCATAAGCAGCAATTGATTTCTCAAAATTGACTTGGTTTTTTAGCAGAGATTCTACAGTGTCGAGGCTGTCTTTTGATTTGTTGTCTATCGCTACAGCTTGTTTGTTTGTTATCCAGTTATCAGCTTGCTCTGCACTAGCAAGGAAAACCTGCAGAACAAGTCGCAATAAATAAGATTAAATAGAAATAGACTCCAAAAACATTTTCAAAATACTTTTTCCCCTTGTGAGATACTTTCGATTTCAAGTTACGAAGCAGTTTAAAGTTTGTTTGCCATCCAGCAGAGCCTTCCCCAAGGAACCTTTAGCTGAATTGATTCGTTATCAAAGTGATGTATCAGCACGTGGTTGTTTGTTGCAGATGGCCTATTAATATGCAAACATGGTCCTCTATGCAGCAGAGATGAAAGGTGATACGTAGAGTCTTACCTCTAACTCATAAGACTGCTGCAGCATCTGTTGTCTGTCCACCCACAGTTCCTGCAGCTTTGAGTTCATTTCTTTCAGGTTCTCATTGTCTTCCTGTACCTCTTCAGCGAAGTTGTTCTGAGCGATCAGAGTTAATCCAAATGCAAGCGTTGCGTTTATTGTCTCCTGTCGAGCCTCTATTTCGCTCTATAAAGAATAAAGTATCAAGGTATATTGAAACAAATAAATAAAATGGGGATCTAGCAGTGGCTTTATTGTCTCCTGTCGAGCCTCTATTTCACTCTATAAAGAATAAAATATCAAAGTATATTGAAACAAATAAATAAAATGGGGATCTAGCAGTGGCTTTACACAGACATAGTGGGTCTTCATGCACTGAAATTCCAATAAAAAATTGTAAAATTTGATATTTTTTTTGCAGCGGAGTCAAAGTCGGAAGCAGTAGGTCCATTGAAAGTCTCGTCATAAGAATAAGAACAACCCAAGCAAAAGGAAACCATCCCACTTCTGACTCCGATTTCGTCGCAAGTAAAAACTAGGCCTTAGACTGACACATTCGGGATCGTGTCAGAAGTCAGCTAAATAGAAGTATCACAGCCTGAACGAGTTGACTACATGAAAAGTACTAACATACATAACTCACTTTTCTTTCCTTGTGCAAATCCAACAAGGCCTGCGCATCTTGCACGCTCTTGGCCAATTCCCCGGATGAGATCTTGGAGGCGAGGTCGCTCATCCAAGACATGACGTCACGATAATCGACAAGGAAAATTTGACGCAATCGATTGGCTTCGAGTTGGCTTTTCCTGCAAAAAACCCACAACTACCTCATTATTTGTAAATAGAAATCAGGGACAATGGTCCCTCGATATAAGAGAATACAGCTAACGGACTATGATGACAGCTATGGATAGCTAGGAAAAAAATCGAATTCACAGGAAAATTCAATCCCTTTTATGTAAACCTTGGTGTAAGGCCTTATGCGCAACCGAGCGCGAAGAGGTTAGGTGAGGTGAGATTTAGTCTTCTCTGCAGCCGTCATTAGTTTCGGTCCCAGATCCTCACGGGCCCAAATGTTACCCTTTTAAAAAATTAAGATTTCATGTTAATTTATATGTTTTATTGTTCTCTTCTCCTGCCATCCAAAAAAGACCTTTTTTGAGTTCTAAATTACCGCTGTGTTCCTTGATTACAGACTCATTTACTCATAAATAATATTCACAAACACCAAGAGTAAAAAAAAAAAGAATGCACAACTTCAACAATGCAAACACTTTGACATTCTATGGGCCTTCACAGATCAAGTTAATATTCTGCAGGCTAACCCTGAGCAACAGAGAACTAGAAACTGGAGTAACAGCGTTTTGCACAGATGACATCATAATTGTGCATCATGAGATTGAAATGCAGACAAGCCAAGCCAATCGCCCATGCTAATATGTTGCAACAATGTTTTGTAGTCTCATTGTTTCCATTTCATGGAAGAACTATGGCTTTACGGCTGTTACTATTCATCTTTTCCTTGTAATCGAAGCCTATATTTGCAATGTTTGTCCGCATTTCGATCCCAGAAGGCTTTGCAATATCTATGTTTAGTAACCTTAAAAAATGCTATTCCTGCCGTCTAGTGATCAACCAACCCTTTGACCCTCGATTACAATTGTTCTTCATTACCAACCTCTCATCAAATTTGTCATTCAGTCGTTCCCAGTTCTCTATGATTTCAGTCTGTTTATTTTGGACGGTGCGAGCCATGTGAGGCTGGGAACGAACTAATCGATGAGCCTCGTTCTCAAGCATCTCCATTTTGTTCTCAATGACTGTCAGAGCTCTTTCTACGTCATCATGTTTACGAATGAGAGCCTCGACGCCAGGTAGATCACGACCCAAATCATTAGTTGACAGTATTGCGACCTGAAGAACAATATAAAAAACTTGGTAAAGACAAACATCATAAGAATTCATAGGGAGGAAAGAGGCGAGCTAATTGAGCTTCTTCCGTCAACACAACGGAAAACAATAAAAAAAGCATCTAATTCTTCAGTTTTAATTTTTTTTTTTTTTTTTCTGCTGAGGGGGGCTTCAGCCCCCCTTCCCCCCTTCCCCCCTGGATCCGCCCTTGGGGCCGGAAGAAACCTCAGAAAGAAAACCAACCAAGTCAGCTCATATGGGGCGCCTGGGATTCGAATTGATCATATTAGCTAGCTCAACATATTAGCTATACCTTCTCATTGATCATATTAGCTATTTCAACACAGCTTTGATCAAATGCATGGATCTCACAAGCTTCCGCCAGTCTCTGTCTCCTCTCGCTCGCTTTGTCTTGAAGTGCATTCCATCGCTCGTTAAGCGCTTGTTGTCTGCGGTAAATTAGATCACCTCCAGCATGGCCCTGGTTTATTAGCTTATCTGCTAAGTGATTGATGGTGTAAACTCGGTCTTCTTCTACTGCAAGGTCTTGGTCAAACTCATTCATCTTTTTCTGCAAGCGAATGCAGTGGTCGTAGTCTCTGCCTATGTCTTCTGATGAGACAATGGCTTCCTAGTGTGAGATAAGACGTGAAAAAAGGATGGATGTTACATGGGTATAAGAACATATAACACAAGGATGATAAATGGCTGGCTGGGTAAATTAATAATCAATCAAAACCGGCAATGATAAAAGGATGGATGGATGGATAAGAGAATAATGGTCGTATAAATGGAAGGGGGACTGAAGAAGTAGATGAGATGAATGGATACAAGTAAAGATTCCTTGGATGGGCGCATAGTGATAATTTGATGTATTCAAGAAACAGTTAATGACACATTTATTCAATAAAGCCCATCGTTGCTAATAAGTGACACTAGATTTTTATGATATTCTTTTAGATTTTCTTAGAATCCTTCTAAGATATTCATTATATATTACTATGGTTGCTTATGACAGTTAGATGCATCCTCCTCCTCCTCCTCATTATTCTTATTGTTATTACCATTATCATTGTTATTATTATCATTATTAATGAATAAGCAAACTAATGAATAAATAGATATACATATCCTCCCATACCTTATCTGCGATGCACGAGTCCGCGATGTCCACCTCTTGATTAAACATCTTGTGGTCCCTAGCTTCTTCCAGCTTTTTCGCCTTGTTCTCAGACGCCTCAAGTAGTTCTTCCCACTGAATATATAAAGACTCAATCCGGAACTCCACTTCATTGGCAGCAAAATGCCCGGATGATATCAACTCTTCACCATTCCTCTGTACAGCATCGATAACACCCCTATGTGCAGTCAGCTCTGCTTCGAAAGCCTGATGCTTTTGGACTTTACTTACAAGGTTTGACGGATCTTTATAACATTCATCTAAGGCTGTTTGAAGTTTTTCAACTATCCAAGATTCCGCCTTAAGAAAAATATTGATCATAATATTAGACAATAATTTCAGTAAGCTATTTCTCATTTCGCATATGTGGGAAGATTTTCTTTACGTTTCTGTACGAAACCAAACAAAGACGCGACAAAATATCTGCAATTAGACAATACATTTTTGGTTTTGTTTTAGGGATATATGACGTGCACTCTATTTTGGACCATTGTTTTGATCTTATTGTCTAAGTTTATTCCCCGATAAATAGTTTGCAAGGTTATTTTCTAATAGCCCCTTTCACAGGTCCCTGCGACATCTTGAAAGATAGCCGTGCCTCGAAGCGAGACGAACGGTGAGCTCGAGACCTTTTTTTAACACCTTAAGATTATTCACATGTATCTATCATTGCAAGCTCACCGCTCGTCTCTCTTCGATGCAAAGGCACGGGCTACCTTTCAAGATGGCGCAGGGAACTGTGACGGGGGACTATTCAAATATCCTCACCTCAATTACATCTTGATAGAACTGAGAAATCTTCCTCGAGTCTTCTAGCTTTACTCTTCTTTCTCGTAGGTCCTTTTTCAGCTTGTTTCTTCTTTCATTGATGACAGTGAGTCGTTGACTTATCATACTGGAATCCTTATGTTTACTTTCGAGTAGTTGTTTGCCGAAGGTATTGAGAGCATTGACCTTTTCGTCCTGCGAGAGGACCAGCTTTTCTACGTTTTCATGCTTCTTGAGGAGAAAATCTACTTCATCAACGCTGTTGCCGAGCTCAGCTTTTGCAAGAACAGCCTGTAGAACAAATAGATCACCTTTGATTAGGGTGCCAAAAGAAACTCCAATATCATTGAACCCTGAAACAAATGATCTCTGGTCTGAACAAGTCAGCACACCGCGGCTAACTCACAGTTCGAACCCTGAAACAACCTCTGGGCTGATCTAAGTCAGGGCATAACTATCTCACAGAGCGAACCCTGAAACAACCTCTGGACTGATCTAAGTCAGGGCACGGCCAACTCACAAATCGAACCCTGAAACAGCCTCTGGGCTAAACTTAGTGAGAGCACGGCAACCTCGCATATCGAATTGGAACGATAAATACCTCTTGCGAACTGTAAAGCGAGTCAACTTGTCTGGCATCCCTTAGGAATACATGTAGATCACAGGCCTGGTCTACTTCTGTTTTCCTGTCGTCCCAAGTGGCGTATAAACTCTCTCGTTCAGTCAGAAGCAGCTCCAACCTCTCTGTCAACTTTTGTAATGAGAGGAGAAAACATGAAATCTTTTGTTTGAATATGTTGGTCAATGTCAACATTGGAAGGTTTTTCCTTAGTTAACGAATTAAACATTGTACTGTACGTACGACATTCATTCATCCATTCATTAATGTCTTCAAGTAATTCATATCCATTGATATTATTGATTCATTAATTCATTTAAAACCATTCAATCATTTATTCCTTCCTTCCTTCCTTCCTTCCTTCCTTCCTTCCTTCATCTATTCTTTGTTCGTTCCGCGTTCGTTCGTCGTTCGTTCATTCATTCATCCTCTCCTTGATCTAGTTACCTCTTCGCTAGCAAAGTGACCATCTTCGATCATCTTCTCCCCAGTCTCCAACAACCGAGTAAAAGTTTCTTCACGTGACTCCATAACCACGTGTTGCTCTTCCAGCCGACGTAGCATAGCCTCGGCATCGGACAGGTTGTGGATTGGTTCATCGGAAGAGATGACGCGTCCCATATCAATACACCACGTGACCTGATCGCGAATCTAATTTGACCAACCATCATAAAAAAGCAGTTAAAACTTTACCTTGGGATCAATATGCCATCCGATTTCAGACCATGTGTCATTCCCTAGAGTATCATTTCTTTGTTTAATGGTTGCACACGAGAAGACAAATGAATATCGATACAACTCAAACAAAGAATCTTATTCTAAAGAGAATGACAAGTGGTCTGAATTGAGACCGTATTACGCCCTATTATATCTTCAGCGGTTACTTACAGAGCTGTAGAGTTTATGAAACGTAATGTTGTCACGCAGTTTGTGGTGTACGTGCATTTTTTGTCAACGGTTACTCACAGAGGTGGTGAGTTTGTGTAACGCAATGTTGTCACGCAGCTTGGTTTTTGTATTCCTCATCAGCGGTTAATCATAGAGTTGTTAATTTCTCATCAGCCGTTACTTACAGAGTTGTTGAGCTTGTGTAACGCAATGTTGTCCCGCAGTTTGTGTTTCTTTCTGGAGGATTTTCGTTTCAGTTCTTCCCACAAACCAAGTAAAGACTGCTCGTGGTTTTGAATTGTTTGAGCTGTTTGACCTGGGAGTGAAAAGGAAGGAAAAACAATGAATGAATGAAAGAAAGAAAAATGAATGAAAGAAAGAAAGCGGTAATTTGGAAGGTCGAAAATGTTTCTTGTCTGCCTACCTTTATATGTGTTTTGAAGTCGTCTTGATTCAGTTATCAAAGTCTTGACTTGTTGTTCTACAGCCACCAACTCACGCTCAAAAACATCGTGCTTGCGCTGTAGAGCCTGGGCACTAGCAAGGTCTCGCCCCAGGTCATCAAGGGTGAGGTTGGCATCCTTCTCCTGTATTCGACTGATCAGTTCGTTCAAGTCTCGGTTAAAACGGTGGATTTCAGCTGCGCTTTTTAAG
Organism: Actinia tenebrosa; assembly: GCF_029948245.1. NCBI lineage: Eukaryota > Metazoa > Cnidaria > Anthozoa > Actiniaria > Actiniidae > Actinia > Actinia tenebrosa. The sequence goes on along the minus strand of NW_028292581.1, from coordinate 14,238,238 downwards.
CGTTTCTTTCGTAACTCGATCTGGTCTTGAAGTTGAGCCCACATTGATCTGGTAATACAAATTAAAATAAAAATTATAATTCAGATAAAAGAGTGTTCATATCTTTAAAATGCGGAACAAATTTTGCATCAATGCTGCGATAAGAAAGAATTCAGTTTCCCAGGGGGAAAAGACTCTTTTGTTGTGCCTCCTGTCATGGCTGCCATCATGTGATGGTGCAAAACCTCTATAGCTGGTTAGGTAAACCTATTATGTGCGTTCATTAGATTGAGTTTTGTATGGCAATGAAAATGCGCGGCACGAAAGAGGTCACATGGCATTTTAGTAGTGGTAGTAAAATGACGCCATCATGCAAACGGCCTATCGACGTTATTTTTTGAACCCTGAATACAAGCATTAAGATTTCCAGCTTTCAGGTGGCGAGGACACGGAAACTTCACGGCCACAGAAGGGGATGTTCACAGTCATACACGAAAACGTCTTTTCTCATGTAAATCAGATTAGAACAGATTCAATTGCTACTGCCTCTTGTTATGGCTGCCATCATGTGATGGTGCAACGCTTCTATTGCGTGGATATGATTTGTGTGAATAAGTAAATGAAACAGATTTACTGCTGCCAAGAATATTGCCAGATCTTACACATTTTTAATTTTCTTAATACATTATTAGGTAATAATGAAGAGAAGAAACAAGGATGTGAGGAGGAAGCAAGGAAGGGGGGAACGGTGGAGGAAGGAATATATCGAGAAGGAAACGGGGGAAAAAAGGGGTGAAGGAAGGGAAGAAAGGAACACCGCAAGGAATCGAAGGAAAAAAGGAAAAGAAAGAACGGAAATTTAAAAGGAAGAACGAAAGGATGGATGGGAAAAAAGTACCTGAAACTAGGAAGTTTGTTCTGAACGTTGTTGCCATACACACCTCAATATATCTTGCTGTTCTTTAATAGCTACAGTGTCTGTGTGTCCCTCGGCTACAAGTTTCTTGGCCAGGTTATCTACAGCCCGATATGTTTTAGTGTTTGCACCAACGCTTCCTTGGAAGTCATCAAATTTATTTTGAACAGTCTGAACATAACGACAACAGAAATAAGTCAAGAAAGCAAAAACTGACCAATTTACTGCTAATGAATAAACATCTTTGTTTTAAGACCAATTTAATTGAGCTTGACATTTGACTCAGCCGGTCGAACTTAATTAAATGAGTCGATCCGATGATACAGTTTGGTACGGCTAACTAAGTTCGTCGTTGGACCTTAGCCTAAGTTGGTAGGTGGATCGATATCATTTTTACAGCAACATCATAAGGCCAATCAACAAAAACCAAGCATTAAAAAACAAACATTCAGGACATTCAAACCTCTAGATGTTCAAAATCTTTGCCATAGTCTTCAGAGCCCGCGATATGCAGTTGGTCGTTTATCCATTCAGCGGTTTCGTCCACTTCACGCATGTAGTGGTGTAGCTTCTTGGATTCGTCAAGTCTCAAGCGCCGTGAGCTTACTAAAGTCCTCAGACCTGATAACTGCTCTTCGAGGTCCCTCTGAGAACGATCAAAAAATAATTTGTTTTATTCAAGAGACCATGAATCATGGTAAATCCATGGAAACGCCTCAGTATGGGAATAAATAATGGACCGAAACATTACAGTAGATTTAAATCAACGTACCTGCATTAATTTCACTTTATTCGCATCAAAATGGCCACTCTCCACCAGTCTCCTCGCGTCCTTCCCCAGATTTGTGATGACGGTGCTGATTGACTCGACATCGGTCTCCAGAGCTTTGTGTCTTGTCAAGAGCTTCTCAGTAGCTGCGTCATCTTTGCCGTAGTCCTGGCTTGCTGCTAGACCTGCTTTGTCGTTCATCCATGAATCAGCTTCATTTGCCTCGGCGAAATACTGGAAGCAATATTTAATATTTTACTATTTGAGTGCCATTGATAAGGACGGCACTTTTCATTCAATTTTCATTCAAAAGACCTCTTCACCTTGGAGGTAATGTTTTTTCATTTCAGACCATGCGTGTCATTCCCTAGAGTATGATATGATTGGTTTTAAGGTTGCGCACGAGAAGCAAAAAGGATCGTATTTTCAGGATAATGACACATGGTCTGGATTAACTGGGAAAACATATATTTACACCCAGACGAATAAGGTTCACAAACTCCTTGAAACAACCGCTGGCTAACTCAGATTGAACCCTAAACAACCTCTAGGCTGATCTAAGTCAGGGCATGGCCAACTCACAGATGGAGCCCTAAATCAACCTCTGGGCTGATCTAAGTTAGGGCACGGCTAACTCACAGATTGAGCCCTGAATCAACCTCTGGGTGGATCAAGTCAGGGCATGGCTAACTTAGATCGAATTGAAAATTGGGTTGTTACGTTTTGTGGAGCGAAGCAAAACCGGAGAACTCGAAGAGAGCTACCAAACAAAATATATTCCATGTGATGCCAGTTCAAGAATTCGAATCTAATCCGAGACCCCAGAGGTGAGACGCGAGTGCACTACCGTTACATACACTACCCTTGATTCCCTCGGAACACAAAGCATTTATAAAAGGCTCTTACTCACTTTCTGTGATTCATGTGACTCGTCAAGTTTCAACTTCCGGTGAGCTGTAGCCTCCAACAGCTCTCCCCAAGCCGTCCTTAACTCATCAATGCGTTCCTCCACTTTATCTGACGCATGATGACAGCTGTCAATCAAATCCTGACCACGTGTTAACGCCGATTTTATTTTCGGCTCATGATTGGTCAACTCGTTCTCAAATGCTAGGTGTCGTTTTTGAAGCCGTTGGACAGACACTAAATTAGATCCCAGATCCCCGGAAGTAGCAAGCTGCTCATGTTCTCGTACCCAGGCCATCTCCATTTCAATGTCGTAGAAAAGCTGGTTCAACCCGAAGGAATCCTCGAGTTGCGCTCGACGACTGGATGAAAGACTTTTTAAATCTTTGAATCTGTAAAGGATAAAGGATCAATAAAATAACTTTAGTAACCATCAGATTCTTGTGTTTACATGATAAAATAAAATGAAAATGAAAATATAACATTGAGGGGGGGAGGGGGGGTAGAGTCTGAGAACATATGTATGTGATATAGTGAGAACGATTACCTTTTAAGACTGTCTTTCATAGTACGTTGAATGTCTTTCGCATTAAAGTGGTTATCATCTATTAACTCCTGTGCTTGTCTGCTAAGAGCCTGGGCCTCAGTCACGTGGACCTCAATGTCTGCCTCGACTAACTGATGCTTTTTCAGTAAAAACTTGACACTTGATAAGTCTCGTCCCAGGTCCTCAGATCCCAGTAAGGCCTCGACATCATGCATCCATTCAATAAAGTCGCCCAGAGATCTGTTGAACTGCATTTGTGAATGTGCTTGGTGAAGCTTGCAGCCCTTGCTGGAGGAGCTGGCGAGTAGCTCTTGCCAGTCTTGGTTCAGCGTTTTGAGCCTCATTTGAACTTCTTTAGAACCAAAGTGCTTCTTGTGGATGAGATTTTTACCAACCTGAAAAACGTATGTACATGAAGCATGAAAAACAATTTGATATAATACCACAATGATACAACGTACATTCAAAGATGAAACCCTGAAACAACCTCTGGGCTGATCTAAGTCAGGGCACGGCTAACTCAAAGATGAAACCCTGAAACAATCTCTGGGCTGATCTAAGTCAAGTCACGCTTACTACCAGATGAACAACCTCAAAAACAAAAAACAACCTCTACGCTGATACAAGTCAGAGCTAGCACGGTTAACTCACAATTGGAATCGAAATTCAGCCCAGGAACAGAACTCAAAACCAAAGAGGTGAGAAGCGAAGAAGCGAAGAAGCGAACGCACTATTGCTTATTATCAATCACGTTACTTTTTGGAGTTGACTAGGGGGCAAACAAGTGGTTGACTGAAGGGCAACTAGCGGATGTTAAGTCGAAACATGTCAAAATAAGTCCTCTAGCTATTGTATTTGACTATTTCTACGACATGAAACCAGAAAACAAGAGATCAAAACAACCTACAAGATTCTACAAGCCATTAAAAGCGCAGCTATTACCAGCATTATTGCATTATTAAAAAACGCAGCTATTATTTCTCTACCATTGTTCCCCACATCTCCTTACCGTATTGATGCGGTCGATACCATCTTTGTTTGCTGTAATTTCAGCCTCGAATGCCTCGTGTCGTTGTAGTTTTCCCTGGATGTTTTTAGGATCTCGATAAGACTCATCAGTCGCGATCTGTGACTTTTCGAAGATCCAAGCCCCAAACTAAAACAGGCAACAATTAACATAAACCAACAATAGAAAAGAAAAAGATGGAAGGAAGGAGGGAGGGCCTTCGCGCCCACGGGGCCCGGGGGGAGGGGACATGTTTTAACAATAGGTAACAACAGACCCCTTGTAGCACGTCGGAATGCAGCTTAATTTGGAGGACATACGTTTCCAATTCTCAGGAGATTGAAATGCTTATGTTTTGTCCTCCAAATTGAGCTGCTTCGACGTCCCATTCGAGGGGTCTATTAAATATTCATTTTTTTGTGATCTTGTGTTACAAAATGACTTTGTCCCTTGTCAGTGTTTCAAGGCTTGCTACAGAGTAAGGAATGCCCGAAAGAAGGAAAGATCTTAGAGGAGGAGGGATGAAAGGCGAGAAGCCTGGCGAGCGAGGGTTGTCGTCCTCCTTACTCAAATCATTCTAAAGGTTGCTTTTAGTGATTTGGTTTTTTAGATACCTCGTCAGCATCCCTTAGAAAATTCTGTAGTAACTGAGACTGGATCAAAGATTCTCGTCGTTGTCCTGCGTGATGTTTGACGGCCTTCCTTCTTTGTACCACTTCGTCTCTACGCTTTGAAATCCTACACTCGGTCAACACAAAGCATTGTTAAAAAAACTTAAAAGAATAAAACTACTTTTTAACAACCTGGGTTTATAGGTAAACGTTACCTCTAACTCTCCTCTAACTTCAATTTAACGAATAGTCCCTTCACAGTTCCCCGCGCCATCTTGAAAGGTAACATGTCTGTGCATCGAAGCGAGAATGACCTCGAAGGTTAATAGTCCCTTTTGGAGTTCCCTGCGCCACCTTGGACAATTATTCACATGTCTCTATCATTGCAAGGTTACCGTCGTTCTTGCTTCGAGGCACAGGCCCGATTAGCTTTCAAGATGGCGCTGGGAACTGTGAAGCCGTATTTAGTCTTCACGAGTGCGGTTGTTGTGAACCTTGTTGTGAACCAAATTTTAACGACACCCAGAAACAACCCAGGCTACTCAAAGTAAATGCATGGCTAATTCTCAGATAGAATTGCAATTTAGTATGTTAGATTTGCGGAGGGATACCAGAGAAAATCCCTCAGATCAAGGGAGACAGACACCTGCATGAAAAATCTCTGCTCACATGTGATGATGCCAAGCTCTCTTTTACTTCTGTGCAATGTATTCCCATTTCAGACCACGTGTCATTCTTTTGAGATTGTTCGTTTGAGTCGTATCCATATTCATGTGTCTTCTCATGCGCAACCGTTAAACAAATAAATGATACTCTAGGGAATGGCACGTGCCAAAGCTAAAGTGGTCTATTGAACCCGAGATCCCAGATGAAAGCAAGTGGCACTATCTCTACGCCACCCTTGATTCCCTCGTGTTAGAATTCGCGATTAAAATTTTTTTTAAATCAGGGGCAAAAAATATATATTAGCAACAGAATATTATGAATCCAGGAGTGTTGTTCAACTGTATAATTTCATCAGCTTGTTGTACTTACCAGTTCTTTTCAAAGTGTTGAGCTCTGATCAAAGAGGTGGCCATGTCAGACAAGTCACGCACTCTTTCGTCCTGAGCGAGTAACGTTTTATCCATGTCTTCATGTTTCTTTAACAATCTTTCGACGTCATCAACGGTTGCCTAATAAAGATTTAACTGCCCTTATTGAGATTTCATTTAGTTATCTCAAGAACGGTTGCCTTAAATAATACCCCAGGAGGAGGGGGGCTTATTGGAAAAGGGCGGACAGAGATATTCGTTGTACCTTTTAGGATTTTGGGATTTCAGACCTCACTGCGATTCGGTACCTATTAGGGTGACACAAAATTAAAAGGACAACCAGAGAGTAATCCGGTACCTTTTAGGGTGTTTCTCAGGTAATACGATACCTGAGATCACATGAAATGACAGCCAGAATGGCAGTTGTTTTGGGTTCATAATCCGATTTCTATCACCTACATGATATATTGGTACCTTTTAGGGGTAAAAAAAAAACATGCCGCGCCCACCTGAACTAGACTTAGGTACCTTTGAGGGAACACTTTCAAAATTTCCGACGAGCATCCCCGCCCTTCTATCTATGGGATTAGCTTTCCGGGCTAATTCTACAAAGGGAATGGTGCTTAAATAATGGAATGAAACATTACTCACCCCAAGGTCTTTGTTAGCAAAGTATGCTTCATGGGATGCAGTAGCGGCATCCAAGTGTTCAGCGTCACGAATAAAAACCTAAAATGATCAAAAACATTCCTTTGAATACATTGTCAGTCTCCAAGCTACATCAAGGACGTCCTTATTAATAAATAATAATGGGACGTCCTCATATGTCGTGCATTACTCGTGCGTCTCAATTCGCTTTATAATCTTTAATTTTCAGTGGAGGACTTTACTGGCTGCTAGACCGAAGCACCATTATTGCAAAGGCAGCACTTTATCAGTTATTTTAACACCCTGGGTGTTGTTCCGGCCGCACAACAGATCGATGCTCCACCAATTGAGCGGTTAAAGGACGTCCCTCAACTTTATGTTCCTGAAAGTACCTAGTAGATTTTCAAATGCAGTTTTATAATAATCTCCATGCGTGCTGCTTTTAAATCTTACCTGTAAATCTTGTGCCTGTTGTAAGCGATCATTTCGTTCGGCCCAACACCTGCTGAGCTTGTCCTTTGCTTCGTTCAAAGATGCTACATTCTGTTTGACTTTCACAGCCCGTGGATTTGCAGATAGGAGTTTCTGGGAGTAATCATTTAGACGGTCAAACCTAAATGACAAAGGAATATAACAGCTAAGCAGTTTTCTTTCTTGACTATAACATTATAAACAAATAACCAGATGTGTAGCGAGGTCTTGGTTAAAAGGAGGAGGTACAATGAACCATTTTCCCGCCAATACACACGCTTGCAATTTTCCCGCCAAATAAACCGGTGTAGTGCAACCGGCCAAACCTTCAGTCTCACCTGTCATAATATGTTTGGATGTCTTCAATACAATCATTTCATTGTGTTGTGGAATAAAACTATCGATGACAACAAGTACTGACCCCTCCCCCCTCAATGTTACTGACCGAACATTCAGTCTCACCTGTCTAAATGCGTTTGGATGTCTTCAAGCATTTCATTGTGTTTTTGTGTCATTGCTTCAGCGCTGCTGATGTCATGCGGATCCTCTGCTGAATTGAGTGACTGTGTGACTTCATTTGCCCAGGACAACTACATATATAGGAGAACAAAACAATAATAGTACATTTTCTATTTGGTGGTAAGCAACCATTCTCAAGACACTTGAGGGACAAAGACATGGAGGTTATGTTAGTGCCATTAAGGAAAATGAGAAATCTTTTGTCTGATACCGCCAACATGGCCGTGTTAAAACATGGCACCCAAGTTGGAGGTGTCAACAAAGAAGGCTCATGAAAAATCTTTTGTACCTCCAACATGGGCGTGATGCAAAGACATAGGGATCATTCTGTCTAAGCTAAGGAGAAATATTTTGTTAAATACTGCCAAAATGACCATGATACAAGGACATGGCGGCCATGTTGGTGGTATCAACAATGGAAGCTAATGAGAAATATTTTGTCAAATACCGTCAACATAGCGGCGATGACATAACGTGCAAACAAAGATAGGTGAACCTTCCTTTGTTTGCATGTTTTACTTATTTTTTCAGTAAAGCATTAAAACAATATTCTTCTATCATTCCTGCAGTCTGCTTGTTTGGTGTTTAATTCATGTTGATAAAAACGGATGATCAAGTGGATCTTATTCTTCACTTCCTACTACTTACCAGATCTCTTGTGTCGGCCAAGAATCCTTGTTGCCCATACGCATCATCCAACACAGCTTTTCTTTGAGCTGCTTTCGTCTGAGAAAAAAAACACAAACAAGATAGAATCAGAACATATTAACAGTTTGATTTAGTTTGCGTACGATTTCGAATCAAATATCTACCTTCATAAAGAAAAATACTATAGACGCTATGCACCATCATGTTGCTGGTGTCCATAATACAGCTTGTACTGCCTGTGGTTAGATGGCAGAACAATTAAATCCCTTTGCTCTTGGGGTTGAATTGAGTTCTTTCTCGTGTAAAAAGATTGTATTGTTCGTGCCATCTAACATGGCTGCCATCACGTGATGGTGCAAAGCCTTTATTAGGAATTCCAATGTCAAGTTTAAAAATCTGGATCGAATTGTTATCGCAGTGCATTGTGGGACAGTTTTAGGTACGAAATAGACACCATCTTCGAAATCTTTCCCATAAAACATTCCCATAATGCACTGCAATCCCAACTTGACCCAGTTTGTTCCTCATCCTCGGAAAGCCTAAAAATTGATTTCTCTTTCGCAGGTCTTTCTTATTTACTATTTCCATTTCTAGAATCTCCATTTCATCTTATTGTTTCTTTTTTCATTTTCTATTTTGAGTTTTGATCACCATTGATTTATATCCCTGTTCTTATTCCCTATTCTTCTTCGCAGCTGTCTTCATTTTAGATCTCAGATTATCAAGTGAGGGCTCGTGAGCATCTGGGACCGAAACTATGACTACTGCAGGTGCCGGAGAATATATTTTTTCTTGATGATACTGTAATAATAATTCAATACCCTAGTATCATTTGTTGTTGTTTTTACCTTCAGTCCGTTCCATAGTCGAATAATCTCTTCTTCTCTCGCTTTTATTTGACGACCTTGACGAGGATGTTGGGAAACCAGCCTGCATAACGAAAACAGATATAAACAGAATGCTATCCCTTAAGGTATTAGGAGGGGATTTGATTCCCTATAGATCCTATCAGCGCTACCTCAAAATTTTTGCGAATTTTACAATATGTCTTGAACGCAAAAAAGTAGTTGGGTTCCTCCGAAATATTTGAGTAACAAAAACGGCTTCTTTAAAACGTTATAATGCATTCGGATTACATCAAATCGAACTGAAACTTTGGATAATAATAAATCACTAAATGATCTAAAGATTGTCTCAGATTTTTGTTTCTGTTAATTTAAGAAATATAGTCTATTTTGCGGTCACAACCACCGAAAACTAAAAAAAAAAAACGGGTAAAAACTGGGGCCAGTTGTTGCGCGCAATGCTGCGTTAGGTTTACTTACGATTGCGCTTGTGCTTTTAGTTTTGTTACTTTGTCCTCTACGGCTGCAAGGTCTCTCTCGACGCCCTGAAAAAGTTTATAAATCGTAAATTATTTATTTAAGATATGAATTACTGATATGAATAGCACATCTAGCGCATATGCAGTCTCGTAATTTAAGGCGAAAGTAAAGAAACAGAAAGAAATGCATTGATCATTGGCGGGTCAAGGGATCGAATCCGTGACCACATCGGAAAGCGGCAATACATTAGAAGCGCACACCACACACTAACCTGATGTCTCCTTTGTAACGCGCGCACCGTCTCAATATCCCTACCAACATCTTCATCATATAGCATGCCATCCTCTTTAATCCATGACCGCATTTCCTACACCACACACTAACCTGATGTCTCCTTTGTAACGCGCGCACCGTCTCAATATCCCGACCAACATCTTCATCATATAGCATTCCATCTTTCTCTTTAATCCATGACCGCATTTCATACACCACACACTAACCTGATGTCTCCTTTGCAACGCGCGCACCGTCTCAATATCCCTACCAACATCTTCATCATATAGCATTCCATCTTTCTCTTTAATCCATGACCGCATTTCCTCGCAAGAATTGAAAAATAATTCCACGCTGAAATGAAAATATTTTTCATGAATAATGACAGACTAAAATTAATGATAACTAGTTTCTTAAAGCATGAAGAAAGTCAGTGTTACATGTGTCCTTACCCGTGTTTTTCCTCGAGTTCCTCTTCTTTTTGTTGATTTAACTGCTGTAATCTTCCCCATCTAAAAAGTAAATATGCAAAAACGTTTAAATATATTTGGACTACGAAGTAAAACAAGTGTGTGAGGTCACAGGGGACCAAACTATGGACCTCTTGCTTAGCAGGCAGTACACTAACCAACCAAGCCACACTTGCTCCTTAAAACAAGTGTGTGAGGTCACTGAGGATCAAACTATGGAGTCTTGCTTAGTGAGCAGCACACTAACCAACCAAGCCACAATTAATCCTTAAAACAAGTGTGTGAGGTCAATGAGGATCAAACTATAGACCACTTGCTTAACAGGCAGCATACACTAACCAACCAAGCCACACTTGCTCCTTAAAACAAGTGTGTGAGGTCACCTCTTGCTTAGCATGCCGAATACCATATCTATATATCTAACCTTTCATTCAGTTCCTTTCTTCTTCTTTTCACATTCACAACATCATAGTGTCCATTATTGATCAGTTCATCTGCCAGGCGGTTGATTTCTGACATGGAGCTGTTTTTAGCCGAAACTTCGGTCTGAAAGCGCTGTGGAGTAAAAAGTAATTAAATATGAACTATATTTTACAGTCAATAGTCGAATAGTAACTACATCAGGTACCTCTAGGTTCTTGCGAATAGTTTGGATGATATCACCAGCTTGGAGAGAGTCTTTGGAGTTCAACTGCTTTTCCTTTGAACGTAAGAAACAGTAACGTGCTTAAAAATGACGTTTGTCCCAGACAGCGAATAGACCACATGGGTAAACGTGAGCCAGTCAGGACGACGGTACTAAAATTGTTAGTCATCCAATCAGGAAGACGGTACTAACCTTGTTAGTCATCCACACTATCAGGATGACGGTCGGTACTAACCTTTTTAGTCATCCAATCCGCATGACGGTACTAACCTTGATAGTCATCCAATCAGGATGACGGTACTAAAATTGTTAGTCATCCAATCAGGAAGACGGTAATAACCTTGTTAGTCATCCAATCAGGATGACGGTACTAACCTTGTTAGTCATCCACACGTCCATGTCATCACATTCACGACTAAAGTGGTAAAATTTGATGGCGTTCTCTAAATTCTGTTCCCGAATCTGGAATCGGAAGAAAAAAATGGAAACACATTCAAAATCCTAAAAATTGAGTAGAGGTACGAATTCGAAGCCATTCTCCTAATGGCTGACGGAGCGCACGAAAATTCGCCGCCCAGTCATATTTTGCAAGGCTGAGCAAGGCTGCTCATTCAAAATAAAGATGGATAGCGCGAATTCAGGTCAATGTGCTTTTACATCTTTTATTGTGAACTAATTGCCGGATGAACTTGTTTTAGTGCACTTGTCAGTCAATATGATAGTGGTGTATGGGTGGTTTGCAATTCCTACAAGGAACACTACATGGCGGTCATGTTGGTATTTATGACGAAGGAGACAAATGTGAATTTTTTCTGAATTAAGTCAAGATGCGAGTAATAGGTCGAAATTGTAGTCACTATGCGTAAAAAGAGAATCCAATCCAAACATTGCAATTCAGTCTGAGTGCACATATTCTAACCAAGTTCGTACTGGAAACAGGCAGCAGCTTTGGTTTAGAATACCGACTCAACGACAGCATTTCCATGGTTTTATTGAAGTTTGCTCAGCACCACAGAAGCGGCTGCAAAGATGAGATTTACATTAAGAAGTTATTGATCTTTACCTTGGATACTTCAAGAAGTCTGTTGTAGGTGTTAGTAAGTGTTATCTGCCGTACAGCTACGTTATCGCGATCAAAATGAGCTGTAAAATGACGCTTGAGACCTCGCTTTAGCTTGCCTGGATAAAACACAAGCAGAAAAAAATGTGTTTGAAACTTTACATTTTTCTCTGTCGGTATAATAAAAAGGACCATGATTAAATTTTTCTCCTTGATAGAATTCCTGTGGATTTGGCGGGAATTTTCGCGCCATATTACGCGCGCGCGATCTCATGACGTCATACCTCTTCTTGGTGACCGAGGTGAAGCGGCAGTATTGGCGGGAACAGGTCTTTGTCTTTCCACAGATACCATCTTCTTGACTTTTCTTTTCACTTTAACAGTTTGTGGTACCATTACTTTTTGTTTGGTTGTTTTCTGGACAACACGAGGCTCGATTTCCTTAACGTATTTGGCGGGAACATAACCAGCTTCTTTGGTTTTTGTGCGTCTACAATCATTTTGAAAATCTAGCAATAAGATTGACTAAACTAAACAGTCATCATGCAGAGTAGTTTTACGGCAGACATGGCATTGGGCAAAACAATATCAATTTTCTCCTTTGGGAATTCGAAATGAAATTTCTAGTCATGCAAAAACATTGATTTAATTGTTCCTGTCGTAAAACATTAGACAGTAAAACAATAGCGAAAGTCGTTTTCGTAAAATATTCGGTACGATATTCATTTTTAGTGAATATCTTCCGCGTCCTTACCTTACACTCCACCAGTCCTTATTTGTCTTGTTAATCAAATATAGGGCCTAAAAACAGTAAAAAGACTCGGCTTAAAAAACGGGTCCAATGAAACACTTGATCTTCAAAAATTCAAGAGTATATCCCTACTAGCAGAGTCTTGCCTAGTGAAAAAAAAACATTTCGCTACCTAAGGGACACTCTGCTAGAGGCGAAGGCGCTCATAACTCATAACCGGGGAGGGGGGGGGGGGGGTGGACTTACACCTATTCAAGAAACGTTGTCATCGCTAAAGGCAAAAGGCGATCCTTTTGTCATTCTGACATGGAAATGGTTTCGTTGAATACAAAGAACATTGAATCAGTCTCAACAATAAGGTCCATGTTCTTGACGAGAATAAGAAACATTAACACACTGAAGTCATTCCAGCTATTCTTGGATCTTGGAGTGACATATCTCCCATCGCCTATCGCCTTTGGCGATGACAACGTTTTTTGAATTAGGTGTATAAATTAAATAAATTGTATTCCTTTACCTCCCCCTTTCTCCACTATCTAAGGGGGACTATGATTAATTGCATGCATAGAAAAAAAATTGGACCGAAGGATATTGTATTTGCGTTTGCATGCCCATCAGTGAATAATCTGGGGAGGGAGGGGGGGGGGGGGGGCGCTCAGATAACTGTGGGTAGCAATAAATGGGATTTTATTGCAATCATTTACAACCAGCTTACCTCCCCTTTTTCGACAGCGAGACCTTGACCACCTGCATAAGGGTACAACACTATCACCTGTGGGACCTTCACTTCCCGTACCACATCCTGTAAGATTTCTTTTTCGATCGTCTCTTCCACCTCTTCGTCTGTCTCTACTTCCATTTCCTCTGTGTATGACTCGTATGTTGGCTGAAGATTTCAGATAACATAAAAATAGTATTGTATTCTCGGTGATCTCACAATGTGAATGAGAGGAGAGGCAGGTCTGTTCTTTTCCAAAGAACCAAAACAGCTCAAGAGGGGTAGGGTGGATCGAACTTATTACCACAGGGATGAAAGAGCGCGCATTAGCTGAACTCACCCTGCATCCGCACTTCAAGAAAATAAAGACTAACCTGGGATTGAGCAGTAGCTTCCTTGCTAGATTCACCCATCAATTTGCTTTGTTCTTTAAGTCTTGAAATATCGTCTGCAAACGAGCTGATTTCTTCTTGTACTTGACGGTGACGTTGAAGAAGAGACTAGTGAGGTGAGAACAACAAAATTAAAGCAGTGCATCAATATCGTAAATAATCTTACAGCCCTTCTCAGTAGCACGCGTGGAATCGTCGCTGCGACAAAGTAGGTTTTTTTCGTAATCTCCCTACTAACTATGGAGCCTCTCTATAGGACCGACAATAATGACGCAAAGAAAATACGAAAAGACAGACGAGTTTTAAATGCGCAAATGTTATTATCAATACTGTAGTATTAGCGCTAAAATTTCCAAATCAGATTTTTAAAAAATGCTTATCTGGCGATATAATTATAGAACAATAAATGGATGAATACATTTATCCAAACTGACGTGCGCTGTGGTTTAACTAACGTGGGCTCCCTGTGGCCCAGTACTCACCGTTGCGCTCTGTTCATCGCGACCGTAATCGTCACTTTTTACTACTGATAGCTTCTCTTTCATCCAAGATTCCGCATCGTTTGCATCTGAATAGTACTGAGACAAAAAGACATAAATAAATATAATTAAAATGAAAGGCGTAGATAATAAAGGGGGGGAGGGGGATAGTAATAGTAGCAAAAACGCAAGCAACAACAGAGCAGCAGCAGCAGCAACAGCAGCAGCAACAACGACAGGAGCAAAAGCAACGAAAGAAAAGCAAAACGAATAACAGCAACAGCAGCAGCAATATTAACAGCGCTAGCAGCATCAACAGCAACGACCACAGCAGCAACAATAAAAACAACAGAAAAAAACCCAATAGCAACAATAATAGGAACACAACAGCAACAACTAACAGCAGCAATAACAAAAGTTGCAGCAACATCAACAGCATTATTAACAGCAGCAACGACAGCAGCAACAGCAACAGCTTAACAGCAGTAACAACAGCAATAAACTCAACAGCAACAACTTAACAGCAGCAACAACAGTAACAATAACAGCAAGAGCAACGACAACAACAGCTAGCAAGGGCAGCGATAACTATCAGGAAAAGAATAGTTTAATAAATACCTGAAGGGATTGAGCTGCATCTTTCAATCGTTCTCTTCTATTTTGAGACAACTCTTTCACACGTATCCAGTTCCCCTGAACTTGTTTAATCTTTGCCTTGATCTCCTTGGAAGCGAAGTGTTCTTTATCGATCAATGACTGACCTCGGGCACAAACCTGCTCGCAATGCGCTAAACGTCCACTGATCTCCGCATCAAGGGCCTAAGAAAATGCAAACAAATTTTGGATGTTTTTATTTGCCCAACAATTATACCAGATAAGCCGTCTCGATGTGAAACACCACCTTATAGTGTTTGAGCGGTTTGCGTGTTCCAGTGACCCCTAGAGCTATGCCGGCGGGAGTCGTGTACTCCTGGAAGGGTCACTTATGCCGGACAGGTCAAAGGGTAGGGGCCAGACGAAGAGTGATCCCACTGGTCCTCCAGGTTGGTGGTTGGGCTTAGGGCTGTTAACCCGCTCTCATATAAAAAAGGGTTATTACAGAACCAAGGTCCTATGTGGCATGAGGCGCGAGTAGGATAGGTACCAAGTGGGATAAGGGCACCGATGAGTTGATGTGATGGGGTTCAATCGACGATCTTTAGTTGATACTGAAATGCGTGTACTTGTCTTACCTCGTGTCTTTGCTGAAACCTAGTTAAACTGGCGAGGTCTTTCCCGACTTCTTTAGAAGATGCTAATTGTTCGGTTTCTTTGATAAATATATCTTCTTCCTCCAAGTCTCCAAAGAATTTGTAGAGCTTGAGTGAATCTTCCAGCCTAGCTCTTCGTTCTTTTCCTAGTTGGACTAATGCCTAGAAAAACCCGCGCAGCAAAGTATGATTAGACAATTTACGTGCACAGACTAGATACTCACATGTGCATGTATAAGATTTGGAAGCCCTTTACAACTTGGTCAAAATCCAACTAGAAGTAGTCTATCAGCAATGCTGCGTTCTGATTGGATGAGCTACTACTAGGCTATAAGTTATATCCCACTAGTAGCAAAAAGTGCCTGCTTTGAAAACCAAATTAAAACATCAACTCTAACTTTAAATATTAGGCCGACTAGTTGGATTTGACTAAAACAATTAGTTCTCTCGCCCTCATAACCTATAATTCAATAGCCCATTCGAGGTCGAGAACTACTGAATTGCTAAATTCTCTGATGAAACATAATTTTCACCCAATCAGAGAAAGCGAACGTAAAAAAATATATTATATATTTCTATGTCTAGTTTCTATGTTTGGTATAGAAAGATAGTGTCTAGTTTCTATATTTGGTATAGAAAGATAGTTTCAACGTCATAACTATTATGTTATTACCTGATAAGCTTGAGTAATGAGTTTTTGTCTTTCCTTGATCACTTTAGTCTCAGGATGATCAGCGTTCACAAACGCGAGCGCATGCACATTAATCTTCTGAATTCTCTCGCCTTGTGCTTGAATTTGGGATTCCAGGAGGCTGTGCTTTTGGAGGATGTTCTCAACGTCAAGAAGATGGCGGCCGTAGTCCTCAGAACGAAGACCGGTCTATGAATTGAAATATTTACTCAGCAAAGGAATGTTTGCTGCATGAGGTTGAGCGAGTTGGAATGACAACTCGACCCAGGTTTTTCTCAACCTCAGAATGGCTAATGCCGCTGTGTTCATTAATTGCGAACTCAGAAACCCATTGAAGAGACAGGTTTGTGGGAAGGCAGTTACAAGGTTTTCCTGTTTTCCTCCTTCCGCAAACCCAATGTGCTAAATTGCGATTCGATCTGTGAGTTAGGCGTGCCATGACTTAGAACAGCCCAGAGGTTGTTTCAGGGTTCGATCTGTGAGTTAGGCCTGTTCTGACTTAGATCAGCCAAGAGGTTGTTTCAGGGTTCGATATGTGAGTTAGGCCTGTTCTGACTTAGATCAGCCAAGAGGTTGTTTCAGGGTTCGATATGTGAGTTAGGCCTGTCCTGACTTTAGAACAGCCAAGAGGTTGTTTCAGGGTTCGATCTGTGAGTTAGGCGTGCCCTGACTTAGATCAGCCAAGAGGTTGTTTCAGGGTTCGATATGTGAGTTAGGCGTGCCCAGTAGAGGGCACTGGCCGATTCGGGGACAAAATTCTCTATTAGATTTTTCGACTGGTTTTTTGGAGTAATAACACCTGATTAAAATAGTGTCTGGTTTTTTGAGGCTAAGACTCCCGATTAAAATAGTGCCTGGGTTTATTGATGAATTATGAAGATTTTTATATTGGAGGAATGATTATATAGGAATGGCTTAAAGAAATAAATCTTTAGTATATTATAAAGAAATGTGTTTTAATTGTTTAAGGGATGGTGATATGACGAATGATGTTCAAGAAGTTTATTATAGATTGAAAATTAGGGAGAATATTGCTAAAAATATGCGTGAAGCGATTAGGGTTTTAAGAGAAAATGTAGATAAACATGGGTATAACGTTTATATTTTACGTGATTATAAATTAGACCACGATTTCGATGTACATTTAGAGGTTCAACAAAGTAAAATTCTTATTAGGATAGATAGTCCGAGGGTTTTAAATGAAGAAGGAGCTGTCGAGAATATTTACATGAAGCTAACTTGTAAACGATGTACTCGGAATAATAAAGTTGAAAGACATTTTACTCGGGATAATAATTTTGAAATACCTTTATCGATTGATATATGAATTTCGGCTTAAAAAAATAAAACGTATTAAAATTATGACTGAAGAAATGCAAAATAGAATTATTATTAGTGGAAAATCATATAATATGCACCCCGTTTATGATAGGTATTCTGGTAGTGAAGATGGGGTTATTTTTAGCATAATTAGGATGAAAACCATGAAAGAGATAATTGGGGGTAATGGATATTCACGAGTAGCTGTTAGGAAGAATGGGGAAACTGTTCAAAAATTATATTATTCGCACCGATTTATATGGGAATGTTATAATGGGTTGATCGAAGATGGTAAAGTCATTGATCATATCAATAATGATAGAAAAGATAACCGATTGTGTAATTTGCAACTAGTAACGCAACAACAGAATTGTCTGAAATCTGCTGCGAATAGAGATTATTCATTCGTTAAGAATAATCATAGAAATAAGAAATACGTTAAAGCTATCAATGTCGATAAGGATGATGAAGAATCGTTTTACGGTAGCATGTATGCAGTGCAACAGCATTTAGGGGTAAATGTCGGGATCGTAAAGATGGTGTGTGAAGGATTAAATAATTGTAAATCAGGCATTTCTAAAGTGGATAAACATAGATATAAATTCGAGTATATCGAAAGAGAGCAATTGCCAGAAGGATATAATAAGTCTGCCAACAAACGTCCAAGAAAGAAGAATGCTAATAGTCAGAAATGATTTGTATATTTGACTATCGTATGATAGTAAAGACATCATAATATTTATAATGTAATTATTAGGGACATTATAAATAGATAGTCATTACTTTAAACCATTTTTGGTTAGCGGAACATATACCAAGATAGGTCAGCAACGACGGTAGTAATACCTGTTAGGTTCGATAGATGGGGTTGGTTTTATGTCAGGTTTATTGATCAATTATGTAATTTGGATAATTTACGAACTAAATGACATGATATCGTAAGAGTTTTTAATAATTTTGTTTGTAACTAACCACGAGACTAAACTCGTTACCCTTGATCGTTCCAGAGCTTTGATGGACACCCACATTAATTAATCTTATATTTTCGTAATTATCGATATTTTTCAAATAATATTTTTCGAATATCGAGTAATTATGTGTAATACCTGAGTTATCATTTATTTGTAAATCTGTATAATTTGATATGTTCATAGTAAAGAAATTAGTTTCAATTTTAGTATTATCGTTGAACACGCATTGTAGTATGAATTTTAAATCA
The DNA here is from genome assembly GCF_029948245.1 of Actinia tenebrosa. NCBI lineage: Eukaryota > Metazoa > Cnidaria > Anthozoa > Actiniaria > Actiniidae > Actinia > Actinia tenebrosa. The sequence goes on along the minus strand of NW_028292581.1, from coordinate 14,219,590 downwards.
GAATTAGAATCCAAACCCCCACCATCATTATCAGTACCTAGTGATACAACCAAAATTCTAGATGTGATGTTTGGTGTCACATGCATACAAAAACCGTTAATATCCCCAGCTGTAAGCGCGCCAGGATACCTAATAGTACTTCTAAGTCCTAAATACGTCCATTCTCGCCAAAAGTTTAGTTTATTATCTATTTTTTCAATTATTTGATTTGAGTTGAGATCGCTAGTTATTACCATATATATTAGCATACATTTTTTATTCTTATATGCAGCTTAACATATTATCTAAACATATACCAAGCTAAACCAGCAACGACAACAGTAATAGCTGTTAGGTTAGTATCATGTGTTTGTGATGTTTTTGTAGGTTTTATGATTGGTTTATCCGGCGTACTAGGTTTATTGGTTGTATCTGGCTTTTTATTATTAGTTTCTGGTTTATTGGTTGTATCTGGCTTTTTATCGTTAGTTTCTGGTTTATCGACCTGGTGTGGTAGTTTTGTCTTTGAGCCACCCATATTATGCTTTTTTATACCGGCTGATTTAGTCTCATTATTTATATCATTTACACCGAAACTCATATCGTTTGTAGCCCTTTGTAATTTATTATTGTACCCAACAGTTGATTCAGTATTTATGATTAAAGTAGACGGTAATAACCAACAGCCTGGTGATATAGCTAAATCGAGCTTTACTTTTGCTTCTTGAATAGCAAACTGGTATCTCTGAATGCTTTTAGAAATATCTTTTTCGATTATAGAGTCTCTAAAAAGTTTTAAGAACACATCTTGAGTTTCTTTGGCCGAACCTGAATCGCCAATGATTGATGATCTAGTATTGACCTGTGAGCCTAGCACGCAATAAACGAATGCTTCAATACTTTGGTTCAATCGTGACAATCCTGCTTTCGTGATACCATGGCCCTTCTGAGGTATAAACCAATTATATTGACTACGATCTTTGTGGGTAGATGTATAATATGCTGTCAAGCTATCTTTATAGGGGCTTCTATAATGGAAATTGAACATGTCTTCTTCTGTGGATTTACCTTTGAATCTGAAATCTGGGTTTGATGAATCGATACCAAACTCGTTGCATAATGACATTAAAGCGCTCTTATCATATCTAGTACCATTCCATACGAACGTGTTATCCCATGGTAGTGGAACTTTTAGATCGTTTAGGATGCATCTGATCGTATATACTACATGGAATTTTAGGATAGATCCGATTTGAGTATCAGGCTCTATGATATGATAGCTAATCCCACATCCACTAGTTGCACACCAGCAAGCGAAATTTAGCTGTTGAGACCAGTATTTGAAATTCGGCTCCTCAATCCATGCAGTGTAATCACTTACATTTTGTACTACCGGTGGTGTCAATTGAAAGACATTGTTAAGAGGAACGGAGAAGCTTTTCGAGGAAGTAACATATATTTTTAGCGGGTTTAGAATTTTATTAACATCATCTGCTTTATCATATATATCGACAGCTGGAATTGGATAGTTTTTGTTAGTAGGCATGACCTCCTTTGGGAATTTATTCATCTATTATAATATATTATAAGAGATAAACTTTTATACGTTTATGTTTTTGTCATACCTTACCTTATACATATACCCTCCAAACGGATCTCTGTTGAATGAAAGAGTTATTTCTTTTGATTTACGAGTTGGTTTACAAGCTCCTTTTTCAATTCCTCTCTCAACTTGTTCACATCCACATCGTTTTTTAAAAGATTTTCGTTTTTCTTACGCCGGATACTTGATTTGAGTTTTTCATATTTAGTTAGCTCAGTCATTATAAGTTCGAATTCTTTCTCGTCTATATGATTGTTGTGTAATGCTTTTGACACGAGATCATTTATACTATTTTCCTTTGATTTGATGAGTTGAATAGTCTTTTCATGTTTCGAGATTTTCTTAGTCAGTTTCTTAGTCATAACACCACAACCAGCTGAAACCAATCCAAGGATACCTCCAACAGCGCTGAGAGGTACACCAACTACAACACCAGGACCTGTCAAACTTGTCCCAATCCCTGAAGCTGTTAGTATACCACTGAGGGTTCCTGTCGTTATTGCTGTTCCATGGAATGCTGATCTAAATCTTGTGTACTTCTTTCTAACATGTTCATAATGTCTATACTCCCCACCTAGTTGAGATAAGACCATGTTTACTTTATGCAGTCTAAAGTTATCACCATTTTCTAATACATTTTTTGGTAATTTAGGATAAATTTCCTCTGTGATTATATCTTGATTTGACATGTATATAATATAGTATTATACTATATTCATTTATATGATTTCAATATCTAGATAGGTACTCTGAATATTTGTAAGTTTCTGCAAACTATTATCGACGATCGATATTGTTAATTGTGGTAAGATTTTGCACGCTAAATCGATATATGTCTTATGTATTGTTTCGAATACTATCTGATTATCGTTTCTTTTATTTATTAGTAGGAGTAACTTTGACTGTGTTCCATTGTAGAGTCTATCACTACTTATTTCTTGACATAATATACTAATTTCATCAGGTATTGAATTATTGGTAAGTTTATGACAACAGAAACTAATGATATTTTTGAAACATTTTGTAGTGGTAAATCGATATACTGTATAAAATCATTTGGAGAATTTGTATTTTTTATTGTCAATAGAACCATTATAATATATACTCATTTTTTCTTTTTATACCTTTCTACGATATACAAAACGACAGCTACTATGAGGAGCCATGCATTCTTAGCAAGGAAGCCAACGACCTCCCCAGCTGTTCTAAATATGAAACTAGCTATTGCTCCAATCATACCAGGTAGTATTTGAGCTAGTTTCTTACCAATAGTTTTCAAACCATTACCAACACCCTTAGCAACACTAGTTAAACCAGCTTTCAAACTATTAATTATAACACCAATGATAGTGCCAACAGCTAGAGCAATACCTGTAATTGTAAGACCATAACGTTTTATTATTTGTTTTATACGTTCTCTTAATGGCAATTTTTCATTGATTTCACTGATTATATCTTCCTGCATTTCTGAATTAGTTTCGAGTTCGTCTTCATTGACCCTCAAAGCATCGAGTCTTCCTTGGATTTCCTTATCTTTTTCCAACCCTTTCTCATAATCACTTTTTAATTGTTTTAACTCAGTTGGATTAACTTCTTGATTATCCATCTGTTCCACCAGCATATTTAAATTAGAAGCGTTTTCCTGATATTGTATCTCTATTAAATCTATATTTGTACGAACTTTATCCAGTTTTTCCCTAGTTTTCTTTAGTGCTGCTTCAGCATCAGCCCTTCGATCGAAATTAGATTCACCTAAATCGTTTATAATTTCTTTAGTTAATTGAGAAACAGCCCCTCTATAACTTTTCGTGTAAAAATCTCCAGATTTAGTATGTAATTTCCTCCATTTTTCATTATTCCTTTTTATTGAGATAATACCGTTCTCCTCTTTAAGATCATATCCATTTTCCCTAGTTATTTTATTGTTCTCGAACCATGAGTCTATATTTCGTTTGATTTTATTATAACGGGTTAAATGTTCTCTACTCCAACCCAATGATTTTTTTACCTGTTGAGGTAAACTATTATCATCTTGGGTTAGTTCAACCCAATCTTCTTTTATTGGTCTATACACATCTAAACCATTATCACCCACTCGAAAATATTTGAATAATTTATCACGATCACCATCATATCTAAACTCTGGATATCTATGACTTATTTCAGTAGCCAGCACGACAGCATATTGTTTGCTATCCTCTTTTTCCTCCATATCACCAAGCTCCATATAGACTGGAAGATTCTTTCCTTTGTTTTTGGTTTTAAAAATATCATTGATACGTTTGATTCCATACCTATAATATTTCCCAAATTTTTGTTTCATTCTAGAAAAGAATTTTAAATTATCTTCACCATCCTGAGGTATTAATTGATCATATTCATCATCAATTACATCATTAACATCAGCCTTACCCTCTTCAGTTAATGGATCAAAGTCGAGTCCGCCTTCAGCCATCTAATATATATTAATATACTAAATAGTTTTTTATACCTATTTACAAGAATTTCGACGCTAAATAACCAACGCCTAACATACCACCACCAACATAAATCATCTCATATTGTTTCTGTTTATTACTCGGTTTATAATAGTTACTAAACTTTGGTTCATCCTCAATATCGAATTTAGCATCTGGGTGAGCTTTGCTATATAGTTTGAACGCCATATCTGTATTATCCAAAACTTCATCAGCGTTTTTCTTATCGATATACTCCTTATTTAACCAGTCTTGGTATGCCTGTCTTTTCTTTTCGTACTCGCCCTATTTGTCTTTGGTATTCTTCTAGAGCCTTGTCATGTCTTTTCTTCTCTTCATCAACTCTAGATGAACTCCCATCGAGTGTCTTAGCTAGATAAGAACCACCCACAAATGCTGTAGCGTTTAATACAGCCCCAGCTACCATTACAGCTATTGTTGCCATTTATACTATTACTCATTATAATATATTTATTTTTTATACCAATTACAAATTTGTTGGTATAATCTTTTTAGTTTCGAGATAGTCCTTCAAATACATTGAACCAGCTAGGACTAACACCCATTTTCCATAGTTAGGCAAGGAGCTTGATGGATCATTAATAAATGATTCTCTCACTACTTTCTTTCCCACATAACCAATACCAGCAGCAATTCCTACAGTTACGCTAGCATCCATGACAGTTTTAACCAATTTGTTTTCTGTTGAGCTTGACATATTATATAATATTAATAAATATTTTATTTTTATACCATTTTACTCCATACCTATTCTCGGCACTGGTATTTTAGATGATTTAGTTTGTTTTGGTGTTAATTGTAGCTCATTCATAGATGAGGGTGTTGTTAATTTAGGCTTTTCATCTGTATTGACAGCATGAGGTGCATTCAACTCATGTTTATTCTGCTTTCTCCATCTAAAATATAAATCGACAGCAGTCAGAGTTATTCCAACCATTGTTAATGCAGTTGTTAGTGATATTTCAGGCATCCACTTATGTTCACCATTATCTTTTTCCTCAGTATCAGTATCAGCTTTAAGGGCCAGTTTAGCTTTCTTATGGTACTCGGCCAAACGTTTACCTGCTGCTACCTTCTTAGGGTCCTTAATGCGTTCTACTTTCTGTTCAGGCATCTTAGTTATTTGTTCTATTTGTGCGCTATCGTTTTCAGACATTCTATATATGAATAACAAAATAATTATTTATATACATTTAGCTCAATAGATGCTCAAGAGTCTGCTCAAGAAATCGTCAAGAGAATCATCGTCTGCTCAAGAGTCTGCTCAAGAGGTGCTTAAGAGGTGTTTAAGACTGCTCAAGAGATTGAAGAGTAGTATCATGAATGTACTTATCCATGTCTTCTACTGCTTCTTTATTACTAGTATGGTTAAGATCTATATGTTTAGCAACTTGAAATAATCCTGTTGCTAATGCAATGAATCTTCCACCTTTTAGGATAGCATAACCAGCTGCGTTAGTAAGCTCTTGTCTTATCATCTGATTTTCCTTAAGATCACGGGATAAAGATTTTTTATTGTCTATAGGCAATATATAACTAGTTAACTCAGTTGCAGCATCTATTGTCGTATCGACTAATGTCCCTGCAACTTGTGCACCCATGATTACTTGATATCTATTATATAATCTATCAACATCTTTTGCTGATAATTTCTTAACATCCCCGAGACTCATCTTATTACCTGTGTATACCTCGATTGTCCCTAGAACTGCTAAAATACATAGTTGTTCACGTTTTTCTTCTACATCTACACTATCGTCTTTCTTAACCGTAGACTTTTTCTTTCTAATCGGTTTCTTTTCATCTACTATTTGTTCTTCTTCGTGTATGGTTTCTAAGCTATCATTATTGAACTGATCTAGAACTGTTTCCATCTTATAATTAACATACATATTTTATCTTAAAGCATTTTCGGAATTTCTACATATGAATTGAATGGGTGACGTAGACATATGCAAATCCTAGCATACTTTTCTGATTTCAGCATTTCCATATAATTCTTCCTAAGCTCAGTATCTAGATCTCCACCATATTCATCAAATAATGTTTGATTAGATATTCTGTTCGGTGTGAAGAAGCTAATTATACAGCTTATGTTATCCCTAAAAGGTTTAGAAATAGATGTCAAATGTTGTGTCAACACCCAAACTGATATATTAGAATGTCTTGCGCTAAATGCTAGGTTAACGAATTGATTAGACCGTTTTTTTACCTCACTACTAGATGCAACATCGTCTAGAATTATTAGTGTTGTATACCCACTGAAAACTGTTTCGACATCTAGTAATATTTGGTTAAGATCATCTATATCGCTACTATCAGGTTGAATTACTATGAATCTAGGGTCATTATTAGCAAAACCTTGGTATGTTTTATTTTTAGAATACGTGGGGCAAACTAGGATAATATACTCGAATCTGTCTTTATAACCACCTCTAAGAGTATCGACTAAGAATCGCGTCTTTCCACAGTTAGTAGGACCAACTATTATACAGTTATAGGGAATTTGATTTATTAACTCTTCCATATATATATTATAACGCTAATTTTTTAATACACTATCGATTTCAAATTAGATTTTTCCACTTCTAAGACAGCATCACCCACAACATACATGTAGCATTTCATGTTGCCAGATCCTCCGGTCGTACGATTAATAGTTAGACGCACACCGTCTTTCGTGCTATTCAGATGAAGACCTGCACCGTGTAAAATATTGTCATAAAATGTTCTTAGATCAATCCATACAGCATATTTGTCAGTATAAAATTGTTTTTGTGTGATATTATCGCTTAAACCATATCGTTTGACAATACTGTCCCATATATCTATAGGGAGCATACCTTTACTAAATAGTTTATTAGGCATTCCATCGATATTTAGCTCAATTTTTGTGATATTAGGATTTACAAATTTCTCACTATCTCTCGCACCTGCTGTATATGGTTCTACAAACAGCATTAAGATGCCTGTGAGGCTACGTCTTGGAACGTTTACATGCTCATTAATAACACTATCAGCTGCTTTAGCGATGGTGAATGATTTGTGAAGGAGTACATTTTCATAGTAAAACCCTTTTCCAAGTTGATAACTATTAGCTGCATCTTGAGAAAGATATTCACTTTGAATTGTCTCATACTCTAATTCGATATTACTCAGGCTATATGCATAAGTTTCTGTATTATCGCTAGTTACACCTATAGCGCTACTCTGCGCTAGTGTCAATTCAAACATAAGATCGTTATTCAAAGCTCTCATATTCAAAACACCATGTTTATCCAAAATTTCATGTGGTATTGCTATTTTATACTTATTACTATGGATATTAGCCAAAGCAACTTCTCCAGTATCAGTAGTCACCTTGTCCCCCGCATTTGTCCTTAGCTTACGCATATTAAGACTTGATACACCCTCACGGAGCATGTTATCACGTTCTCTAACAAGCTTGAACAGATCCTTATACGTATAGTATAAATCATATCGGTTAATATCCGTTATAACCTCACCTCCATATATAACCCTCATCCTTTCTATAAGATTCCTACCTAGGTTGTTAATAACTGTATTGTTAGCTTGTCCCATATTTAGTGTTAAATTAGTAACCAAACCAATACTATTTGGAACATATACATACTCATTTGATAGTTTTGGTATATTCACATACAATGTTTCCTCTGGGGATGCTTTACTAGGGTTAAATGTTACTCTATGTAGGGTTCTTTCAGCTTTCAATGCGAATGGCTTTCTTGATTCGTGATTGACGTCAAGCACTTGCGATATCGATTGACTCATTATATAATATTATAAAAGATTATTGTTTTATATAATTTATATGATTAGCAAGAAATTAACAAACCATTATTACAACCCACAGGGTTATTGGAAGGGTTATGAAGCTATCGATAAACTAGCTGACGCCACTAATATTGAAAAACAATCTGTAAAAAAATGGTTGGAAAAACAAGCTTTGTGGCAGATATATTTACCTAAACCACATTATATCCCCAGATATCACTGGAATGTCGAGCGTGTTAATCAGATACATCAAGCAGACTTATTATTCTTACCCCATGATAGAGTAAGAAGAAAGTTATACAAATATTCACTCGTGGTCGTTGACATTGCAAGTAGATATATAGATGCTGAGCCCTTGACGTCTAAGTACTCGGCAGAGGTATCTAGAGGGTTTGAAAAAATATATTCCAGACGTTTGAAATGGCCTGAAACAATTATCGTAGATCCTGGTACTGAATTTATGGGTGAAGTTACTAGAATAATGAAAGATAAATCTGTTAAAGTACAAAGATCGGAAGCTAATAACCATAGATCCCAAGCATTAGTCGAGCGCGCTAATCGAACCATTGCAGAGAAACTATTTAGTCATCAGTATGCAAAAGAAATGATTATGGAAGGAAATGAACGATCCCGTGAATGGGTTGAAAGGCTGCCAGCTGTCATACGTGGTATAAACAGTGGTGTAAAGAGAATAACTGGAAAAGCACCTATCGAAGGAATAAAATTGAAAGAAGTATATGAAAACCATGTTAATTACGAAAGACCTGTTGGATTATTAGAACAAAGATTACCAGCAGGTGTGAAAGTCAGATATCTTTATCAACCTGGTGAGTTGGAAGGTGGTGGTAAAAGAGCAACAGATCCTGTATGGTCATTGGAAATATATGACATATCGAGAACTGTCGTGTCAGCTAATCAACCTGTATTGTATTACCTCTCTGATGGTGCACCGAAAAGAAATTTCGTCAGAGAAGAATTACAAGTCGTACCTGAAGATACTATGCTCCCACCTATCCATCTATAGTAATGTATTGTAGACCGGCACAGCTGTGCCGTGACGTCACAACTTTCGAGATCTTACTTCGATAATTTTTTCATTACCAACTTTTGTATACCAACTTTTTTAATATGATTTGCTCTTCTTACTTGGTTTATCGACTTTCTGTGAAGCTATCCTATCATAATGATCAATTACACCCTCATAACGTTTTACGAGTTCACCTTTTTCATGATCATATAGTCATTCATCAATATTTCTATAGCCTATAGCCTTAGTACTGATACCATCTGATTCTATTTCTCTTTTATCATCATCCCTCGATAATGCTACTTTGTTAACAGTTTCCGTATATATTTGATGTTCATGACTCCTGATTACATTCATCTTCCTCATAATTTGCTGCCCCTCAAATAGACATTCCTTATAGTCCTCGAATGATATCTCCCCTTTAACGACTGACCTTTTAACACCCTTACAACGTTTTGCTTCTTCAATATCTGTTTTATAAGCGTATAACTTAGCTCTAAGACCTACAAATTCAGTAATCTCTTGACCTGCTGTCTCATCTTTCATCATACCAATAACCTTTTTATTAACCCTTTGTTTTACTCCTTGGTGATCTTCTGGATAATTACTCGTATCAAACTTTGCCTCGATATCTTTCTTAATATCTTTATAAAAGTCATCTGTTTCAATCTCATACATAAGACTGTCAGTATCTGTGAACAGTAGATTCGATCTATTACCATATTTTGGTTTTATATAATTATATTGAAAGTCGTACATCAAATTCTTCGAAAGATCAAGGATTGACATACCTACGTATATAGGTTTATTGAAAACTAACTCTGTCTTACCCATATGAATAGCAGCTAGATTTTCTGAAAATATCGTCCTTTTCTTATAATTGGGCATATTAATTAATTTCGCTGTCTGTTTTTCATTTGTTACTAGTCTAATATCCTGTCTGTTACGTATGTTCTCCATCGTCTTCCCAAAGACGCTATTGTTCATCAGTTTGAAAAAGTCTTTTTCGAAATCATTTTTAGCCTTTGTACGGAGTTCTGTGTTAAGACTAATATATTGTTTCAACCACTCAGACTCATGAAATGTAACACCTCTGTGGATATTCGTTATTTTCAATCCAAGGCTTTCATACAATTTCAACGTCTCATGATGTACTACATATTTAGTCTTATCAGCTAGGTTAGGAATAAGTTTTTCTACTCTATTAATCATTAGTCTCTCAGGTGCTAATGGGTACTCATTATGAAGATTATGCAATTCAACTGGATAACCTAAATCTACTTCTAGGATGCATGGGTGTTTTCTCCAATTCTTGAGCTCTAGTTTATTCATCCATTTGAACCCGTGGGATGGTAACTTCTGTGACATAGCCCATCCGTATAAATTATTAGCATCTAGGTATTTGATGAATTTCGACTTTTCCTTATTATTGAACGATTTCATGTATTTGTTATTAGCTTGTGCATAACGTTTACTAATCATTGAGATCCCTCCTCTTATTCCAGATTCTATCATTAATAGCATTTCACTATCTGACAACAACTCGAGATTAATTTTCATCTTTTTCAGCATAGCATCCCAAGATAGTCCCGGAGCTGTGTAATACCAACATGGGTCTAACTTATAATTCTCCATACACACATCTCTGAACGCCTCAAACACATCAGCTAATAGGATGACATCACTCTTAAGATATAAGTCATGATACTCTTTCATAGATTTTATTTTGAATGTTTTCCATATTTCTTGTGCATGTTCGTAATCGGTTATGGTAGTTGGTGTATTATTCAACTTGTTAAAAAATGCTTCTATCGGGGGTAGAGATGTTTCATTTAATTTATCTAATGTACTAACATAGTCATATGGATAAACACCTTTTCTAAGTAATAGATCAAGCTTTTTACCCTTATAGAAAAAATTCATATTCTTACACTGTTTCTTCTCTAGATTGCTAACTAATGAATCTAGACTTGAGGCCATAAATTTTAAACTGTCAATGAATCTAATCTCACGTTTAATGTTAACGACCTTACCACTCTTGTCTTCAAATGTATCTACTATTATCTCCTTTTTGAAACTAATATACTTTTCTTCGTTGTTGGGAATACAATCTATTTTCCCTTCTGTAGAACCTAGATTTTTGATAAATAAATGCGCATCATAACCCGCTAAATTATGGAATATCACTGGTATATGCTTCGGTATCTTGTAATTCAAATTACACTCGTTATGTGCTGCACCTCGATACTTACCTGTAAGATGGTCATGATCTAATACCTTATCACCATTCAACTCCTCATCACAAATATGACATCGTGTAGCTTTATCATAATTCATATTATCCTTGTCCGTCATATTAACCTTCTTATTGTAATGATATTTTTTATAGATATTTTTAACAGCATTTTCTATCGATTCTACAAATCTTTGACTAATATCCTCATCCTCTGACTTAGCTGTATATCTATACAATTTTGGTTTATATATACTATCATCATAACATTTTACCATATAACAATAACCAGATGGTTCATGTTTTTGGTATCGTTGAGTATATGATCTTTCATCATTTTGTTGGCATGTATCGATACTCTCTGTGAAGCATTCAAAATCTGCATAGATGGTAAAGGGAACTCGCATGGAGTGTTTATAATTGTTAAACGAGATTGTTGACCCCTTTTTTGGTAATGTAATTTTCACTGCATCATGGTTCTTACAGTATTCAATATGCTTATCTAAAGACTTTTTCGTTTTGAATGAGTTGAGACACCTTTCACAATAGTATCTACTATGCCCGTTATTATTAGTTTGAGAATTAATCAATCTAGACATACTTTTTATCCAACAAAAATGATTTACCTTTTCATTCGATATTAATAGGAGGTTTATTGTTTTTTCTCGATCGTTGTTTACACTTATTCTAATCGGATATACTTCTTTCTTTTCTTCATAACCGTATACATTGATTGCATATTTCGAGTTATTCTTTTCGAAGACTCCTATCTTATCTATTTGAACAGGGAATTCAATATCATCCCAACATAGTTTTTCACTATTATTCCTAAGAGATTTTGAAATCCTTTCTTGGTGCGCTTTTACTGGGAATATAGCTGTTGTAACCGCCCATTTGAAACATTGATTATCCTTATTAATAGGATTAACAATAGCCTCTTTACTCTTCAATTTTCCTGGTAATGGAATATAAGATTTTGCTGCTATAGGTTTATATTTATCTATATGAATATCTAAATTCTCCACTTTATTGAATATCCAACCCGATCCACTATTTTGGAAATTACTAATCTTTTCTAATATATCACCTGTCAATGTTCTATAAACATCTTCTATATCCGTAGCTTGTGTAATAATGACTATATTACTATGAAAATATCCAAATGTGTATACAATCTCTTTTTTCTCCTTTTTATAAAATGCACACTCTAGTACTAACTTCATTTTAATTGGCTTTTGCTGTTTTTTAACCGTTCTAATAACTATGGTCTTATACTTTTCTATAAACGATTTGGGATCAATCTTTTCCTCACCTTTTATTCTGTAAGACGATAAAAAACCCTTCATTGCTGACTCTTTCTTCTTCATGATTGCTTCCTTCTTCAAAGCTACTACCTGCTTCTTAATCCTATTGATATTCCTCTTATACCCATAATCATCTCTTGGTGTGTATTCTCTTTGCTTCACTGAGTACTTTTTATTCATTACTTTATCAAGATTAAGATATTCATCTGAATCTGAAACAATATCTTCACCCTCATCCACCTTATTATTATGGTAGATAGTATCTTCACCTAGGTATGTGTTATGTAATCCGCGATCTCTCGATAGATGTAAAACATCTGGTGTATCAAGATCATATTTCGACATATTATTATCCATTATATTATTATTAATCAGTTTATTCTTATATACTTTTTCCGAGGACATTTTCATTCTCTATATAATATACTAAAGATTTATTTCTTTAAGCCATTTTTATATAATCATTCCTCCAATATAAAAATCTTCATAATTCATCAATAAACCCAGGCACTATTTTAATCGGGAGTCTTAGCCTCAAAAAACCAGACACTATTTTAATCAGGGGTTATTACTCCAAAAAACCAGTCGAAAAATCTAATAGAGAATTTTGTCCCCGAATCGGCCAGTGCCCTCTACTTGCCCTGACTTAGAACAGCCCAGAGGTTGTTTCAGGGTTCGATCTGTGAGTTAGGCTGGCGTGTCCTGACTTAGATCTAACCAGTTTGTTTCAGGGTTCGATCTGTGAGTCACCCATGCCCTGACTTAGATCAGCCAAGAGGTTGTTTCAGGGTTCTATCTGTGAGTTAGGCGTGCCCTGACTTAGAACAGCCCAGAGGTCGTTTCAGGGTTCGACGATTCAGTATGAGTTGCCGTGCCCTGAATTATGATGAAAATGATCATTCGTTTGTTCGTTTGTTTGTTTTAACAGGTGTTAAGGTCACACATAAAACACGTGACCTACCTCGATATCCATCATGTCCGAGTGAGCGCTGTCCATGTCCCTGAACACACCCACTAGATCCCTTAATCCCATCAACGTAGTACAACGTCCTTGCAGCTTGTTGACCAGTTTGTCCCACTTAGTCATAATCACCTCTTCTCTGTGGAGTTTAAAACATACGAACGTTTACCTCAAAAGAACTGAGGTGGTCACTCCTCCTTGTTTACCACGAAGGGTGGTTACGTAACCCCTGGAACTCTCCCCTGCACACGCCCTTGCAAGATGATAATTTCTTTGTTTAAAAGTTGCACATGAGAAGACACATAAATATAGATGCAACTCAAACAGAGAGTCTTATTCTCGAGAGAATGACACGTGGTCTGAAATGGACTAAACATTACGCCCAAGTGGATTAGGTCCATTACCTTTTCCTAACAGCATCTGCTCGGTGATAATCTTCATCGATGAGTTCTTGCGCGAGATCAAACACCATTTGAAATCGTTCCTCCTAGAAATAGGACAAAACAAGAACGTGCATAAAACCATGCGTACACAGAAAACTACACAATTTGATAGTGTAACTACAATCTTCTGCAAAAATAATGTAAACTTTCCCCCCTTTCCCCCTAGCAATGTTGGTCAAGGAAGTTTTCTACACTGTGAAGCGGTTGGCTGGTAAAATGCATGTGAGACAATATTGCTACGGGGGGAGAGGGGGATGGTCCGCCTCCAGAATACTAGGTGACATATTTTATTTTGCAGAAGATTCTAGATTTACACAGAGTAACTTTCATCTCGGCTCTTTCTAGATCGAATTAGAATTTGGAAACCGATTTTTGCGGAGGGAGGAAAAACGGAGAACCCGGAGGAAAAACCCTCGAAGCACATGAGAACCAACAAGTACATGGAGAAAGTTTCTATTGTTTTGCAATTTGTACATCAATATGACTACCTTGTTACATGAGTGAAAACACTCTAAAGTGATTTTCATTAACCCGTGAAACAAAAGTTACTTATTAGATGGTAATAGCCAGATTCAAACAATAGAAAACAAAGGAGTTAGAGCGTAATAGTACTAAATACGTTAAAATGTATTTCACAGGTTTATGAAAATCACTCTATATACCCTGGCTTTGACGTCCGTGCTAATGGCTTCGTGTCTCTTTAGTGCTGCTTCTACTGTGGCTGCATCTTGAGCGAGTCGTTCTTCTTCTAAAACATGCATCATGTCATCCAGCCATGATTCGCGTAACGCGGCCTGATAAACAAAGACAAATGAAATAAAACTGGGGATTATGATAGCGTTGTTGCCGGCAATGCGGCGTAAAGTCGTACCAAAATAATTGGAACTGCGGAGGATTAGAGGATTAACATATTTAACTATCTACCTCAAGATATTGTTATTATATTGATGTTATTTAATTGACGGTTGTTGAAATGTTATTCGGCGAAAGAGAAATTGAACTTCGCAGGTCGCACTTTAATGATGTAATGGTGGTAATGCAGTTTTCTTTTTTCGTTTAAGTTATTTAAAAAACTTAGAGGATAGAAAATGAAAATATGCTTTGACCAAAGAAGCAGCAGACGCCATACAAAGTGTATCAATAAAGTTATACCTTTCTTTCAAACTTGTCAGCCATTTTCTCCAGCATTTCTTGTCTAAATGGAAGGGAAAATATAAAAAAGTATAAGCAAGTCAAAATTTAAACAAAAAACAAAATGCTAGGGATGTTTGAGATCCTAGAAAAGGACGAAATCTCTTATTTCCACGGAGAAACATCAATTAAATAAAGTAAAGGAAAGAACTTTTAAAAATGCTATGGGATTTTATCTGAGGACATAGTCTTATTGCGACGGGAAAACATGTAAACGAAGGAAAGCAAAGAAAAGGAAGAAAAAAAAAAAAAGAAAAGAAAAGAAAAGAAAAGAAAAGAAAAGAAAAGAAAAGAAAAGAAAAGAAAAGAAAAGAAAAGAAAGGAAATAAAGTGGTTCTTCTTCTACTGAAAGTAATTGAAATTTAGCAGTTGGTTTTCTCCGGAGGGAACAAAAATTGACGAAACTCTACTGATAACTCCATCAAGTATTCTCCATCAAGACTTACCGAATGAGTTCGTTTCTTAGAGCAAGTGCTCGATCGTGTTCCGCGCTCTCCATCTCTTGCCACGCCATATTAACGTCCTTGACAAACGACCCCTCAGGGGGTATGTAGGGCTTCTGATTGTTAGCTGTGCGTTTGGTTTGAAGACTAAACAGGTGAGCTTCTATGTTGACTCTTTCGGCGTATCTGGAAATAAAAAATGCTGGTATAACTATAGCATCCTTGCAAGGTATCGCACATAATTACCCGGTTATATCATATTCAAACGTTTTTGGCTTCTGTCAGCCTGTATACTACAGTACTTAGTACGCGGCATGCATGTAACTGGCTATGTGTTTTAACAGATCACACTGATCACCCTACTCCCTTCAAACGACGTACAATTGTATCCACCAGTCCGTCCGTTCGTGCGTCCGTCCGTGCGTCCGTCCGTCAGTCCGTTATTGTTTACCATAAATATATTGTAAATATTTGTACTCACTTAGGAGGTTTCTCGATGGTCCTGAAGAGCTTGAATGCTATCATTTCTTTCTTCACGGCTGCCAGAGATTTGTGGAATGGTTTTGCCATGTCTTTGATTTTGTTGTTAATCCAGGACAAGAGATCTGACACCATGGATTCATATGTACTTTCCATCTCCTCGATCTCCATCAGCACACTGATTATCTATGTTCATACACATTCTCTGATATATAAATATGGTTTTCCCAGCGTTTCGACCAATCACAGCGCGCGTACTAAAATTGAAGTAATTTATAAATATATTATAACCGTTACCTTGGCAACGCGTCTGCCGCCTGTTTCCTCTGACTTCATCTTGGCAAAGAACTGATAGTAAGCAGACACATACGTCATGACAGAGCGATCATCTGGACGAGCGCAGTCCACATCTACGAGAAGAGAGTTTATAAATATCCAGTGAAATATTGTCTTCCGCTTACATTTTATACAGTCTTTTCGTTGTGAAGTGTGATCGTCCGGGTGAGTGTAGTCTTGAGAAACACTATTGTTGGGTCCTGTTGTTATTCGTTTTCTCACTGGACTCTGAAGATGACTTCCGCTAAGGTAATCGAAATGTCAGTCACCAACGACAGTCTTAATGAAGACTACACTCAACTGGACGATCACACTAATTCACAGCAAACTTCAACTCCTGGGTTCAGACCATTTTCTCTTAGTAGTGTTTTTATCGGTCCGGTTGGTGAAGTTGCCTCTCATCTCTGGGGTCTCGGGTTCGATTCTTTGAAATGGTATCACACGTGAGTAGAGTTTGTTAGCTTGATCCCTCCCTTGATTTGAGGGTTTTCATCCCTCTGCAAAAACTAACACGCTGTCTGTGTGTTAGCCGTGCCCTGAATTAGATCAGCCCAGAGGTTTTTTCAGGGTTCTATCTGTGAGTTAGCCGTGCCCTAACTTAGATCAGCCAGAGGTTAGTTAGGGATATCGATAGAAATTGAAGGTTTGAGGGATAATCGATAGGAGGTGCAACTGGAATCCCTGTGGTTTTCTTGACATTGTTCTGAAGTCTTACCCTCGACATCCAATAGTCTGGTGATACCCAGCCTCTCCTCGGCCACTTTGAAGGCGTTGGTCAGGTTTGCCTCGTGTTGACTGGGTCTTAGGGAAGCGTAGTCAATCAAATCAGGCCTGCTCAAAGAAACATTGAAGAAAAATACGATGTGAGATCCACTAAATGTTTTTATTTTTGATCTCTTTGAAAGGCAAACGATTGGCAGTGCTTGTCAATAGCACGCGCGAACCGCCAAAGTAGGTTTTGGTGGACGTCAATCAAGGCGCTTCCATAGGTCCTTGAAAACCTTGTTGTGTGTTTTCCAACAATGTCAAACCTCAAAACACTTTGATAGACGTCTACCAAAACACTATTTTTTCGTGTAAATTGTACGATTCTGCGCATGTGCTATTGAGAAAGCACTCTAATGCTTAACAACACCCTTCCGATGCAATCCTATTAAAGCTGTCCGAACTTGTATTTACCATAATACGTTTTTATTCAAAGATTCACAATCAATATTACCATATTGCGTTACCTGTGTTTGTGAATGAGCGCGTTGAACGCCAACCCATTACGCCAGCTGGTGGTGAAGTTCTTGATGTCAACTCCTGGATATCTGATTTGCGCAATCAAAAATTTAACGAACTGAATAGGAAATCAGTCATTGCTTATGGGGAAAGCGCTGATTAAGGCTGATTGCATGGGGATGAGTAATATTATGGGAATAAGGATACAAATGGAAAACAAAACCAGGTAGGGAGGGGAGGGAGGGGGGAAGAGAGAGGATAAAAGAGATTGTGCATCACAGGTAAGGAAGTTCAGAAAATTTTGCACAACGAATCAAAAACTGCCCTGTTTTTCAATCTCCCTCACGGCCTTCATGTTGTTAGCTAATGATCGAACCACCGTGTGTAAATGAACGTGGCTCGTTCATAAATTCGTTCGTTCATCCATTTTCTTTTTACTTTAGCTTTCTGACAATTTTTTTTGTTTGTTTGTTTTTTCTTGTTTCCAATTCTTCATCCTTCTCCTGTCTTCATTTCCTTCCCTCTATTCTAACTCATTTCCACATTTTTCTCTCTCCTTAATCCGGTAGTTTGGACTAACTGACTACATGGATTCCAATACCCTCTGGTCATTCTTCGGCTTTTTACCCCATTCTTTTTTTTTCTCTCTCTCTCTCATCTTTTTCCTTCATTCCTTCCTTTCTATCACTCCCATAAATCAACCTTCCCTTCCTTCCCCCTTTATCCAGACGTGTTGGCTAATTGACTATATGCACTATACGTTCCTATATGTTTTTTGACTTTCATCCCCTTTTTTCCCCTTTCATTCCATTTCTTTCCTTCCTTCAATCCCTTCTCTAATCGACCTCCCGTCCTCCTGTCCTCCCATTCTTCCTCCTTAATCCATATGAATTCTTACCCTCTTGTCATTCTTTGGCACCACAGCAGAAGAGCCTCTTTGGCAGACTTGCGTTCTCTAGACATTTCATCCTAAAACAATGAAAATATAAGATCATGTAATAACCAAATTCAACTTACAGTAAAACCACTCTTCTTGACACAAATTTTGAATACCTGAATGACAACAGGCTCACCATCCAAACAAATTGGTTTTATACAGAAAAAACTTACAGTCTCCAATTATCCTCTACAATTACTTTTATCAAAAGAAAATTAACCAAGAAAAGGAATCCCTATGCTCCATCATGAGCACTCTTAGTCCAGATGCTGCCCCTCTTTTGTCTGCTCCACTTTAGATGGAGGGGCCAGCAACTGGACTAAAGCACTCTTTGATGCTATTTAAAAAAATCATTAATGCTATTTTTAGAATTATTTATTTGATTGTTCGTTTTTGTGCATGAGCGTACTGCACATACTCTACCCTGTTTGCTCATGTTTCTTTATGTTTTTCAAAAAACTAGAGCAAAAAGCATTGAGTGCACATAGCATATATGCGCGTGCAGAAAAACAATGGCAAATGTGATTCTAAAAATAGCATCAAATGGTGCCAATGATGGTTACAAGCATTAATAACTGAGATTTCTTCTCTTAGTTCATGCTCTCTTGGTTTTATGCATACTATTGTGCTATATTTATTAATCTAAGCTTCCTCCCCCCCCCCCCCCCCCCTCCCTTTTAGGGTGCTGCATGGATCTTGCTACAGACTCGTATTTGAATTGTCTTTCATATAAAAGCAAAACAAGAACAAAAAAATAAAATCTGGGTATTGGGGAGGGGAGGGGAGGGCGGTGGCAGGACAGCAGGCCCTTACTCCATTCAATGTCAAGGCATTTAACTTATAAGAGAATAGTCTTAGGCATTTACGGATATTAAATTATAAAATTCACCTCGTATGATATGTCAGCAATCTGGAACCTCAAAATGATCATCCAGACTAATCCCAGTATAAGCTGTTCATTGCCATCAATGATATCTTCTGCACCAATACTTTCTAATTTAACCTGATTGAGAAAACATTTATTCACTCATTATAAGATTTCTTGAAAACTTGAAAAATCCCAGGACTTGTGGCTCAATCACATGGGTGAAGAGGGATCGGCAAAATGGTGGTGGGGGATATGTTATTTTGAGAAAGGGGTTAAATGAGCAGAGGTTATCACATATTGAGAAGCTAAGAGAACTATTGCAGGATGATGAAAGGGGGGCTACTGTATGTAATTGTTGTCTCTTCCATGGAGGGGGGGGGGGGGTGTGTTATGTTTGTAAAGCCTTCCATGTGATTTTCCTAAACCCCTCCCCCATGTGATAATAAATGAAAACCCTCTTATAATTGTTACAACAGAAATAGTTTCATGCACCATGTACCAATACTCTGAGATTTTTGTAAAAAATCAAGAACTTGGTTGATTTGGCTCTTGAGCCCCCCCCCCCCCCTCCCCTGCTCAGATGCTAATGATTGGAACACAGACAGTTCAATGTACAGTATACCAATACTCACAGATTTTTGTAAGAAATCCAGAGCTCTATTGATGTTCTGAATTTTATGAACACGTAGTTTTCCACGTGCTGTAAAAAGAAGATAAAAGATTGATTTGATCAGTACAAGGACCTGATGCATTCACTAGGAGCTATGGGGACTGCACATGCCTGTCAATAGGGCTTCTTTCGGAAAAGGGTCAGTTTCACATTTGCTATTTTATGGTTGAAGTAAGAATTATAAAAAGAAGGAGAAAGAGGCTGGTTTGTTCACACTTTTGATACATCCTTAGTGATGGGTCTGCCACTCAAGTGCTGTGTATATCTAGGAAGGGGGGGGGGAGGGGGGGTGGATTGAGAGGCTATAGTTACCCCCTTTGAAAGGGAAAATTTTTCATTACATTATTGGCAACCGCATTTGATTGATTGATTATTGCCCAAGGCAGTTTTGACAAAATAGCTCCATGAAACAACAGCATAGCATAGAGCTAAATCTCTGGAAAAGAATCGGTCACAAAAAGAGACAGGGGCTGCATCGTCCCCCCACCCCCCCTCCCTTAAAAATGTCCCTAATTGATTACAATATGATATTCGATTGGTACATTATAAGGGCTGCTCAATAACTAATAAGTCAATTGTTACCTGCAACCCCAATTTTCTCTCCAGAAATAATCTCAAGCAGACTGATAAGCATTTTGCCATCAGCAAGATCCTCAAACAAGTCATCCACATGTAGATTTGACTGAATTAAAAAATACAAAAATATATAACACCAAAACACAACCTAACAGCTTTTCCTTGCAAATGAAATAAATCATAAATTTTAAATTTTAAAAATAATAAAACGGTGTGACCAGAAGCTTGAAAAATTGATTATTAAAAATTATTCGAAGAAAACGTATCTATATAAATGCTAAATGCATTTGTGATACAGAATTAGAGATTTCGACTTAAAATCCGGTTTGTAGTTTCTCACTCTGTGGAAGTTAATTAAATAGTTTTAAGAATGAAGAAAATTCCTTCCTCAAGATACGAGGAGCAAAGTCTTTAAAAACAATTTACTCATATTTATTTTGGCGGTAAATGCAAACATGCGAAAACAGTTCTGCGTTCCAGAACAATCAACGTGATCTTTAATTCGACTTCCTGCACTTACCTTGTTTAAAAACGAGTTCATCCATTTAGTAAACGTTTTCTTTTGAGAAGATATTCTTTCATTTTTCAAAGCACGGATCCTGTCTTTCTCAAAAGTAGGAGCTTGTGAAGCCATTTTTGGACAAATTCTGACGGCACAGTTCGACAACGACGAGATGACTTGACTTTCACACTAACTTTAACTTTTTGATTAAGTTTTCCAACTATGATTTTTCATAACAAC
Source organism: Actinia tenebrosa (assembly GCF_029948245.1). NCBI lineage: Eukaryota > Metazoa > Cnidaria > Anthozoa > Actiniaria > Actiniidae > Actinia > Actinia tenebrosa. The sequence goes on along the minus strand of NW_028292581.1, from coordinate 14,198,280 downwards.
TACTAACCTTTTCAGCTCAAAGATACTAAGAAATTTAGTTCAATGTCTAATAAATGAGGTAACACCACACTTGCCATTATAAAATACTCGTTTGAAGTTGAAAATACTTTCTAATGTGAACGCTCACAACACAACCGAACTATCTCGATCTGATTGAACCAATTGTCAATAAGTAACTTATTGAATTGTCACAGTTAATGACAAACCAAAGCCTAGTGCGACAATTTTTAAGCCAAAATAATGAGGTTGAAAGATTTTTTAAAACTTTCACCAAGGACGCTTATGGTTGCGAAGGAATGCTTTGAAACATTCAAAAGCCCATTTGACTGTAACAGCATAACAAAGGTTTGTAAACTGCTGGACCGAAGGAGTTGGGAACTTGGATTGATCCAGAGCCTTTGTTTGCAAATAAAGGTTTTTAATTTCTGAATTAACCTTTCTGAGCTGAAATTATATTTTATGATGTCATTGGAATTGGATAAAATGATTCTTTTGCAATGTTATCGTATTTTTAGGGGAGGTACGTTTGTTTTTATACTGGGGGGGGGGGGGGGGTATGGAGGGGGGGGGGGGGGGGGGTAGGGGGTGAGGAATTTAAAGTAAACTTTCTAAATTCCAGCAAGGAAACAGATTTATTTTCTTCAAAATAAAAAGTTTTGACTCCTCCTTCTTAGTGTGCTAAACATTCCATATATATAACCTTTAGTAGCCAAAAAAAAAAAAAAGAAGCTAAATGGAAACTACCAAAATATGATCTCATGAAGGAAACTGATGTCATCTACACACTAATGACAGGCACATCTTCATGTTAAGGGATGTCTCACCATCTATGTCATTTGAATGCTAGTACATCTTCCCTGATATCATTTTCTTAAGAAAAGGATTCGGTTCAAGATTCACTAATTATTTGAAATCTTTTATTTCTAAGTTTGTCTGATAGATTTACAGATTGAATTTTTCAGCACTTGCATAGTCCTCATTAAAACTAACCGACAAGATATCACTTGAATCAGTGTGCTTATGAATTGAAAATTTTCTGCTATGATTGCACTGTATGAATGAGCTGTTTTCCAAGAAGATAGTTCACTCATTTAAGATCAACTGGATATAATAAATGCATTTAATTCACCAGTAGCTTAAATAAGCTTAAGATATAAACATGAAATTAATCATCTGCAAGCATGCTTATGGTCAAAATATTAACTGTAATTATTATGGTAGATTAAAAAATATCAAAACAAATAATAGCACTTTTTCATTATGCCTCTGCGATATGAATTAAGAGATGGAGAGCAAAATCTTAAAATAAAAACATGAAATAAATCATCTGCAAGCATGCTTGTGGTCAATATATTAACCTTAATTATCTTGAATAGATAATAAAAAATATTTAAACAAATAATAGCTCTTTTTCATTATGCCTCTGCAATGGATATGGATTACGAGGAGAGCAAAATCCTGATTGACATCCCTCCAAAAAGAGCATGTGAATAGCATAATTATTTGTTAGTTTTCAATCAATCCCAAGAGAATGAAATAATAAAAGACTTGACAACCATGTTGGGTGACATAATAAAAGAGAATGATGGCAAAACGTTTGTTAAATTCATCCAAGATGGTCACTGCAAAAACCAGCAATAGGAGTTTTGAGTAAGCACAGGGCCATAGCCACCAGTACCGTCGGTCCAGTTTCAACCGCACCAACTTTTGGGGGGAAAATATAACAAAAATGTTTTTAAATGTAAGAAAAACCGAAAAACCCTCAAAAACCAGACCAATCAGAAATTTGTGGCTACGGCCCTGAAACATGATGCGTTCTGGTCTAGCTTGGGTACAAACACCTGATTTTCATGTCTTATGTGGTGCTATTTGTATCCAAACTAAACCAGATTGCATCCAAAAATTAACCATGGACTGTACTTGCCCTTTTTAGAAGGAAAATTCAAATACTATAGCTACAGAATGTAGGTTGAAGTGGAATAAATCCAAGAGAATTAAATAGTATGTTAAATATGGCAACCAATGCAAAAGTAATCCACTAAATAGCAATGATGAAAGGAAAAAATACTATTTGGTACCATCTAAAAACAGTGATGTTTCGTAGATATACCATGTCCACCGTATAGACATGTTTCTTGTGTATTTTTTGGAGACATTTTCAACCTACATTCTGCATTTCGCCTCACAGAATTTTCAATCATATTTTTTTTCCCCCAAAAGAAAGGAAAATGTTGTTAAGTCATCTGACATGGGCCCTACTACCATTTAAGCAATAGAAAACTTTTTCCGTGTTTACATAGCCTGATAGCAACACGAGGGGAGGTTGGGAGAATTCGAGACAGTTATGCAAACCCGAGACGTAGTCGAGGGTTTGCATAACTGTCGAGAATTCTCCCAACCCCCCGAGTGTTGCTATCAGGCTATGTAAATACAGAGAAAAAAGTTTTCTATTGCTTTTATAAAATAAATACTAAGGGAAAACATTACCACTTGCAAGAAAATAAATCTTTATTTGAATTTGATTCTCATATCAAAATACAAATTCTCCATACATCACGAACTTTGATCGTTAGCCAATCAAATTTCGTGTAATAAACGCCAAGGAGGCAAATGTGAAGCGAGAAAGAATCGCTAGCTATTTTCAACATTTATCATTCTAAAACTTTAAAACAAATACAAAGAAATGTCCAAAGATTGAATATAAATCTTAATAAAAGATTTCAGAATTGATTATCTTTACGAAAGTGATCAAAAGTAGATAACTGAGTGTCACTGTGACTGGAATTCTCGGTTGAAAGAAACGTGGTTTTGCTCAATTTGACAGCCAGAAAACATGGCAGCGAAGTTGATTGTTTCGTCTCGCCTCGTGAAGATATTTTGTGGAGCTGAAGAGCTATCGCTGGAAAAAGTTTGAAGCTGCTGACTGTTTCCTTGAAATACTTGTATTCCTTATCGGGTGGTGCATTTAAATCATGAGAAAGCACGTCGCTGAACAACCGAAGCTGTCCTGACGAAGGACGTGTGTTGTAGCTCCTGAGGGAATTCTCTTTGCGGTGACCAACGAGAGATTGTCATGATATTACGATCAGAAAGACCTGCATGAGACCATAGGGTTATGCCTGAGGCCCTGACACAAGTCAAAATTTGGAACTTCGTCTTCAAAATACATTTTTGGGGGCGTTTTTTTTCTCGAAAGAAACTGTAAATTTTTGAACTTATACCGGGAAAACAAGAAAGTTGTGACGTCAAAACTGTGTTTACATACCCTCATGCAAACATGGCTATCAACCAATCAAAGCGTGCGTACTATTTAATTTATTTTATAAAATAGGTTGTTTGCATTGTAGGGCACTAGTGCCCGGCTAGAAGAAATAGAGACATTAATAAAGCTATTATTATTATTATTATTATTATATCATGATGGCATCAATTTGACTCCAACTACCATGATTTTTCTTGATTTTTTTCTAATTAATTTTCAAATTCTTATCCCTTCATGAGAATAGTAAGACAACTAATACTAATAAACTGAACAAAAGAAAATGAATAGGGGATTTTAGTAGGAGTCAAATGATACCATCAAGCAAATGTCCTATTATGTAAAAATTATGTATGATTCAAGCACCTTTATAACCCTATACATTTACTGAGAGAACAATTTTTGAATAATTGTGGAAACCTGTGTAATTGATGTCCTATTCTATGCCCTAAGTGCCACATGGTTTCAGCATTAATCTGAATCAAGCATTCACTTTGTGTGATTCTAATCCACATATCTTTTCAACAGGCGAAAGGCCAACTTTTGCATGCTGTATTTTGGCTTAGTTACCTAATACAAATACCACAAACATTCATTTCAAAATGTCAGTAGGACAAAAAGATACAAAGATAAAGTTTGTGGTTCACAAGACATTTTTGTCAAAGAAAAATAAACCAGTACTCCTGACCTTCCTTGTTCAAGAAAGAATTTTTTTGCTTATATGGGTTAATTTGCATTTCAAAATAAGTGCCCTTCACCAATAACAAACTTTTCACCTAAAAGTAATTTAACCAAAATATTTTAGATGAAAGATACATTTTTCTCAATGAGGAATAATCAAAAAGTATAAAGGACTAGTTAAAGTGTATATGACACGAAAACATTCCATCATTTAAAATGTATAGTTTGTTAGTAATAATAAATATATCGTAACAAAATTTGTTTCAAAAGCTTATTTCTTGAGATATTTGCGAAAGTTAATCCCAATTTGTGACGTCATTTTGTTGACACGTACTCTAGATTCAGTAGTAATGTACTAAATATAAATTGTAATTCATATAAATTAACAACAAAAGACATATTTTAGTAAGCTTCATTTGATAGCTTACGTAGTACTCTTCCAATGTTGGGAAATTGAAAAGTGTACCACTTGAAATTAAGATTCTATATTCAAACATATTTCATGTATTTGCAACTAAATCTGGAGACTTGTAAACAAAATGACGTCACAACTCGTGCTAAAATTTTTTGAATTTCTAGAGAAATGCGTTTTTGGAACAAATTTAACCATGATATTCTTATTAATGCCAATAAACTACACATTCTTAACATTAAAATTTTTTCGTGTCATATACACTTTAATAGAGAGTTCAAGGTCTAACCATGTAACCATCTAAACATGCAATTTTTCTCAATGAGGAATAATCAAAAAGTATAAAGGACTAGTTAATAGAGAGTTCAAGGTCTAACCATGTAACCATCTAAACATGCAATAATCTTTATAGTTGACACTAAGTATGCATCTATTAAGGCATGGATAAACACTAGAGTCTATCAAGCACAAGTTGAAGCCGTTTGCTACAAAGCTTCTATTTCACATCAGATACTGTCATCTTCTATACCCCATAGTGCTAATTTATGACCAGACCTTTATAGCAAATCCAGATAAATTATATTACCTTGTTCAAGGCTTGAAATAAAAGCCAGCCAGTCACCAGTTATTATCACCAGCCAAATTAGCTATAGCTTGGTTATAGATTTGACGGGACAAGTTTCAATTCTAGCCGCCAGACATTCTCTAATGACCAGCAGTTATTTTAAGCCCTTATGTTCGACGTAAGATGTAAGCATTGTACTTGTGAATACTATATATCTCAGATGAGCTTGTCATACGTAGTTAGTTTAAACATCCCATGTTTCCAAGACAACCACTGAGGAGAAAGGTAATTCTGATTGGCTGATATTGTATGTGCCATAGAAAAACAAATTTAGACAATCACTGCCAAGCATTCCAACAGGTAATGATGTTGGTTGTCTTGGAAACAGTTTGAAGTAGATGATAAAATCACTGTCAAAATTGCAGTAAATGCATTATTATCACTATCATCATAGACAGAGAAGAAAAACGACAAGGCTGCTACTTTCGCAATTTTTTTCTTTATCATTTTCGCTAATACCTCGAAGTAGAATTGCTCGAGGTTAGCAGAATTTTGTGTAAAGTTTAAAAAACAAGAGACATGAATGAAACACTAAACTTTTTTTAGCATGAATGAGAGATAAAGAAAAAAATTCATGCTAAAAAAAGCTTAGTGTTTCATTCATGTTTCTTGTTTTTTAAACTTTACACAAAATTCTGCTAACCTCGAGCAATTCTACTTCGAGGTATTAGCGAAAATGTTAGTTTTTGTGCTGATTAAAACATCCTCTCTCCCAACGTTCAGGGCGTTATATCTCAAATACGCATTCCTTAAATTTCTCCAAATTTTGGTATTTTGTTAATCAGCCCCAAAAGAGCCTGTTTATTAAATATAAAGCTTATTAACGCATAAACGTAGAAAGTAGAACCCGTTTTTCTGCCCTGTCATCATCATCATAATTATTATAATTAAAACTGTCAACCTGCCAAACTCAACTAAGAAGTTATGTATAGAATATTCTTACTTATTCGAACTAATCACTTAAATTCAATAAAATAATATACACAAGTATCTTACAGCATTGACCACTCACTAACCAGGACTACATTTACAAAGTAAGTCAATCACTTTGTATAGTGAAAACTTCAGCCAATCAGAAGAAAAGAGGGCAAAATCAGTATCATAACTAACAGGTATTAAGTGCTTATCAACCAATTGTTTTAAAGTAGAACAAGCTGGAAACGCATTGCACAAAAAAATAATTTGGGTATTTCGCATCTTAACCTCAGCCAATCACAATCTTTCATTCATGTTCATTCCCAAAGTTGTTGTTAATATCTTAATGTTATTTCTCAGATATCAAGGCATAGATGCTTGCTTCTGATTGGTTCAGTTTGATTGCTTTGTTTTCGTTCTATGTTGTGATTGGCTAGCATTGTAAAAGTGGTCCTGGTTATTGTGTTCACACTGTAAACGTTCAACATACAGTTTTTAAGAATTCCCTAAAAAAGCTTAGTCATACTCAATTGGATCAGCCCGACTGTTTTGCCTTTTAGATGGTGGTATCAAGTGGTTGGGTAGTTCTTCTGGAATATCATTATCTTCTAGTTTGATTTTGATCAGGTACATTGCGAGAGCAAATTCATCTCTATCTAGGCATCCATCGCGGTCAACATCAGAAAGCTTCCAAATGCGACCCAAAGCAGTATTTGGTAGTTTGGATTTGACCATTTCTTTCTTCGCCTTGGCACCAGAAACTTTCCCATCTGCTGGATTTAAAGACTCGAAAATCTTGTCATAGACAGGTTGGAAATCTCTTACAATCCATTCATTACTTCCTGCACCCAATGCAACTCCCTCACAAGCTCCTTGAGAGAATGGGTTATTTGTTGAATGTCTGATGGTAAAGGCGCCACCTGTAACAGGAGGTTTGTCAGCGTCATCATGCTGCTCCTGGGGGATCATTTGCATTAATCTTGGGATGTCGTTAGCAAGCATGCTGTCCAGATTTTGAATCAGTTTGGTGCGCATCCCACTGAACTTTGAAAAATCATGGTGCTGAAGTTGATCTTTAAACTTGGAGAGTGATGGGAAGTCTCCCGGAGAGATGTTGTGTTCTGCTTGGATTTTACTGTAGATATCTATCAGGTTCTTGATGAGCTGTTCTTTCTTTTTCTCCTTGCCAAACATAGATGGCATTTGATTCTTTAGCTCAGAAATAATATAGGCATGTACCTAAACGAGAGGAAAAAATCATGAATAATTAAATTCAACACAACTTATTATAAACTCTATACAGCTATTTCAAAAAAGGTTTGTGAATTCTGTTGCATGTCGCATGCTGAATGCCACATGTTTTTTTACCGATCTTGAAAAAAGTTTGGGAAAATTCCATATTGTCGTGACCTTTTGCTGATTGCATTCACATCACTCATAGGGCATTTAGGGCACATGCATCAAAACCTTTACCACCTTTTTGCTTAATTCAAATTCTAAAGAATATCAGCTCCCAAGATTTTTTTATACAATGATTTTGAATGGCACACCATGAACACCACACAAGTCACTCACTTGTACTGTCTAGCATATAAGCCTTTAGACGAGAGTGTTTACTGATAAAATACAAATACAAGTGGGACATTCCATGATGTCAAGGTGGCAATGGCTGATGGAAGAAAAAAGGGTAATGCTGGCTAATCGGGGCTATGGTCACTCTCGTCTGTGATTCACATTCTGAAAAAATGAGCAATTTAGCGAGACCCTCCGATGTGTACGGAAAAGTATTCCAATTTCTACCGTTGACTTTAAAATCAGCAAACGAGATGATAATGTAAAAAATTTAAACCAATCAAATTACCAGAGCCTTCAATTTTTCGTTAGAAAGATGAGTAGGCTTTGGGTACGAGAATGGGCTATGGTTGTTCTAGTCTTAACCACATAACTTTTTACCTTCAGAATCATTTTTATCCCTCATACAAATAAACAATATTCATTACAAAAGTAAATAAACAAAACCACCTTTTTAAAAACTGGACCCCTGTCCAAGTGGTGGCTATGGCCTTTCCAATATACAACAGCTTGCCTGCATTCTCATTGAGGGAAGCACCGGTGGCATGCACCGCTAATGCACTGCCTCTCACCAATGCGGCCTGAGTTAGAGTCCTGGCGATCTCGATGTTGTATGTGAGTAGAGTTGTTTATTGGTTTTCTCCTGTGCTTTGAGGATTTTCCGAGTTCTCCGGCTTTCCTCCCTCCTCAAAAATCAACTTCTAAATTCTAATTCGATCTCTGGGCTTTCACTTAGTTTGGAGGCTAGCTCTGTTGTGATTGTCCCACGCTGTGATACAACAGCGAAAAGCTTTGTAGATTTTTAGATTTTTTAGATTAGCTGTATTTCCAATAGTGTGGGATAAAAATGTATATGGCATGAGATAAAAATGTGCAGTCAAAGGTCAAGAAAAATGCAATTTGTCTTGATAAAACCACATGTGATACTTGGGTCTATTAGCATGAATCAACTAATCAAATAATCTACATGGAAATCACCATCTGTAACACCATTTAAAATAATAAAACAAACCACAAACCGATATCTAGACAATAAAGACTATTGTTTAAGATTTCAAATCTTATAACTTACCTTTGCTAGGCGAGCTCTCTTGATGAAATCATTGAGTTTCCTCAGAGCTGCATTCTTGGGCAAATCTTGCATATCTCTGAACAAATCGGTAGCCTCCATCTCGAATAATTTTCGATTGTCGTCAATCTGTAGGGGCTGATTCCAGAAGGACCCAATATATACACGTGCAACCTCTGGAGTATTTATGACTTTGCCCAAAGACCACATCAGGGCTCCATAGACTCTCATCAACTGCTGCGTTGTGACCATGTCTGCTTTGTTCAAGACGATGCGAATTTTTTCATCGTAGTTCTTAAGAACCTCTATTCCTCTTTGGAATTCATCCGAAATATCAAGCTTATGAGCATCGAAGAGTAAGATAATGCGATCGCAACGTTCTGCGAACCATTTTAAGACGCCGGTGAAGTCGTACCCTCGTGCGACACTCTGCTTTTCACCGGATAGGATTCCAGGGGTGTCTACGATCGTAAGACTCTCTAATACAGCATTTGGCAGCTCAGAGCAGCAGAAACGATTCAAGAAAGCATTACCGAAGGAGCTGAGTGAGCGGAATTGCTTTTTTGGGTCAACTATAAGGGCATTCCCAGGTATGACTTGACTCGTGTCTCCATGCATCACAGCTATGAAGCTATCTGTTGTAGGCTCTGGTCCAATTCTAATGCCAGGGAAATCTTGTTCTAGTAGATATTTAATGAATGTGGTCTTTCCTGTAGAGTACTGTCCTACTAAGAGAACCATAGGCTTAGCGTGGAAGTCTGGTTCAGTCAATGGAGGTGAATGGAAGTCGCTAAACAAGTACTGATCTTCTAAAGGTTTGAGATTTTTCATGTAGAGTTTTTTCAAGCCATCCAACACCGACCCGAAAACTTGTGGGTTTTTACGGCCACTTTCGCTCTTACTCATGAAAGAAAACATCGTTAGGCCTGTTTAGGTCCTTGTCTTGCCTCTCTGAGGGTTTTTATGAGGTATTATGGAGTTAATTTGGTGATTTTTGCTCTTCAATCCCACACTTCCCTTATTACGTTTGGAAACTAATATAAGTCATCACTGAACGAGTAAGCCGCTCCCTTCCGCCTCCCTTTGCGCATGCCTCAACGTCACATCTTATGACGTCACTTCCAGGTTGGGATCAAATACTCATGACTCATAATAATCACGAGCTTTATTATTACTTCATTGCTAATAATAATAATAATAATAATAATAATAATAATAATAATAATAACAAATGATAATGATATCCACATATTTCGAAAAATATACATATCATGTCTTGTAAGTAAAGATCTGAAATTGTCAGTGATTTTTTTAAAAGCTTAAAAGCTTTTAAAATAGCTGATGGTATAATAATAATAGGCTTTTAGATTTCGAGAGGGTAAACACATACAGTAACAGTAGTTAAAAAACACTAATGACTCTGTGGTATATGGTGGTGTCATACTCACAAATACCAGAATCCCATGAACACTCTCTCCTAGCTGTCAGTCAAATATTAAAAAATGAGACGATTGATTTGCAAAGCATTCTCTCTCGGTAGCTGTGCTGAATAATAATGATCGTACTGTCATCAAACAGGCTTCACTTCGAGTGTCAAGATATTTTTCTATTCACACCACGTACCATTCTCTTGAGAATAAGATTCCGTGTTGCGTAGTTGTTACCATATTCGTGTGTTTTATCATGTGCAACGGTTAAACAAAGAAATGATACTTTAGGGAATGACACGTGGTCTGACATGGGAAAATATTAAGCCCAAGGTAAAGAGGTACTGTGAACGACCGAGCAAATCAGATGGATGACTATAAAAGAAGAAATGAAGAGCGGAAGAAAACTGTCACGGTTTGATCAGAAAACGAAACAGAACAGAAAACTGACACCAAACAGTATTTATTAGCGGAAGTCAAACTCAAATAATAATGAATTTGGACCTGAAAGAACCCCATTGCTTGCATGCAGCTTGTAAGGTACTTGCGTAACTCATGTTTCTACGGTTACGATTCAGCTCTAGACACAATTTTAAGATTCTACCTTTTTTGGCAGCAGTATTTGCATGGAATGTTTAAAGCGAAATTAATTCCCTGTAGTGCGAACAAACTTATTTGGGTATTTTCTTCGAGTCCATCATAGTATCAGTGATGTGAGAGAGCGTAAATTTGTAACACGCATGCGCGCTTGCTATGTATCAAAATGAGTTGGACATAGTAAATCCGCTGACCCTGTTAATCGTCTCCTGCTGCCCAGGATCTTCTCAAAACAAAGAAATGCGCCATCTCTGCGAATGTAAAATTGACCGTTTTGTGATCCAAGTGAAGTGAGCTTGTTCGGCTAAGAATTAATATTATCGAAAGGTTGGAAGTGATAATGTCGAACTTCACGAAGAATTACTCAGAAGTCTCTCGGAGGTGTCCAAACAGGACCCTTTGCCAAAATGGCGGCCGGAAATGCTTAAAATGAGTAAAAATTAAACTGAGTGAAAAACCAATACCAGCACTAGAAAGAGCACCTTTATTTTAGTTACCCCACAAAGATCAATTCAGTTAGCTGCAGTGATACAAACGTCTGCAAAATTTGTCGTGTCAATATTTTCATTTGAGTTTTCTCAGCCATATAAATTCTGACATAATGAATCTTATTATATTATAAACAAAACGATCTTCTTGTACAATTCGGAATTGTTAGGTACGAGCAATGTTTTTAAAATCTTTAAAATCTTACGAGCCTTTAGGACGAACATTAGGATGAGTCCAATAAGTATTTAAATTTGTATTCCCTCATGAGAACAAAAGAAACTGAACAAAAGAAAGTGTGCAAGGGAGTCTGGTAGTAGAGGCCAGTGACGCCATCATGCAAACGTCCTATTTGAGAACTCACCTCACATCACGAGGGATCTAGTATCTATCAATTCCGAATTGTACAAGAAGATAGTGCGATTTCCTATACAGATTCTTTGAAGTTCTGAAACTGCTGATTTTTTATTCATATAACACAGCAGGGTTGTGCGAATAAATGTTTTCAGTATGGCTGTATATGAATGTTTTTATTGCCTTAGAAGATAAATTATTTGTTTGAGTTACATCTAAATTACTGTTAGTATCTTCTCAACTGATGAATTTCAACAGCGATCGTCCGGAATGGGAAAACATACCCCAAAAAGTTCTAAAAAGACTTGCCTTCATTTTGGCTCAGTTTTCTAAGTCTTAATTCCATGACTTCATGAAATATTAACGACGGACATCAATAATAGTTAATAGCTCAGCATTTTCATTCTTTCTTCTATAATTTTTTATGATTCTTGATCTCCATCCACGCGTTTTTCATTCTTGCAGCTCTTGGCTCAAGTTATTGACTTCATTAACAAGATTTACGTGTTCATCTAACAATGTTTCTATTTCTTGTTTCCTTTTCTGGTAATTTTCTTGAGCTTCCTGGATTAAAAGGAAACAAAAATCTATAGTAAGAAATAAATAAGAAGCCAAAACATTGCAGCAAAGTAACATTTAAGGACGTTACAGCTTCATGGGCGAAAGATCCCATCTTCAGATCCTTTTCAATCTTGCATGATGAAAGTACGTGCATCATACTAGAAATACGAGCTAATAAAAATGTTGGTCACTGAGTTCGTTTAGCCATCAGATTTCGTGAGATTTCACCATTTTGTGGTAAAAACGCGCGAAAACGCAAACATGGAAAGCTCTAAAAGAGAAGCCATATTTTACTGCAAAATAAATTGACCGCCAATTTTTCATAGAATATCAAGATTCCTAGCTAATTCATACGCAGATCGAATATTAGGTTTCGCAGAGGGGGAAAAAACCAAAAAAAGTCATATCTTGATAAGAAAACTGGAAAGACGATAAAGACTTTGTAGATATTTCAATTTTAGACTATATATTGACATGTTTATGTGGGTTCGATTCCAAAACGTCTTGACTCGGCGGTTTTTTTGGGCTCCGCCAATTAGTGAAGTTTTCTAAACTCCTTTAATAAGACTTCATTGACAAAATTATAGCATAACTCGCGCGCATAAAACATGTCGCGTCTGGATTGGTCATGTCGTAGAAGCATTAAAAGTGACTTCAAAGAAAGTAAAAAAATCACTTATAAAAGTGTATCAAGTTACGACAGGTTTGAACAGAAACAAAACAAGTAAAAACTCAGAAAATAACACTGTATCCGTTCAGGATTTTAAAGGATTTCCAAGGGCTTAGTTATGGATGTCATTTTTAGCATTCTTAGAAATTTAAGATTGTGACCATCAGTTTTAAAATTGAGGCATCATGTAAATACCTGGATATGTCTGTTAACTTCTTCCTGTTTTTGTAAATCTGTGAAACAAACAAAATTGAAATATTTGAAATAATTAGAAAGTTTCAATTGAGAATAGTGTGATTTTAAAAAATCTCGGTGATTTTAAAAAATCGTTGTGATTTTAAAAAATCGCGGGCACTTCATGTGAAGATTTCCAACCTTGGAAGATTTATAAACTCTGTTAAAATTCGGTCTATCGACCTAATGTAAAAACTAAGTCTATCTAAATGGAATTGAAGAAAAAGATTTTCTCAGTAAGTCCCGCAGTATGAGGAAATTAGTAAAAGTGTAACGTTTTTAGTATTCAATTGCGAAATTCAATTGTATTGCGATCCATTGTTTTTCAAACTTTATGAATTGGAATTTTATTCGCTCATTCCGTAAATCTAAATAAAGTTTGAGAAAGAACAAGGCTATAGTTAAGCATTAGTTGTGTTTATCATACACATTCTTCTAACTTTATTTGAAAGCGCTATATTTCTTCAGGTTTTCGTCACTAGAGAAAGTTTGAACAAAACATAAGCTGGGAATATGGGATTTGGTCAAAAGGGGACTTGGAAATGGGATTAGGACCCTCTTTTGAAATTTAAAAATATATTAAATAAATTTTATTTTTTTCTTGACAAGTAACGAAAAAAAAAAAAAAAATCAAAACAAAAAAACAACATCGACAATAATCGAATCTTAATAAGAAGTAATACCTCGATCTTCGGGGTTATATATGTCCACATCATTAACACTTCCAGTTTCATCAATGACATTCAAGGTAACTGCTACATTCACTCCAGATATTCTGTTGGATAAATCCTCGATAGCTTCATCTCTTTGCTCCTGTTCAGCACTTGTATGAATATCGCTTCCAGTTATACCGTTATGGTTTGTCTTCTGTTCGTTTTTCAATTCATTGTTATTCACGATATCATGTCCAATGTCTTCTGAGCTAATACTATCAACTTCAGGACTAAAACCTTCTTCATTTGTAGTAGCTGCTCCATCATTAGTAATCCCTAATTGCTGTTTATAAAACTCACTAGCAGCAGTAGCAGGAGGAGTGAAAGGAGGTATAGTCTCCGTATCTACAGCTGCAACAATAGCTACTTTCCCTGTGTGTGATTTATTCTGCACTCCAATGATCGACCCTGTTGTTCCACAACCTCTTGTAACGGGTCGGCTTATCTGTGGTAGATCATAGGCATTAAAGTTGATCACGGAGGGAGAGGACCAGCCCGACAGCGATGATAAAGCCCCAGAGCGTTGTTTTTGTTGTGAAGAACGAGTTGCGTAGATTCGTGGCCGATTGTAGCTTTGCTTGAAGCGTGCTGGGGCTGTATGAGGAGGGCGAGATGGAGCAGTGAAGTATGGAAGAGGCACTAGTATTGTGTGAGGGCACTGTTTTGTTCTGAAAAAAAAAAGAAAAAAGAATCATTTTGAGAGGTTACATGCATATATGGATGGATGTATGGATGGATGTATGGATGGATGTATGGATGGATGTATGGATGGCTGGTGGATGGAGGGGAGTGAATGGATTGGTGGATTGAATAAATGGGTTGATGGATGGATTAATGAGTAAGTGGGTGAATTGAAGCCAATGGATGGACAGAGGGATGGACGGACTGCTGCATGTATAGGTGGATGGTTGGATTAGTAGGTGAGTGGATGGGTGGATGGGTGGATGATTGGAAGAGTGGATGGGTAGATAATGGGTGGGTGAGTGGCTGGATTGGATAGATGGGTTGGTGGACAGATGAGTAAGTGAGTGGGTAAGACCAAATGGATGGACCAAAAGAGGGAGGAAGGAAGGACAGAAAGACAGACAGGGGGATGGACTGATGGATGCATGGATGGATGCATGGATGAGTGGGTGGCTGGGTGGATGAGTGAGTGGGTGGGTGGGTGGGTTAATGGAGGCTTACAATTTGTTCTTTTGGCCTTGATCATAATTATTTTCTGTGTCCTTGCCATTTTTATCAGGTAGGACTTCAGACTCCCCTTCATTGGAGCTTGAATGTGAAGCTTTGAAAGGCTTTCTGTAATACAACAACAACAACAACAATAATGATATTAAATAGGTAAATGAATGACTGAAATGTGGCTTAGAAATGATCGTTAGAGTAGTATTCCAGGACAAATGAACTTCTAAATTCTAATTTGATCTAGAAAGGGCCTGGATAAAAATGTCTCTGTAAAATTCCAATAGCATTCCAAAATATGAATATCCAATCATCTTAAGAGCAACGTGGTTGATTACAGAATGCCCCTTGCCCCTATCAAATTGTATAGTTGTCTTTTTTTGTGTTTAGTATTTTCTTAAAAGTGAACCACTTTTTCAGAGAGTGTCAACACTTTGCCCCACTTCCTCAGTTTATTGAGTATTTATCTTACGTATGCCAAATTGTAGATTCAATCTCTGTCTTGACCAAGCCAGCCACAGGAATTTTTTGCTTGGCTTTACATTCAGGTGGAATCAACGTTACTATGGTAATGAAACATAACATTGAAACCTTTTGAATAATAACTTTATCTAGCTTGCATCATAGTCCATAGTTAACTATGATGCATCCAAGCATTGCTATTCTAAAAACGTTTTATAAATTATAAAACTTACGTATTTAAAGGCAATGGAGAAGACGTTTGTATGTAGTGCATGCTTGATGCTTGTTTTAGTCTTTGTTTGCTTTTTACTGGGGAAATGAGGCTGCACAGAGAATCAATGCTTCCCTGGAGAATCAAAGAAGGATAAAATATGTCAATGAATGCGCAGACTTAGTAGCTCTTAGTCACATCATGCATAGCAGTGGATATATTGATTCCTGGTTCATTTGAATATTTTAAACTCTTCCCTTCCCTTCCCTTCCCTTCCCTTCCCTTCTCTTTTCTTTTCTTCTCTTTTCTTCCCTTCTCTTCTCTCTTTTACTCCATTCCTTTCCATTCCATGCCATTCTCTTGTTTTCTATTCCATACCATTCCATCCTACCACCACTCCATATCATTCTATCAGAGTGATTTTCCTAAGACAGTGAAACAGTTTCTAGCAGTTAGTTCATAATATAGTCAAACAGGCACAAAAGAAATAAATAACCTCTATTAGTCTACTAATTATTTCAGTGTCTGTGGAAAATTACTCTATTTCACTCTTAAATGGGTTACACTTGTGAATTACAACTGCTTAGATGTCATCAATGACATACACATTTCTACTTACATTACAAACTTTTTTATAGACTTCATCAATTCCTAACAGTTCGTTCTGTATCCCCTCCTTCTCAACATCAAATAAAATTCTTGAATTTGCTTCACTTGGATTCCTTGGTGCAGCATCATTCCCATGCAGTAAAGTGGACACTGGACACACAGATTGTCTAGAGCAAAGAATGAAAATGCCAATGAGACAGTCATTTTTTAAACAAATTCTGCTATAATAGGTTTAGGGAAGAATGGGTTAAGGGGGAAGTCACATGCAGATACAAGGGGAAGTCACATGTATATGGTGACCATGCAACCCACTCCCCCCCCCCATTTTTGGCTTGGAATTGGTTGGTTTAAACTTAACTTAAATTCTAAAGGTACATTGAGAAGAAAAATTGATTAATAAATTTTTGAATTTAAGTTAATTTTTGGTTGGACATTTTGTACGCCATTGGGAAAACTACCCAATTTGTTTGGTTGGATACTGAAGCATAGCCAGGATTGGTCTATTTCTAAAATGGTTAACCTGAATCCCAATCTTTATATTATATTCATTTATTCATTCAATCATTCATTCCCTCCCTCCCTCCCCCCTCCCTCCCTCCCCCTCCCTCCCTCCCTCCCTTCCTTCCTTCCTTCACTGTATAAATAAATCCTTCATAAAAATAATATCAAAGTACCTTGACAGCTTTGACGTCATATTTGAATTATTAGCTGGGTTACTTGGGATGTGAGTTGCAGTGTGCGCATTTCTTGCACTTGTCCTTTCCAGTTTTGGCTTACTTCGCTGTAAAGAGTAAAAATGGCATGTTTAGAGCTCTATAATTTTGGATATTAGACCTAAGGTCTAATATCAGCAAGACTTAGGGCCTCATCAAGACTCAAAATAACCATTCATTGAAGTAATAGATAAGGTGAAGAAAATCTTCCTTGTTTACAAGGGTAGCACTTACAGTGCCACATTCTTAATGTTGGTCACCAAACTTATTTTTTACTAACCCCAATGAGTCCTTTCCCACCAAGTGTTTCCATCAATTAAAAAAAAGTTTTTATGATAGCATCCAGTGTTAGTCAGCAAAAGCCCCAAATTAGGTATCCCCAAATTCTTAGCCATTTATATTTAAAAGCTTTTGTTGCAAAGAGTACGAAATAATTTTAACTATTTGCAGTCACACTGAGTGAGTTCACGTGCAAATACACAAATTCTCGCTGTCTGATCTGCTAACTAGTAAAAAAAATAAGTTGGGTGGACAAGGTTAGGCATGTTGCACTGTAATATCCAGTGGCTAACAAACCTGTGGCCCTCCTTCCATGATTGAATTGGAATTTAGAAGTAGACCTTTAAGGGAGGAAAACTGGAGAACCCAGAAAAAAAACCTGGAAAACCTCAAAGTACAGGAGAGAACTGACTAGAAACTCTGCTTACATGACACCGAGTCTGGGAATCAAACCCGGGCCACATTGATGAGTAGCCTCCCCAACAGCCACTTTTCAGTGTCATCTGAAACTGGCTGTAGGGGAGACTAATTGATAAGAGGTCCTGCTATTGCTCTCATTGCTACCCAACCCATGCTTCCCATAAAGGTGACAGCATTTACCTTAATTGCTTGTGGAGTAAAACCTATTTTCTCTGTCCCTTTGTGTGCATCAAAGGGATTGGCTACATCTCTCTAAGAAAAATAACAGTAAGTGACGTCAGCTATCATCAAAGAATATAAGTTATCATAAAAAATTGTGACAGTATAGCTTTTTATGACCAGAGCACTTCTATTCACTATGCTTTTAGCTAGTATCTACTTAATATATATTAAACTTTCACCACACCCCATTTTAGTCCAATTCTTACTAATAAGCATTTTGGTCTATTAAACTTTCTCAGCTCCCTTCCCTTTGACTTTAAGACTGTTTTGCATGGATGTTTTCCCAGTACACAGTACACAACTTTTACAAAAGTCAAGATTTTTTTTATGGACAACTTACATATCTACTACTTGATACCCTGTGTTTCACAGGAAAATAATTTGCTCTGCATTTGGCAAGAGGTGGAATTGTTCTTTGTGATCTTGTCAACTTGGAGGTAGCTTCTTCATGCTGTAAGGCAATAGGCATTGTATATATAAATAAACAGAGCCCTAGCTTCGTAGGGAAGGGATGCTCCTCTGCCATAAATTATTATGGCAAAATTGGACCTTTTTCTTTTGAAAAGCAGTAATGGCTAGAACATCTACCATATGGGTTCCATGGCAACAAAGTTGCCATTGTAATTAATTTATCATTGTTGCTATAGCAACACTCAAGCTGTATTTGACATGTTGCTAGAGCAACACTTATAAAAGCCATATTTGATTAGACTATATCAGAGTACATGAAACTTTAACTAATTACCAAGTCCAATATAAGATCACATAAAAGTTGTCATGACGATAAGGAGGCAGTAAGCAACTGCAAACTTCAAAATACAGGGTTTAAAAAATGGCTGTTGAATTGCAAGCCATGAAAAAATAATGATAGTAATAATACATAAAACATAAAATAAACTCACCAATCCAACAAAGACTCCTCCATGCATGTTAACACCGGATGAAAGCCCCTGTGCTGGAATCAGCTCCTTTGGCGGAAACCCATTGGCAAAATGAACATATTTTGGACTGTGTTCGTGACTCTGTCTCGACATCATCATCATGGACACTTGGTATCTCTCAAGTGACTTTGTTCAAGTCAATAGTCATGATGAAACTAAAATATCCTAGAGCAAGAAAACCATTGATTATCAGGTCTACATATGGTCTTTGGTAAACAAGGTTGATCTTTAATACTTGAATGAAGAAATAGATTGTAAACTTATTTCATTTAGGTCAAAATTGAATCAATCCTCAGGAAAAAATAAGGCTAGAAAGCGTAAATGCAAAGATATATGTGGAAGTTAAATTAGGATAACTTCCGAACTGCATGAAATGAAATAACTCGATTAAGTTTTAATATATTTTGTAAAACGCTCAACACAACAGAGCAACAGCTGTAAAGATTGTAGGCTGGCAAAAAAAAAGCGAGAAAAATCTCCAGAAAGCGAAAGCCAATTGATAAAAACTGACAGAAATGTAGTGAAACCAATATAAAAACAGTTCTAATTGATGTGTCATGATATCAATTGTTTATTGTGATACAACGATTGATAATGTGAGAGCATGTTTACGTAAAGTAAACCCATTCCTGCAGGCCACCCAATGAAGTTTATTTTACAACAAATTAACTCTACTAGATCTCATAAAATTCGTCTTTTTTTCTTGATCTCTATTGCTCTTTATCTTCCTAATTCAACGTAAACATGTCTGAGTAAATATAAAATTACCTTCATGACGGATTTTGAATTGATTTTCAAGTCCAAACTATGCGCGTACGGCTTTCCTTGGCAACCATTGAACACTCAACGATCTAAGTCAATAAAGAGTCTTGTGTCCTTGTGATCTCAACTTGAATACGAAAATTTCAAAACTTCATCCTCACATCTTTGTCTTCATTTCAGTTTACTCCAAAACTTAAACTCTAGGAATTTAAAGTCTTTTTAGAAGCGATGAAATTTCTAGTTATTATTTTGCGATATATGTACAGCAAGTCGTACAGCATATAGGATATATCACAATGACGTCATATGAAAAGTACGCGCTGATTGGTCAAGAGGTGTTATATACTCGATATAGGACTGGGACGATCATTTCAAAATGGCGGCAGAATTTTAGTTGCACATGGAAAAACCTTGAAAATAAGAAAGCCTTTTTGTTACCCTAAGAAAATGGAAATTGTGCGTTCAAACTTCCTTGAATCCCTCCCTATGATCTCCGAGGTTATTGAGTCTGCATCTTTCTTGGCTATCGATGGAGAATTCTCTGGTTTAAATACAAAATGGAAGCTTGAAAATACGATTGACACCCCACAAGAACGCTACTCAAAACTCCTAAATACTTCCAAGGACTTTCTCATAATTCAGTTTGGTTTGTGTGCCTTTACTTTGGATAGTCAAAAGAACTGTTATAATGCCAAACCTTTTAACTTCTATATTTTTCCGAGGCATTTAACGCGTGATAGTCCAGATGTGAGGTTTTTGTGTCAAAGTTCAAGCATTGATTTTCTTGGAGGGCACAATTTTGACTTCAATAAGTGGATTCACGAAGGAATATCGTATCTTAGACCTCACGATGAGGAAAAACTGAGGAATAATTTACAAGAACGACACGAGCAGAGTTTTGGTCCTTTTACCTCTCCAGCACCAGTTCCATCACCAGCAGCCTCGACAGCTTCATCCAATAAGTCTAGTACCAGTTCTTCCAAAACTCCTGTAATCATTCCTCCAGAACATCAACCATTTGTCGAGAAAGCTTGTAATGAGATAGAAGAAATGCTTAAAAATCCAGAGAGTAAAACTACCAACTTACCCCCCTGTAATGGTTACTTGCTAAAACTCATTTACCAAAGTGCAAAGCAGAGATTCACTTCAGGGATTCAGTTGGAGAAGAGCACCAATGACAAGAAGGAGTGCTTTATCGTAGTCACTAAAGTTAATGAAGATGAGAAAAAGAAATTTGAGGAAGAGAAACAAGCCAAGGAGAAAGAGA
The DNA here is from genome assembly GCF_029948245.1 of Actinia tenebrosa. NCBI lineage: Eukaryota > Metazoa > Cnidaria > Anthozoa > Actiniaria > Actiniidae > Actinia > Actinia tenebrosa. The sequence continues at coordinate 14,177,637 of NW_028292581.1, read as the reverse complement.
TGATTGAAAATGCAGTGGGGTTCTCAACTGTTTTGAAAATGGTCTCCCAATCTGGTAAACTAATCGTCGGTCACAATATGTTGTTGGATCTAATGCATATTGTACACCAATTCAGTTGCCCACTTCCTGAAGATGTTGATGAGTTCAAAGCAATAATCCAAGCTCTATACCCAAGAATTGTGGATACAAAAGTAATGGCAACAACGCAACCATTTCGAGATCAACTTCCTTCTACAATATTAGGTGACCTAGTAAAACATCTCACAGTTGCTCCTTTTAAGAAACCAGTCATAGAGCTGGACAAGGAGTTTTCAAGGTACCAGGAGGGCACAGAAAAGCTCCATGAAGCAGCTTACGATGCCTATATAACTGGGCTGGCATTTATTTCCATGGCTAACTACCTGGGTAGTTTTCAAGATCCACCAAAGTCAATGATATCACCTGATTCAACATTGGTATCACCATTCCTCAACAAAATCTTCCTCTACAGAATGGAAGATATACCTTACCTGAATCTTGCTGGTGAAGACTTGAAGCCTGCACGAGATCATGTCTTCTTTCTTACTTTCCCAAGTACCTGGAGATATGGAGATATTCTTGAACTTTTTAGTCCATTTGGATTTGTCTATGTCTCCTGGATAAATGACGCGTCAGCATTTGTGTCGCTTGCCTTGAGAGGTAACAAGAATAAAGTGCTAGAGAAATTAAGTGATGACGATGCACCCTATACAATCACATCTTATGCTGAGTACTTTGGATACACCTGTAATGCTAACCCTGGGGAAGACAATGAAGCAGAGGCTGGCAATTATCATCCAGGAAGCAAGAGACGCAGAAGTGAGGGTACTTTGCAGTCCAACAAGTACAAAACTACAGAGATGAAGATAGCTGATACAAACAGTGAACCTGAAGAAGGGGAAATTATTGAAGAGCCAGTTACGAAGAAAAAGAAAAAAGACCAACACTTTGATGTACCAAAAGATTGGTAGTACCACGAGGTTGCAGTTTAGTTGTGTTTAATGACCTTTAGATCAGCCAAGTATGAGAACAAGTGCAAGTTTTAAAATTGGTCCTGTGCATGTGGTTCACTCTGAATGTTAGTCGAGTTTTGCCTTTTTACAATCTAAAGTTTCAATCTATGTACGCGATCATGACTACAAAAGGATAGTGCATTCTTTAAGAGTTAAAAACTTGTTCTCATTCTTATCATTGGATCAAAAGGTCTGTCTTGTTGCATACCATACAGTATGCTTTCAAAGTTGATTATTTATATTTTCTTAGACTTTGTTTGAACACAGGCAGCCCAATCTCTTGTTCTGTAGTGTTGTAGTATTTAAATATTTGTGTTTGAATTGTTTAAAAAATTCCTCTCATTACACCTCTTGCAGGGGTGGATCCAGGAATTTTAGAAGGGTGGTGACTAAACAAGGGTTTTAACAGAAATTCAAGGAAAGGGGGGGGGGGGGGGGGACTGTCACTAACAATATACCAAGATATTTGGCCAAAAGGGGGGATTGACTAGTCACCTATTTTACCATCACTTTACCACCACTGGATCCGCCCCTGCCCTAGGGGGGGAGGTGGGGGACTCCAAGGTAAAAATATAAGGTATGCTCATCGTATCTCTTAGAGTTATAAATCAGAGAGTTTTTATCTAAAAGGATGTTAAAATTGAAATTTAGAAGTTCAGCATTCCTTTGGTATCTTTTACGATACCTCTATGCCCTTTTTAAAAGACTTCCAGTATCTTTTAGGGATATTCTTGAAAATTTTCAACAAGCATACCCAATACTTTACCCTGGGGTACAACCACTAATATTAGAGAAAATTACTTGGTTCATGAAACAAAGTTGCATAATAATATTGGTGACTAACAGTCACAGTGAAAGTGTCTACTAATAATATAACCTTTCTTGAACACATTTAATGGGAAGTTTCAATGCTTTTACAGTAGAATGTTCAAGAAATAATACTAGAGTGCTCACACTAAATCCGTGAAACAAATACTGATTTTTAGCACTTAATAGTGATACTTAAACAATAGAAAACAAAGGATTCTGTATGAAATAGTACTAATTAGTACTATTTAATGTTCACGGTTTTAGTGCGTGCACTCTAATAAATAAAGTAGCATAAAGAATAAAATAATTCTTTAGCTAGAAATATTGTTTTGAGTTGAAAATGTCATTAGACTTGGCTTCTTTCAGAGATATTGGCAGAGTGTTCCGTAGTTTAGGAGCAGCAAAGGAGGATTGGTCACCATATGAAATGAGATTGGTTCTTAGAATTATGAGATGGTTACTACCGTGTATATATTATGCTTATAATACTATTTGTTCATAGGGTCAAGTAAAATTACAATAACATTGGCATGAAAGTTTTCTTTCAAAAAAGGTTACTAGCATTGAAAAAACTTTTACAAAAAAAACATTTTCCTTCAAATCGTCTAGATATTATTTTATGAATGGCAATAAGGACATCAAAGGTCTAAAGCTCACCACCTCCATCTGGGATACTAAGCAATCACTCTTTCTTGGATTAAAACATAATAAGTTACAAAATTATTACAATAATGTGAATGTAAAAAAAATCAAAAAAATATTCTCTTTAGCTGGATTTTTTATTTCAGTACATCTTGTCTCCTTACTTTCACAAATATATTCAAACTTACAAATATAGAAATTATGACAGAAACTAAGAACCAAGATAGACGTTTGTAGATCCCGGAAGGGAGGGACTCCAGGGTAAAAGTATAAGGTATGCTCGTTGGAAATTTTCAAAAATACCCTAAAAGATACCAAAAGCTTGGGTGTGGTTGGGCAATTTTTAAACCCTAACAGATACCAAATTGTACTGAAATTTTAACACCCTAAAAGATACCAAATTGCTGAGTATTACACCTAAGAGATACAACGAGCATACCTGATACTTTTACCTTGGAGTCTTCCCCCTGGGTGTAGATACCTCGTACTACCCAAACTGGGGGTCAATATACTAAACTATACTCTCACGGGATTCAATAATCCTCTTTAGTTTTGGTGTTATGTTTACCAATTTTAAACCACATTTCATTCCTGGGAGTATCATTTCTTTGTTTAAGCATGAGAAGATTTACCCACATTAAAATTGATACAACTCACACAAAGAATCTAGAATCTTATTCTCAAGAGAATGTCACATGGTCTGAAATGGGAAAACATTATATGCAAGGTAAAGTGATCTATTGAATTCAGCACATGAGTGGTGTGGCATCTGGAACAGGCTGAACTGATATGAAAGCATAATATTATCTACTTATTGACTGAGTAGGAGAGCTGGACGGGAAAATATTTGCCTCGAGGTCATGCCGTAAAAACGGCCAAAAGCCAAATATTTACTGATCTGGTCCGACCTAACAAAGTCGAGCATTTATATCACATGACCCAAATTTTGTTGTAAAAAAGGTTGAAAAATCCTGCTAAAATTGATAAATACTGTGTTCGTAAATGAGGAAGACAGGTTTTTCCAGCCTGCCCATATTAACCCGCCTGGTTCCTATCATGTGACTTTTTCCAAAGGTTTTATTAGGGCATGCGAGGCAGGGCCATACGGATCATATGATATAATGTCTTATATAACAAAGTACTACTTAATATGGTGTTTATAATGTCTTTAGCCACGCTAAATCTGCTTAAGGTTTTCTAAACATAAAATGGGAACACGATTTAAGACAATAAAACACTAGAAAGTTAGACGTAATGGTCCATAAAGAGAGTGGGCCAAAAAATAGAAAGATATCAGAAGTGGTTTAGCACATTTTTAAACCAGATATGGAGAATCTTGGCTGCAGTAGATGACATCTCTTGATTGAAATCCACCAGGATAAAATCATACTTAAACAAAGATGACCATAAAAACTTGTAGAATTATAGCGAAGTCCTAATAAAGAGATGACCAATTTTATGGATCATCTCTTTGAAGTTCATGGGGTTTTATGCGTTTTCTACCATTCGTAGCCTCATCTTCACATTCACCAGAGCTTTCTTCCAATGCTTCTGATGTTCCACTTGTATTGCTGATTATTTTAGCAGTAATGTTACAGATGATTGGTACAGTGTTTTGAGAAAAATTTCTTGATGCTATTTGGACCCTGGTTAAAAAAAGACAGAAAAAATGATTGCTTTAAAATACAAATGTGGAATTTTTGTCCACATTTTTGCAATTTAATCTCTTATATGGACTCCTTTGACACTCAGGGTAGTTAAACTTTAAAAACAAAAACTAATAATTTCTCTCCATTGAGCCTGTTTTTCATTGGTTTGGCATTTGTAATCACATTTTCAATTAAAAAAAACCCTTCAATTTTATTAAACTCTAAAATAACCTCTTACTCACAGATTGAACCCTGAAACAACCTCTGGGTTGATCTAAGACAGGGCACAGCTAACCCACAGATCAAACCCTGAAACATGCTCAGGCTTCTCACAGCTTGGACTGCCTGTGGGCTGATCAAAGTCAGGGCACAACTAACTCACAGATTGAACCCTGAAACAACCTCTCGGCTGATCTAAGTCAGGGCACAGCCAGCTCATAGCCTGGACTACTGGTGGGCTGATTAAAGTCAGGTCACAGCTAACTCACAGATTGAACCCTGAAACAACTTCTGGGCCGATCTTAGTCAAGACAGGACTAACTCACAGATTGAACCCTGAAAAAACCTCTGGGCTGATCTAAGTCAGGGCACAGCCAGCTCATAGCCTGGACTACAGGTAGGCTGATCAAAGTCAGGTCACAGCTAACTCACAGATTGATTGAACCCTGAAAAAACCTCTCGGCTGATCTAAGACTGGTTACAGCAAACCCACACATTGAACCCTGAAACAATCTCTCTGATCTAAGTCAGGGCATGGCTAATTCACATCTGGGCTGCTTTAGGTTAGAGCACTGCTATAACACACAGATATTTAGCACATTTGTTTCATGGAGAAAGGAAAGCTGGAGTAGCCAGAAAGTACCAGACTGGGCAACCAACCATAGGTAGCCCAGTCAGATAAACATCTCATTTTTGAATGTTACCACAGGTATCCCACCTAGTAATGGAATATTATCAATCATACTTTACAACATGGTTCCCGTTAGTTCGTACCATGCATTTTATGTTTACTACAGCAACCACAAACAAACGACAACAAACATTTGACAGTCGACGTTCAGCATCATTAAAACGACAACTTTCATTGCAAGCAAAACTTCAGTAAGTTTCATTTACTAGTAAAGATATTTAATATTTTCATAATGAAAAGAAAACGTTCTATCTGACAATACTCACAGGCTGGTAGTTTGTGGTTGCATAACTTGAACGCTGGACAAAACTCTTGAATGCCGGACCAAACAAGAGCTCGTCAGTCTCGCCGCTTCCCGTGAACATAATCCCGATTTATTCTATAAAATGAGAAAGTATATAAGTATGTTACTATAAACGGCCAAGAAATGTTTAAAAGTAAAGATCGTACCCTGAAAGATGAATTTATTCCTCGCGCCGCAAAACGTGCAAAGTTGGCCGCCATCTTGGATACAGAACACTGAGACGCGTGCGCAATGTTCTCAACCGCTGTACATAGTATTGCTGTTCACGTTCGTTCAAAATGGCGGCTGCATTTTGGAGGTTTTCTTTAGGAACCTTTCTTTTTTCTATCTGTTTAGGCCTCTCTTCGAGTGCTTCTGATGGAAAAGTAATAGAACTAACAGAAGATAACTGGAAACAGATTCTGGAGGGTGAATGGATGATTAAATTGTAAGTTTTTAGCTGTTACTCTAGCGAAAAGATTGAAAACGGATCTACGGAACTAGCTGAACTTTTCGAACGTCGTTTCGAAGTAACAATCATTGGGATATACATCCTTTATTGAATATTCTTTAATTGTACTTCGATGTTTTGCAATATTTCATTTAATTCATACTGTTATCTTTGTGGAATTACATTTTGAGATACTTACCACAGGAAACCCAAACTCAATGTTTTTTTATAGAGTACTTGATAATGAGCTGAGAGAAATAATTTGGGATATATACTAAGTTAAAGAGCTTATGTCTTACAGCTTTAATTTTTAATTTGCTCTTAATTTTTCAACCTACGACTCAATAGAATAACGATATATCAATAATAAATAATGATTTTTATAAACTAATGGAATATAGGCATAGGGAACTCAGAAAAATTTCTGAGTCCCAGATAAGAATAAAACCCATGACCCTCTGTATACTAGTTGGATGCTCTAGCCACTGAGCTAATGGAGACTATGGTGAGCATGGGTTATTTGTGGGTTTTGACATATGAACAGCATATCTGGCTGGGAGGGGGCTGTGGCTTCATAGGGGAAGGTCATCATGGTAAAAAATATAGCTTTTGTTGAGGGTTAAACCTTTGTATTTTAACAAACGCTTTCCTTGTTGACTTAATAAGAGGGTCATGAATTCTTACTGATTCAAAGGGGGAGGGCTACGAATATTTTTAATTTTTATAAGTTTACTGTGAATCCCCCAACCCTCCCCCCTCAATAAAAAATTTTCTTCCCTAAGACATGAAAATTAGTACTTTTTTAGTTCCCATGTGATATTTATTAAAACTTGATCTAGACTATCGATCAGAATGATAGAGGTGCTGGTTCCATATATTCTATGAGAAACTACAGTTTTGAACTAATCAGAGAGTAAATAGCAAAATAATATTAATTGGCTTTATGTATTATAGTACACTCAACAAAATTACTCGACTCTGATTCGTCGAGAGGAGTACAATTATGGCGTTAATTGTACTCCGTAGGAGTACCGAATTAAGTCGCTATGGCAACACGGCCAAAACAATGTCAAAACAATTATTTTCTATCATTTTGTACTTAAAAAGCATTAAAAAAAATTTTAAAGCCGTAAGAACTAATCTTTTTTATGCATTTCAGTTGCACGATGGACTGGAAATCGGCCGCCAAATAGACAAAGATGAACGTCGTCGCTTCGCATTTTTTACTGAAATTTTGTTGAGTGAACTATAAACAAAAAATCGCACGATCTTCTCGTACAATTTGGAATTAATAGACACTCGTAATGTTTTGAAAGTTCTTTAATTGTACTCGCCTAAAGGCTTGTGCAATTACAAGAACTTTCAAAACATTACTCGTGTCTATTAATTTCAATATTGTACTCGAGATCGTGCGATTTCCTATACAAATAGCAAAAAACTAAATAGCACTAAACACATCTATTTCTTTTGGTTTTCAGTTGTTTCATTGGTGCTATTTTTTACCAATTGGTTAGCACTAATAATGATTTTTTTTGTTTTTAAATTTTCTTCAGCTTTGCTCCTTGGTGTCCTGCCTGTCAACATGTTGCACCAACCTGGTCAGCATTTGCTTTAAAAGGAAAGCAGCTTGGAATTAATGTTGCCGAAGTAGATGTAACAACCCAATCTGGTATTGATACTTTATCTCCATCTTTATCTTTGTTTTAATTCTCTTTCAAGTTTTATTAGTTATTTATTAGTTTGATTTATTAATGTCCCTTATCCTTGTTAGCCCTGAGTGGAAGATTTATGGTATCTTCTTTGCCAACAATTTATCAGTGAGTAGCTTGTCTATTAATGATGATCAATCATAATGAAAATAATTGAATACATTACAGTTTAGATATTTACATTATTATCATGACTGCAAGAATTCTAATAAGAGATAACTAGCTAAAAACTAGTGTGAGCTGTGTCAGTGTTTCTAATGAAACAGTAATGATAAAAGGGTAAATTTTACACCATGAAAAGATGAAAAAACTTACTGAACCATCATGTGCTGGCACCCATAACGCAGCTTGGACTGCTGCCATCTTGTAGCCAGGGCCATTATTTCTTGGAAATGCTTGGTGGCAGAACAATGAAAACCCTTTGCTTTCTTTTGCTTTAATAATTTCTCTTGTAAAACAATAATGTTTCCTGCCATCTAACATGACTGCCATCATGTGATAGTATGGCTGCCATCATGTGATGGTATGGCTGCCATCACACGATGAATAGACTGAGGCAAAGCCTCTATTCCTAAAGAAATTGGCATGGAGTCAGACTGACTTCATGTTTTTATATTTTTCGTATCGAGCCACTGACCATACCTGGTGCTGTGATTTTACCCCATCACTGAAATATCCAGTAAAAGCAAACCAAGTTCAAACAAAATTGTTAAGGCTCTGTTTTATCTTCAGTGTAAAAGATGGACGATTTAGTGTTTATGATGGTTCAAGGTTTCTTGATGAATTTGTCAACTTTGTGAAGGAGCAAAAGTGGCGTGACAATGAGCCTGTTCCATCTTGGAAATCTCCAGGCTCCTTTGTGTAAGTATAAATATTTTAGTTTATCTTTACACCTACGAAGTTCATACTAGTTATATAAATGTACTTGCAAGTGGGTTGTTTGTAGGAGGTGGTTTGTAGTCCACTCACCTCTGGGGTCTCAGATTCCCAAATTTGGCATCACATTTGAGTAATTCAATTTGTTAGTTTGTTTGTTAGGACTCTCCCTTGATTCGAGGGTTTTTCTCTTGTTTCGAGCCTCCTTAAATTATTTATCTCAAGCCCAGCTGATATTATAATACCAGTCTGATTTGATCACATTAATATGATTTTGTTTTTTGTTTTTATTTATTAGGATGGGTGCTCTTGGAATTCTTTTCAAGCTTTCTTTATTCTTGAAGGTAATCTTGCAAGTGAAAACACAATGATGCAAGTGCACTAGCCACTCTTTTCCCTCATGACTCAAGTATGATGGACTAACGAGAGGTCACCACATCTGTTTTTTGTTTGTTTGTTTAATTAACTTATAGTTCAAATTCTTGTAATTTTAGATTTTAGATTTTCTTAGTTTTAATATATATATGAAACTGGTCATTGGTTGATACCAGCAGATCTTTTTGAGTTTAGCTCATCGGTTATTTATTTATCTATCAACAATATTTATACAGAGGTGCCCAGTTCAGCAAAGCAGGTTTGAATGGGGAGCTCTGCTTGGTTTTTACTAGTTTAAATAGACTCATTGGTTTATACACCTAATATATTTCAGGACATTCATGAACAATTAACAACTACATATGGCCTTCCAATGTGGGCTTCTCTTGCAATCTTTGGTGTTGCAACAATTTCTGCAGGTCTCATTCTTGGATTGGTAAGTTGATAATTATAGTAATGATAATAATAATAGTAATAATATAATAATAAACTTTATTATGATGTGCTTTTTTCCAATAAAGCCCAAAAGTGCTGTACAATGTTTTGACTAAAGTAAAATTACTAAAAACTAAGAAAATACTTAAACTAATAAAAATAGACAGTTCAAGGAATATTGGGACCTCTGCAGCTGCATGGGCTGAGTGGGTGGGCACAAGGGGCCATGGCCCCCTATTTATGTTGGTTCTTCTAACAGTGAAGGTTTCCTGGCAACATTTCTCCAATTCATAAAGGTTAAATATCTGGACCCTCCTTTCTCTGATTCCTTGATCAGTTCCTGAGCTGTTTGTTTAATAAGGGGTGTCTGATTAATACAGTAAAACCCCTCTATACCGGACAGTGCGGGGACCGATAAAAATTTCCGGTTTAGCGGGGCTTCCGGTATACTGAGGTTTTTGCAAATTACTTTTATTTTCGATTTGAATAAGTGCGATATCACACCTATTGAAAATGTGTTTGTGTCTAATCGTTTGGCGTCAGTATAAACAAACACGTAAACGAAAGTTCAAGTAAAAGTATCAACAATAAGATCAAAAACTAAACAAATTTCTTTTTTTTTTTCCAAATTTTTTTTTTCAAAAGAACGCCAAGAAGAAGCATTCTAGATACGATCTGAACAAAATCCCCGGTAAAATGGACTGGGAATGACCCCAAAACCATTTGACATGAAAAAACATGGCGGCGGCAACTTTGCGAACCATTCGATCTTTAGTATTTCTCAACACTATTAATAAACCTTCCTTATGCATTCTGTTTGAACATTTATACATTGAAAACAATTAAAAAGTCTTTATATGTCTATTTGTGAACAAGATTTACTATTTAAAGAAAATTTTCGATGATTTTGTGAGTTTAGAAGTTTGTCACTGTAGACTAAATTTATACACCCACAAACATTAGAATAAGCTAGTGACGGTAGTTCCGAAACAACGGTACGTCATCCGGACTAGCGGGGTTGAATTCTATTGTCAAATAGCGTTTGGTACCGAAATTATCGTCCGGTTTCTGGAATAGAGAGGTTCCGGTTTACTGAGGTTTATTTTACAAAAGATATATGGGAAACATTCCGGACCAAAACTTTTGTCCGGTTTAGAGAGAATTCCGGTATACTGAGGGTCCGGTATAGAGGGGTTTCACTGTAAGGGGCTGTTTTAATCAGGGTATCATTCTACCTCTTCCTCTTTTACAGGTGATAGTTTATGTGTCAGACTTCATATTTGGTAGACCAGGACCTCCTGTGATACCAAACATACCAGAAGCAAAACCTGCTTCCAAAAAGGATGAAGATGATATAGACAAGGAATTGAAACCAGAAGAATGTAAGGAGAACAAGGAAGCAGCAGACCAGCCAGTCAGGAAAAGGGTAAAATCAACTTCAACATTTTTCCAATTCATTTTTAGTTACAGGTTTGATAGGATGGAGTTCTAGGGGACCTTAGATGCCTTTTTGCAGGCCTAGATGCAGGCCTAGGGACCTAGTGTCTAGTGTCCAAGTCCAGGTCTAGGGTCCAAGTCTAGGGTCCAGGTCTAGGGACCAGGTCCAAGCATCTTGGTCTAAGTCTTACATCCAGGTCTAATGTCCAAGTCTAGAGTCCAGGTCTAGGGTCCAGGTCTAGGGACCAGGCTCCATGTCTATAGTCCAGGTCCAGGTCTAGGGTACAGGTCTAGTGTCCTAGTCTAGGGACCTGGATCCAGTCTAGGGTGCAAGTCTAGGGTACAGGTCTAGGGTCCAGGTCTAGGGCCCAGGTCTAGGGCCCAGGTCTAGGGTCCAGGTCTAGGGCCCAGGTCTAGTGTCCAAGTCTAGGGTCTAGGATACAGTCTAAGGTGCAAGTCTAGGGTCCAGGTTGAGGGTCCAGGTCGAGGTCAAACTCTAGGGTAAAGGTCTAGGGTCCAGGTCTAGGGGCTAGGGTCTAGTGTCCAGGTCTAGGGTCCAACTATAGTGACCAGGTCTAGGGTCCAGATCCAAGTCTAGGGTGCAGGGTTTAGGTCCGAGACTGGGATCCAAGTCTAGGGTTTAGGTTTCAAGTCGAGTTCCAAGTCTAGGGTCTAGGTTCAAGTCTAGATCCAAGTCTTGGGTCTAGGGTAGACTAGGTTCAAGTCTAGATCCAAGTCTAGGGTCTTGCTCTAAAGATCTACCTACAGACCAGTCTAGTTGACCATGTCTTATTCACATTTAGTGTTTTATATTTTTGTCAACAGAAACCACAAGCTACAACAGATTAATAAAATACCAACCCTTCTTCTTGCATGCATTCTATTTAGCTGACACCCGTTTTCTACTTTACCAGCAAATAGAGTTTAGCATTAATCAGTTTTTCATTCCTTGATGATCTGTAAGTGTAACGAATAACAACCTCTTATTACAGCATTAAGACATCTAAATGTGTCAGAGATGAGCTCCTAACCTTTATGATTCAGATGCTGTTCAGATCTTGTTGCAAAGGTTGTACTCAATGTGTTGTTATCCTTTAGTCCCAATGGGTGTAACAAATAGCAGCCTCTTATTACAGCATTAGGACATCTAAATGTGTCAGAGATGAGCTCCTAACCTTTATGATTCAGATGCGGTTCAGATCTTGTTGCAAAGATTGTACACAATAGGTCGTTATCCTTTAGTCCCAATGGGTGTAACAAATGGGTCTCAATGGGTATAATCTTGTCACATTTCAGACCATGCATCACTCACTTTTAACGATTTAATACATCACTTCCAGACTATGAGCTCATCTGTTTCAAAGTCAATGTATAGTTTCCCCATTTTCAGCAGGATTGCATGAACTTTTAATATATGCTACATATTTCTTTCCTTTTAGTATTATTTCTTTTGTAATTTATTATTATCACCTTATTACAGCATTATTGTCATTTGTATTTGAAAAAGCCTTGGGCTATACAGCCTGCAAAGGCCCTGACAAAAAGATACTTCAGTACAACGGTAGTAATAGAAACAGTATGCCACACATTAATGCTGCAGTCCACCCATGCGCTTCAAAGACCAATTTTGATTTGTACTGCTGGGTTTCACCTGACAACTTTTCCTGTCTCGTGAAGAATATTCATTATCAGAAACACAATTTTTCAGTAAGATTATTTCTGGTTGATAGCAAATAGTCAGTGTTTGGCAAACCATGCTGATTGTAGCCTGCGTAGTGGCTTTTGGGAGGAGGAAGTGGGAATGAAACAAATGCAAGCTATATGCTGATTGAAACCCAGCAATTGTCAATTGGCATTTTTTAATGGCAAAACTAAAATGAGTGAGCACTCCTGAATAGCGAATATTTTCAAAACGAATCTGTGTCAATAATATATTCAATCATTGGTTACACTATTAGGAGTGAAGTAAAATTAGTACTTAGTTTTTGTAGCAAATAAACTAGAGTGAAAATAAACTGCCGTAGATATATTTAAGTCTAATATGAGTCTCTAAGCGAACAGCCATACTGTTGGTGTTAACGAAGGAAGTTAATACTGGTACGGCTTAACAGTTTTTAAGGGGGGGATGCAGGGGTACAGTCCTCTCCTCCCTGTTTTGAGGTGAACTTTTTTCTAATTCCTAGACAAAATGAAAATGTAATTCTAGTAAAAAGTGCCCCCCTCCCCGGTCTCCACCGTCCCTGTAATAAGAAATACTTTTTTGATGGATCCTTCTCAAATTATCTTGGAATCAGGATGCGAGGCTAAAATGGTAGTACCACTAACATGGCTAATAAAAGATGAGTATCTTACAAAAACAAATACTAGCCAACCAAGTCACACGTCTTATGCAGCCGCATGTTACAAGTTTACTTTTCTTTGAGTGACGCGGAGGAATTAGTATTATATAATTGTTGCTCTTCTGAAGCAACGATTTTCCGCTGCTCAGCAGACGCTTTACAACAGGCGGGACTGTCGCACCACTTATTCAAAATCACCAGGATATTGCAACCAGCTACCATCAGAGCACCTATAATGCTATACACGTTAGCCTTGTAGTCCAGGAATACGAGCTGTAGAATGAAGGCAAATACGATGTCAAGGGTTCGCACTAAAGCCACAATTCCTGCCTTCTCGAGCTGGAGGGACTTTGTTAGGAGTGTCTGTCCACCTATCGAATATAACGTTACAAATAAAAAGACTTTAAAAACTTATCATATTCACTACATGCATTCCTAAAACGAGTTGTGTTTTCTTTCGCTATTTTCCTTTTCTTTCCTTTTTTCTTTTTTCATCCTTGTTTTTTCCCCGGTAACCTTTCTTGCTTTCCCTAACTTATAGGGAGAAGGGTTGGCAAATTAATATCATAATGCTATGTTTGCAGGGAATGTACGTTTTTATGGGGGGGAGGGCTGAGGCCTCAAAGAGGAGGGTCGATCAAACAAAATCTCATGATGAACTTTTGTGAACGGCCAAACCCTTATATTTTGAAGAAAGATGATATATTCCTCGTTGACTTAAAAGAGTGTCGTGATTGTTTTACTGCGAGTAAAAAAATGCACTCAACTTTTTGAAACGTACCTCCCTAAGCAATAGTGTTTGGTCATGTTGGCGAACTCTCGCTATACAGTTATAGTGCTCGAAAACGACCTAGACGCATAGACCTCGTTGCAGTCTTCAAACGTCAGCCTAGTACAATTTTTCTGACTTACCGATTCCACATAAGCCAATAATCATTAATAACCATTGATGATAAGACCCACATTGAACACTCTTAAAGGAACCTGTCACCAAGATCCCAGCCAGTGTAAGAATGACTCCAGCCATGGCCACGTATAGGGGAGGTACCAGATAGCTGATTCCCTTCAACTTGCGGAGTGTAATCAATGCTATTGAAGTGAGCACAGCACCACACAAAGCAACCAGGGTCGCTGTCACTTGCTGAAAGCTACTGCTGCTGAACGTGGCTCCATCAGCAGCATGTGGGAATAGGAATGTTGGACGTGCTATCATGACGATCCCAACGAAGCATAAGAGAGTGCCGAAAAAATTGAACAGACCCCACGACTCGCCCAAGATAAAATACGCCAAAACCCCGGTGAAGATTGGAGATGAAAAAACAATGACTGTAGCATCAGCCAGTGGCATGTGCTGGAAGGCGTAGAACTGGCAACAGAGTGCTAGACTTCCAGTCAAAGCTCGTACGAACAGATAAGGTAGCTGATGCAGTTCTCCTAATACAGGCGCTTTACTGTACACAATGGGTGGAAGTAAGAAGATCAGTTGAATCAAGCTACGGAAGAATACTACTTCTTGTGGAGGGATTTCGCCTAAAAGCTTTACGAACAATGAGGAAATGGCAAAGAAAACGCACGAAAAAGCTGCCAGGAGAAGACCAAGAATTCGGTTCGCAGAATCGGCATCTTCGTTCTCCATGGATTTCTGTGCCACCATGAGGGTGACTCTTTTTAATTCTGGGATGCTCTTTCAATGCTTTCAAATATACGGTTTTTCTTAATCCATTTCCGTTTAATCACTGTAAAATTGTGAGATTTGCGCAGATGTTGGCATATTCACCTGGTACATTCTCAACGTTTAAATGCTTTAATATCAGAGTAAACTAGAGTAATTTTCTGTCAAATTTAAACAAATCAGTGGGAGATTTAAGGGGAGACATTACTCATGCTTTAGTAGGGGCACGTAGGAGTGGGAAAATGACAGATCACCGTGTCAAAGGATTTTCCTCTCGACTTCACATTTTAACGATACCTGAACTTAACTAGTCTGAGCTGATCGAAGCCAGGACACGGCTAAACTGATCAAAATTTGAATTTATCGTTTGGTTTTGAGGCAGGAAAACCGGACCTAACAAATTATTACTCCTGACATGCGATGATAAACCCGCAGGAGTTGAACCAGAGACCCTGCAGAACACACTAAGACATGCATGCCATCGTTCGATCTTCTTCTTGGAATCCATTCTCATAGCTAGATATATTTTACATCTTTACACGATCACTTCACATTTACTTTATACTGTAAATCACTAGCTCACATCGTTTATGCTTCAGACTGTTTCATGCTAAAATTTCATTTAAAAAAATAGAAATTATTAATAATAAAACTTAAATGGTTTTTCCAAGAGAATATGAACTAGTTCATATTCTCTTGGTTTTTCCTTTTTGAATGGGAGCGAAGTTGCATTTTCCCTCAAAAACAACGGAGGTGTAGGGTAAGGGGACCAGACAAAAGGACAGCGAGGGGAAAACAGAGAATGGATATTTCAATGAATTTCGTTGCTAGTTTTCAATTTGACTGATTTGGTTTTTTTGGTGGGTATATTTTCTTTGAATCGAGACCAAGACATATATAAGACGTTTGCATGCTGGCTTCATTTGACTTCGCAAATTTTTCAAAAGAAAGTGTGCAAGGGAGTCTGGTATATATAAATATACAAAAAGACCTCTCCTGGATTTGTCAAGTGACCATAAAACAATGACTCCAAGATCAGAATTGATAAATTTATACAATCTCAACTCAGAATCATCTAATTATCAATCAAGTTTGGGAAAGATCTTTTACTTATTACCATTAATAGATCAAGATGAGTGTATTCATAACTGCTTTCCCAGACTCACTTGTCATTCAATCTCTAAGACACTTTCAACATTTTAAAGGAAAAACAAATTTATTTGCACTAAAGACAGGTTTACATGATGGAGTTGTACACCATTAACATCCAAAATACTAGATGTACTGCAACTTTCATTATATCCTCAGTCCTGATGAATAATATTATTGTAGATATTGTTTACAATGGATTATTCTTGGTGAAGCTTATAAGTTTTAGTCAAGGTGGAATGTATTCTTGGACAAGTGTACTGCCACTTCTAATATAGATGATCTTGCTATTTCTGTATTATTCTTGTCTCCAAGGAGCAGAACAGTAATCTGGAAGTTAATTGTCTCTTGTGCTCGTGGTGTTTACTTAGACCTGGCTCTCATCTTTCTTCTTTTGCGCTTCAATCTATAGAAAAAGTTTAAAGTCGATAATTAAGATAAGCATACTGATGGGTTGCAAACATTCCCAAAAGACAGAAACATGGTGGCTATCTTGGTGTGAATATCAATATCAATAATAATAATATGACCCGTATCTGCCTGGGCGTGCTCTCTTAAAAAAAACCTTTGGGAAAATGCCGTGAGCAGGACTGGAAGGCTTTAAATGAGCAAGGCGTACGAATCTGTATGGCCCAGCTTTCTCTTTTTTTTAGCTTTTATTTACTATTTCTATTATCTTATTATTATTCTTTTCGTGAAGGTCATATGATAAAATGTTTATTGACCGAGTTAGGACGGGCCATGCGGGAAAATATTGTCATTTGTCACCTCGAGCCAAATATTTCCCCGTACAGCCCTCGCACTCGGTCAATAAGTAAATATAATACTAATACTAACAATTTTATTAGGGTAAAACATGTTCCAGTACCTCATTGTTACTGATACACATGCAACCCTTGTGATCAATGGATGCTAATGAGAAATCTTTTCTTAAATAGCACCTACATGGCCACAAAAATGAAACATGCAATCCAAGAATAGACAAATCTGATGTCTTTATTATTTGATTATAGCCATTGATAGAGTGATTTTAAATAATGGAAGCTTAAGTAGTGTATACTGTTAGCGAACTACCTTTCACCATAATGGTTACGTTAGATTCCAGAATGATCTTATGGAAGGATCATTGTTTGTTTGGAAATTTCAGTTATGTAATAGTTTGAAAATGTGTTTCAGCAGCATCGTTAATCATCATTTACGCTCCACAGATCTAAGCATACTATCTTTTCTGCACTGCATGAATATCTTATCAGACACTAATGATGCTGTAGACAGCGAAAGCTCAGACTTATAACAAATAAATCCAACACTACGACAGAAGGTCACGCTCTAACCCTTAACTATCTCACTTATGCTTTGAAAGTTTTTCTTTCCCTTCAAGCATTTATGTTTCTGCAAACAATGCATAAACAGGGCCCAAAATAGCAGCCTGCCAATGGCTAAACAACAGGCCAAATTTCAGGTTTGGCAGGCAAAAATAACAGTGCATTGTCAAATGAATAACAAAATGGCACGCAAAATTTAATAACATGCTCCTAAAACTACTATGGCAGGCTACAATTGTTTTCTATTTCGAGCCCTGAAGCTTCATATTTTTCTACAATACAGTTGAGTCTGAGATGAATTGAAGCCAAAAATGCTTTTATCTACAAATTTTAGTTTATTGCAGAAACATGATAGCATTTCTCACAATCGAGCACCTAAAAGCATTGGATAATATTCATATAAAAAAATATTCGTTCCCTAACAACAATTATGACAATGGTAAGCCTTCTAGTTGCTTGTTAAACACTTGATTTGCATCTTCCACATCAAAGTTTGACTCAAATCTTAATTTGGATAAGTGCAGCACACACTATTCTGTAGTAAAAACGGATATACACTTTTTATTACATAGCATCACAGCTATTTCGTTGACTTAACGTTCAGGGAGCTCGTTTCTATGTGAAGTTATTACAAGCCATGTGTTGTCGAAGCTGTATAGCGCCTACCACGATGCAACTTGAACCTTTTCAAATTCGAAAGTTAAAGATATTTACTCACCTCCTCATGCGCTTCTTCTTCCACTGTTTGTTAGTTCATCAATTTAGAAGAAAAAGGAAAGAAAAGACATGGAATAGTTAGTAAACAGCACGGATATACAAGTGGTCACCCTCACACTAAACACCCTCTATTAAAACCCAAAATTCTCTTAAAATCCTCGTACCTTGTCTCTCATGATGAAAGGAATAGATTTCCTAATAAATAGAGAACAAAATAAATTTGTTTAATTTGAAGGATGGCTTAAAATAACGGAGAGTTTAAATGGATTCGCAGAGAAAAAAATATACATCTAACCTTTCAAGATGGATGATTCAAAGAGGACTAACTATTGGAATATCCCGTATGTACAGAGCCTGGCGGTGGGGACTGGGACTAGTACACAGGTAACCCAGTCCAATATAGCCAGACTACAGAGCAGGAGTTCTTACATACGTACATACATTACTTGATTACTTCATCCCTTTACAGGGCTTTTCAGAAGCATTAAAACTACAAAAAAAAAACAATAAAAATTACGTGATATAAAAGTTTTAAAAATATATAAATGCAAATATAAGTATAAATATTGGTGCGGTATGGCGGTTAAAAAATACACACGCTTTACTCGTCGTTTACGTTTATTAGATATCACGTTAGAGTTCCTAATAATAAAGGAAAGACTAATATTTAAACAGAAAACGATTAATGCAAACGGAAAAAGCAAAAGAAATAGGAATGAATACTTACAAAACGATGTGTAGATTAAGACGGTCGACGTTGAACTGAAGTGAACTTAGTAGTATAAATTATGTACATATCTAAGGTCTGAATACAAAGACGAAAAAAAAGAGATAAAATATACTATATATACACCTGCTTTCAAAAGGGCCCGTGACAAGAAACAAAAAAACAAAAACAAAAAACGAAAAAAAACCAAAAAATTAAAAAACAAAGCAAAAAAAGAACAAAACAAAAAAAGAACAAAAAAAAATCTAATTAGTATATGTAATAGGACTCGATGCTGTCCAATTAAGAAATAATTGGACGAGGAAAATTTCGAGGACTGACGTACGGCCTCATCCAATTTGGCAGTCAGAGGAATTTTTCGAGTCTAATTATTTCTTGATTGGAGATCATGGAATCATATTACCTATTAATTATGTAGCTGCCTAATTAATCCCATATCAACAAGACCTGTCCAATTAAGAAAATAATTGGACAGTTACCTATATGGGATTAATGAGAAGCTGTATAATTATTGTAATTATAATTATTATAAAGTAAATATTTAATTATTAAGAAATTCCTTTATAAAGCTTTTTTCGTGATTGGCATGCTTAAGAGACTACACATTTTTACAAAGTTTAAGCCTAAGGAACGTTGACCTGTGATTGTCTTAAGGAGCGGAATATTTAACATCTGAGAACTGCTAGTTTGACGGCTAGAGATGCTAGATCTTTTGACAAACTTGTCCGCTAATTAACCTGGTGCCATTCCGTTCATGTACTTAAAAACTAGAGTAGCTTTCCTAAGATATGGTTGTTTCCTAATTGATAACCACGATCATACTTTTTGGCCCCTGAAACAATCCTACAAGCGAAATTTTGCACAGCCTGAATCTTATTGAGATTAGTTTCTGTCGTATTACTCCAGACTGGCGAACAATAAAAAAGTTTACTAAAAACTAGAGCATTAATTAAGATAATCAGTGTTTGTTCTTGTGATGGGTTTTCAATTCTCGCTCGTTCCAAATTCCCAAAGCTTCCCCAAAACCCCGGTTTTTTCCCAAATGCTTTGCAGGCTAAGTCTAGTCCAATATGATATTCGGAACATTCAAGATAGAGTCCAACCTCGTACCCAGAGTCTTCCGGCGCCTTCCGGTCGTCATTGTCTCAGGGACAGTGCTTGGTAAAAGACTGTCTTACCAGTCGAAAGACGAAGGTCTCTGCCAATCACTGCCATCAAGATAAAAAGAAAGCTATAAAAATGCAACAAATTCATGATGAGGCTGACCACGGATCGTATAATGGCTCCCTTGATCTTTCAAAGCTTGCTTTAAGCTCAAATTCCGAAAAAGACGTAAAGGAGCTTTACAACAGATGGGCCAAAGATTACGACAAGGTGTAGTAAGAGTTATATCTTGTGTTAGTATCTTTGAGGCATTCAGACATGATTAATGAAATGTAAGATTACGGATAAAACGCGAAGGAGCTTTTAAAAAACATGATGTTTCGGCTATAACTAAGCGACAGCCTTCATCAGAATGATGATATCTTGTGTTCTTTGTTTGCCCTGGATTGCAGAGGGATGCGAGTGATGTTTTTCCACGACATTGTTTCTTATTCAACCATGGTTTTCACTTCATGTAAACGAAAAAGCGTGTGACGTATAACGATAAAATAAACGCTAAGAAGGTCTTTTAAAACAACTCTCAGTGTTGAATAAGAAAGCATTCAATATTTTCCATACATCGGTTCACTGGTCAAACAAAAATCATTCAGTCGAGGTTGCAAGGTTCAAATTGGAATAATCCTTTGAAAGTACCTTGGCGCCTCGCTTGAGCACTTTATGTTTGACCAGTGAACCAATGTATGGGAAATGGTGAATAACTCTTTTACCAGCGTGACTGTAATTCTATTCATTTTCATTTTCCACACGAGGAACCAATACGCAAAGCATATATGCAGGCATGCAACTTTAAAGCCTTAAAAATAAGCAAGTGGCAGTGCATTCACAAGAGAAGAGGAGCAACTTCAGAATACCCGGCCATGCACTTCGTTTTAGTATGAAGGACGTCTTTTGAAAACGATGCAATAACAATAGAAGAACAATAGGGGATTAATGTGCTATTATTCTTATTCTGAAGTTGTCGGTCAAAGTTAACTGGCCATTGCATATTTTAAGTGAAGTGCTATATAAAGCCTTGCTCACACTAGCGTCGTAATCATTATCATAATCGTAATTGTAATCGTAAGCAGCGTTAAAACTCAGTCTGAATCAAAAATCGTAGTCTTGAGCGCCGTCGTAAGGTGCATCGTAACAGCGTCGTAATCGTAAGCTAAGATCAAAAGGTTTGTTTCCTTACGACTACGATTACGATTACAGTCAATTTGCGATCGAGTGCGAACCAAGAAAACGTAATCGTAATCGTAAAGATTGACCAATCACTACGCTCGTTACGATCATGATGATGATGAATATTTCGAAGCTGGCGGAAAAATAACAAGGAAACGAGGCTTACGATTCTGCTTGCGTCATATTGATTTACACTAGAGCATAACCTTCTTAAGATTACGATTGCGAGTACGATTACGATTACGATGAAAAGTCATGAATAATTAATGAGCCTTTGAACCAATTGAAGCTACCATACACGTCACGTGCATGAATATTAAATTCCCCATAAAGTCCTCTGATGGAGTTGTCGTAGGACGACTCCATCAAATAGAGATAAATTAAAGGTGCATCCAAGTTTACATGAAGACTTAGAGCCTCACGTACGACCCACAAAATATCGTCGACCAGTGCCTTTGTTTGAGTTGGCATGCTGTCTTCAACTTGTGGAAGCCTGTTTTTGGACTCACTGCGCATGACAGTGACGTACAAACCTCACTGCGCATGACATTGATGTACAAACCTCACTGCGCATGACATTGATGTACAAACGTCTATCAAAGTATAAAAGTCTATGATGTTTGCGACGTATATAATTTGGCGTATTCGAAACGGAAAGCAATGCACGCTGTGGCAGATTGGTTGCGGGCGGGGTCTCGAAATGCCGAGCAAAAATGAATTTAGTAAAAACAGAAATACAATACATACTTTTATTTTTTTAGGATGCAAATTTTTATGGATATGTGTCTCATAAAACGTGTGCAGATATTTTTAATGTCGAAATGACAAACGCTTTTGGCAATGACAAGCAAAAGATGAGGATCTTAGATGTTGGGGCGGGGACTGGTATCATAGGGCAGCACCTGAAGGAACTTGGATACACGGGCATCGATGGACTGGACATATCTCAAAAAATGCTGAACATTGCACGCGATAAGGGGATTTACAAGAATCTGATTTGTGCAGCACTCAGTGAGAAGAAGATAGATCAGATCCAAACAGGTTATTATGATGCACTTATTTCTTCTGGAACTATAACGGTTGGACATGTATTACCACCAGCTCTGGATGAGATTGTGCGACTCGTTAAACCAGGTAAATTGAATCGCATTGAAGATATTTTACAGCAGTCTAAGCCAGTGAGCGGTGAACGCGACGCGCAAAGCATTAGTGGACAAAATGACCGGCCTTAAGCATTTTTGGAGCTTCAAAGAACGAAGCAAAACTTTCCATAGTTTCTGCTTCTTGTAGGCATGTATATTATATTTTAGTTAAAAAATAAAACAGAAAATTATACGCAAAAGTTCGGTTACAGTCGGCAAAACACTAAACGCGCTGTGATTGGCTGACACAAAATTGACCGCTCAGATGGAAATGTGTGTAGCATCCTAGGCAAACATTCTTAGGGTCGTCACGTCGTCACGCAAAGCTAGATAACCCTTGCGTGACGACCCTAATTGCGTCTGCGTGAACTTTTTGTGCTCTTGCATATTCTCCCATAAGTGTGGAGCAAAGTGACAGTTCTAGGGAATGTAGAGGAATCGTATCCCCTTTTTGTGAATCCGAGGATATTTTATCAACGCAACTGATTCAAAGTTGAATTGACAAATTTTAAACTTCAGAACTTTTTGGTTCAATTTTATATAATTATAATTAACTGAAATATCTGTACAGTTGTATCTATATGGAATGGAGCAACTCTGTTAACTTAATTATCATCTAATATAGGTGGTGTTATATGTTTCTCGATACGCGTCGATGTTCATGACAGCCCGAACTACGGGTACAAAGAAAAGATGGACGAACTCTTAAAGGCAAGGAAATGGACCTTGGTGAAGAAACAACCCGCTGTATACCATACAAATGTAGGAGAAAGAGTAGAATATGAGAATTGTTACATTTTTGCATACAGGATCTTATAAAATATCTGTTATGAATCTTGCGTTCTGATTGATGGTTTTGAGGGCATAAAGCACACGCGCGCACTTTCTATTTTGTCATTCGTATGGAAAATAACGGTTACTCTAGTTTGTATTTCAATGAAAGAAATAAAAACTTGCTTGTTGTGCTCTGTGGAGAGAAGACTTCTCTGGTGTTCTGCCAATCCCCGCGTGCTTTATAACTACAGACAGCACACGCGCGCGTTTTCTATTTCTTCACAATCAGTTACGTTCACATTATTTAGTTTAAATTTGACATGGCTTGCTTTGCTATTCGTAGAGCTTTATATCCCATATTTCCCTGCTCATTAAGAAATCAAGGGATGTATCTAGATAAAAGCCCGCAATCGCCGGGATGTAGCTATATATTGCCCTATACGGCCCTCAGGATGTTAGCCTGCGTTCTGCCCGACTGCGACGCACCCTGCCGACACAATGTTGAATACTAATTTGAGTACATTTGAAACGATTAATTAATTATGAAAAATTATTTTTTTGCCTTTGAAAAGCCCTGAAATTTTTTTTGAATATTTCTTGAATATTCCAATTTGTCCTTAAAGTTTGTGGGTTCCGGTTGGCATAATTCGCATTCCGCCCCAAAGCAGGATAAATCTTGGTCATCAGTTTTTTTTGTTTTTGTTTTTTTGTTGAAAAATTTCAAAATGGCGTATGGGCTCCTTGGTATTCAGGAATTAATCGACCCCCCTTTCCAAAAGGTATTGCGAAAACCACAAGAAGTGCGATTCAGTTTCTCGCTTAAACAGTCCTTGAAAAAAATGTCCTACAAATGTCCTGGAAAAGTCCTGGAATTTTATCCTGCAACTTCTGAAATGAACTATTTCCTTGATTAGATTTGATATTAGTAAGTATTACCTTTAGTATTTAGATGTTCTTGTCGCGACTAACATTAATTTTCCATCTCTAAAGTAATAACCTTAAACTCAATAAAATTGAAAATGACAGTTTTATTCAGTTATTCATGTACGAGATTGCGTGGTACGTCATTATTTATTATCACCCAACCATCAACATAATGCGCATGCGTGAGATTGTTGTGATCCCACATTAGTTAACACATTTAAATGATACTGTTGATTTTGAGTATCGCTGTCCAATAAAGACCGTACTTACTAGGATCATTTCTATAGTACGTGTCCCGTCTTTGTTTCCCAACAAAGGCAACCTCTTCAACCACGATGATGAGTAGTACCGTTTCCTTCTGAGCGCGAAGGAAGTCAAGGGCATTGCCTTCATTGGCAAGTCGCCACTGGCACTTGATGAACGTTCTTTTCCTTTGCTTAGCGAAGGAAAGGAGGAAGGGAACGCATTCAGAGTGGTTGGAGATTTTTATAAGATAAAGTATAATAGTATGTAAGAATTCAAAAGAAAATGAGCAAACTATTTCGAGTTGCTATGAAGTTGATATATAATAATTTCTTGTTGTCAGATCTCAAAGTTGACCTAGCCTACGTAGCCAGGCGTTCCTGAAGAGGACGGGAGCTGCCGGCTCTCGGCTCCCGTCTTCTTCAGGAACGTCTGGCTACGCAGGCTAAAGTTGACCAAGCTAAATGAGCCTGGTTATAACACAAGAAATGGAAGTGAATTTCGACTGCCAAGTGTTAAAACAAATTGGGGGAAACAAAGAATATCTTATCAAGCTATGAAAGAATTGAACATCTAAGTAATATCAAACGATGCTCTGGGATTTCTCAGTTTCATTTCAATTTCTTTGAAGCTTTCCAAAACTTGTCATTTTATGCGTTTGTTTATTTGTATTTCGTCTCATCAATGTTTTTCATTACTCAACATTGTAACATTATTGGTTTTACAGGACCCGCTGGAAAATAACTATAGTGAAGAAGCATCCTGTTTAAATCTTGAAAACGAACGGAAATTGAAGGCTTTTCCTCCGAAGACGACTGACAAAGCACTTAGAAGGGGGTATGAATCATCTATTTTTTTCTCGAAAGAGTCACGCGGTACGTCATTATTATTATCCATCGAATTAACGCGCATGCGTGATATTGTTGTGATCCCACATTAAGCTAACGCAATCAATTGATACTGTTGATTTTGAGTATCGCTGTCCAATAAAGACCGTACTTACTAGGATCATTTCTATAGTACGTGTCCCGTCTTTGTTTCCCAAGAAAGGTAACCTCTTCAACCACGATGATGAGTCGTACCGTTTCCTTCTGAGCGCGAAGCTAGTCAAGGGCATTGCCTTCATTGGCAAGTCGCCACTGGCACTTGATGAACGTTCTTCTCCTTTGCTTAGCGAAGGTAAGGAGGAAGGAAACGCATTCAGAGTGGTTGAAGATTATTCATTACGAGACAGAAAAAAAAAACGGCATGATAGATGATGCAGAGAAGTATATAATTAATTGTTCGGAATGATATAAATAATTTTAACACCGTATAAGAGTTTCGGTGGCGCATTGGTTGGCGCTCCCGGCTTTGGTGTAGAGGGTCCCCGATTCGATTACCTGCTTATGTTAAAATGTCAAAACCTGGCTCTTTACATTGGGGATTGTGAATCCCTCGTGGCTCGGAAGACTACGTCTCATGGGACGTACAAGAATCTTGCTCAATACACCGATAACCGCATTTATTGTTGTACCTCTCTATTAACTGTTGCCACGTAGTGAATGTCATTATGTGCTCCAAATGGTGGTTACACTGACCACCATGTGTTA